>NC_137510.1:23087500-23382500 GCF_041902795.1 Electrophorus electricus
GGATCTCCACCAGTATGAGGGACTGAAAAAGTGAACTAAACCATAAATGACTTTGTGGGTCTCTGGGTAAGAACAAAATAGCAGGGGAAGGTAGTGTGTGTCTGTTGCCCTGTCTTTGCATTTAACTGTACATGCATTTAATATATAATGGATTTTTAAAAATAATGGATTCATTTCCACTAGTAAAAATTTAATTTTTACAAGTAAGAGTACATTTTTCACTAGTCGAAGTTCAGTTTCGACTAGTAAAAATTATATTATTTGTAACGTGGATCGATTAGGCGACGAACGCATGTGCGGAGAAGAACGAGATTTGTTACGAGCAAATCCAGAGTCGTAGTCGTTTGAAAAGTCCAATGTCATACAGTCAATACGAAGAGTCCAGGAAACTTAAATGAAACAAAACACGCGATGACAAAACAGGGGCTAGGAATATCACAGAGACTAGGAATAACATACACGGCTTGTCTTAATAGAGTGGCTAGGAATAATATATGGGCTTCGATTAACGCACGGAGGCTGCAATTACAATGACCAGGAAACACACGGGCAAAAAAGGCAGATTTTACATACACAAGGTCATGAGGACTTCACTGGACATCTTAAGGATTAACCGATAAACATTTAAATGCTGTTGAATGAATCAAGTGAAAATCTATGATGCTTTACTTCACTCTCAAATTAACTCATTTTTTGGCCATACACCTGTCTTGCTAACTGGTTGAGATCAAAGGGCTTCTCTTTGCGCAGCCACCTAGCTAGCATATCCACCATGTGAGGCATTTACAGGATATTCTGTAAATTGTAGCTGCAGAAAATAACCAGGGGTTACACTCTCCCTCTCTAAACGTCATGAGTCTCTGCAAGAACATCAGTCAAATGCAGCACTAACTTACAAGCAAATTCTTAACCTGTAGGAAAGACTGGTCAATTGCTGGTTCCACTGGGTTGCCCAGTAATTTCAGCATGGTGGCCATGACCCCTGTGAAGTAAGCAGAAATTATGCAATAAACTATATAAACAAGATGTGCAGGGCATTCAGTAAGATGAAGGAACATTGTTTTTCATATAATCTTAGATGTGTAATGAAGTCTAAAGCAGATTATACTGTAAAGAGTATAAAACAGTGTCTTCTGCATATGAACTAAAATATATGGAGTCATGAACTAGCCATAGGCAAATTTGATGTCCGTCTAGATGTTACTGATCATTTGGGTATTTTTTAATGTTCGCTTTAGGATGTTCCTATAGCTCCACAACAGGTTCTATTGTAGTTCACGTCGGACGTTCCAAAACATACATTCACAGGATGCTCGGCAATGTCCCAGTAAAGTTCCCAAAATAATGTTCATTTTGTTAACTTTAGGGAATGTTTGAGAACACTATATGGACACCTGCACATCACACCTACAGGAACAGGTATTCATATGGAGGTGATCCTACCTTTGCAGCTTCCATTTTTCTTGAGAGGCATTGTACAAGATTTCGAGGTGGGTCTGTGAGAATTTTTGCCAATTCATCCAGATGAGCATTTGTGAGGTCAGATACTGATGTTTGGTTGAGATTGCCTAGCTTGCAAACTCCATTTTAGTTCATCTCAAAGGAGTTTGATGAGGTTAAGGTCATGGCTCTGTATGGGCCAATTAAGCTCTTCCACACAAATCCTACCCAACCATGCCTTTATTTACCTTGCTATGTGCACTGGGTCACAGTATTGTTGGAACAGAAACTATTCTGGGTCACAGTATTGTTGGAAGCATTCAATTGTCCAAAATCTCTTGGTATGCTGAAGTATCAAAGAATGAATGAATTAAGTTATATTTATATAGCACCTTTCATGGAACCCAAGGTCACTTTACAATTAACACACACACACAGCTTTTACATCGAGTTACACACCATTAAGATTTCCCTTCACTGGAACTAAGGGGCCTAGGCCAACACCTGAAACACAACCCCATAGTATTAGCCCTCCTCCACCAAACTTTACAGTTTGCACAATGCAGTCAGGTAGGTAGCATTCTCTTGGTATTCACAGAACCCAGACTCATCCATCAATCTGCCAGATAGAGAAATGAGATTTGTCAGTTCACATGACACATTTCCACTTCTCCAGAGTCCAGTGGCAGCATGCTTTGTGCTATTATGCTTGATGATGTAAAGCTTGCAAGCAGCTGCTCAGCAGTAGAAACCCATGAAACACCAGGCGCACAGTTTTTGTGCTGATGTTAACGCCAGAGGGGCTCTGGAACTCTGCAGTGATTGAATGAGCAGAGTGTTGATGACTTTTCCGCACTGTTTGGGTCAGCACTCAGCGACCCTGTTATGTAACTTTATGTGGTGTGCCACTTCATGGCTGAGTTGCAGTGGTTCCTGAACTCTTCCACTTTTCAATAACACTGCACACAGATGATTGTATAATATCCAGGAGGGAAGAAATTTCACAAATTGATTTGTGCCATCCTATTATAGTACACTCAGTGAGCTGTGTAGAATGAACCATTCTTTCACAAATGTTTGTAAAGGCAGACTGCATGGCTAGGTGCTTGGTTTTATACACCTGTGTCAGTGGGGCTGATTGAAACACCTGAGTTTAGGGATTAAGTGGTATGTCCCAATACTTTTGTTCACATATTGTATATATTCTAAACAAGTATTAAATATCAGTAATATAGTAACCTAACTGAAACATAGGATCATGGCTATATAAAAACATAAAGGACTTTCCACAAACGTCCCTGCAAAGTCCCCTGGACGTTGCCAGGATGTACCACGTACATCCTCTAATAATGTCCTATATTTTTGTCCTAACATTTTGAAAGACCCTACAAAAAATGTTCAGAGGACTTTCACAGGGGATGTCCCTGGGACATATTTTTTCTTAGCTGGGTGTTAAGGAAGACAATATTTTAAAATAAACAAGTACATGCTCTATCATGGAAAAAATGTTTTTAGCCAGTATCCCAACAAAGCATCACAGAATCGGTAAGAAGAATGAGAGTGAGATCTCAGCATGAGAGTGCATGTGAATGAGAGTGAATGAGAGTGCATCTGATCTCACCATAGCCAAGAGACTCATGTCCTTACAGGACAAGTACCAGCCATCCAGCCATCCAGCACATAGTCTGGTTACCATCTTGTACTGCAGCACTGGCAGACTAAAGAAAAGTTACAAATAAGCTGTCAGGCTACTGAACCAGCTGTAGGTCATTCCCTGTAATATTACTGCTATAGAGTCAACCTTTTCTCAGCATACTTATATACTGTATATACTGCACATTATTTTCAGTGCTGCTATTCTCTTTTGCACATCACCTTAGGATCAATTCGCAACGTCTTTAGAAGATGAATGAATGAAAAAATGTACATACGGTATGTTTTTTTTTCTCTGGTACATATTGTGTTGTAGAGAAACAATGTTATATGAGCGTCAGCACAAAGATTTCATGAGGGTATACAACTGTGCATGGGGCAAGTAAACTTTGACTTTTTGAATAACATGATTGAACAATGTATGAATGTATGAACATATAAATAATACATACAGTGAATTAGACCTATTCAATTTTCAGCAAAGAAAATGGCTATTTATAACTCTCATCAAAATAAATATATGCTAAATACTTTAAATATATATATATATATATATATATATATATATATATATATATATATATATATATATATATATATATTCTTCAGTGGATTTTGATCGAAAAAATATTAAATTATTTTTAAACGTGTATATTGCCAACAAAAACACGTCTGGCCTCCTATAGCGACGAGGAAAGTGGAAGGAGGAAGGGAGCTTAAAGTAAATACGAGAGAGAGAGAGAGAGAGAGAGAGAGAGAGAGAGAGAGAGAGAGAGAGAGAGAGAGAGAGAGAGAGAGAAGGTGGAGAGAGAGAAGGAGAGAGAAAGAGAGAGGGGGGGGGGAGAGGGAGAGAGAGGGAAAGAGAGAGAGATGCGGTTTGAGCTTTTGAAAATACGGACCAGGCACAGTTTGAGAGGACCAGTTGAGTGAGGCAAACGCGAAAGAAGGTTTTGCTCCGCTGCTCGCATAAAAGCGCTCATTCATTTTCCTAAATGTATGCTTTGGAGAGAACCTCCCCGGCCCAGGAAGAAACCGCTAAAAACACGAAAAGTGATGAGAGAAAGTTCTAAACAACGAGAAGAGTAAATTGCAACTGAAAGAATAACTGCAATTATTAATATATGTATATGTAACATAACATTGCAGCTCGTTGCTGTGGTGTAGACATATTGAGTAGAAATCTGAAAACGCTGGCAAGTTTAAAATAGACTGAACATTAGTGAAAACAACAGGTGAGCCTGGCTGTTGTTCATTTCACCGTTTTATTGGATCCTAAATGAAGGCTCAGTTCCGACAGCAGGTGCTGAGAGCCTCGGAATTACAAGGCTGCTGCGCGAACCTGCGTTTTGGATCAGTACTTTTTCCCTGTAACTTTAGAATTTATACGGAAACAAACAAGGTAAGGAAAACATGTTTAGTACGTTCGTCAAACTACTTTAACTATGCATGATACAGTAAACAATGAATATTTTCCAAAGCACGGCCGTTGCCTGAGTCAAATGCGTAAAATCTGATAAGCGTTATGAGAGCAAGCCACTGTCTTTCACGTGCAGGCAATGTGAAAGCGTGAAGTTATGACGGCTATCGGACTTGTGCTCGATGCGCGAGCCACTGGAACGGAACCTTGACGGATCCCCCGGGGAATACGCGCGCTTAAAGAACGCGTGAAAGCGCATTGACAGTCCATGTACTGCCCGTAAACGAACTGTGGGAAAGTTGCATGGACAGAGGCAGAAGAAAGAAAAGAATCCAAAAGATACGAAAACTCACATAACTTGCAAATGGAGATTTACAACTACATGTTGTGGCTAAAAATCACTGTTCTTTTAAAAGGTAAGTTGTTGGTTTTTTTACATAAAAAAAATTTGCACTGTACGCAACACATTTAATGTTTGATGCCACAGTAGGCCTGCAACACATCTTCAACACTGTACACCTTCCAAAATCAGAGGTTGAACCGATGTGATACTGGGTGCAAGAAATGAGACTTCAGGCATTTAAATTGCATGTCAGGCTTCCCTTCCCTGAAACGCGAACTGTTCAGTGTTTTTCCCGTTGTGCTTACATTTCCAGGGTCGCCACCCACGAGACAGATAGGTGCAAATGCAAGTGGGAGCGCACGTCAGACGTGCCACAGAACGGGACGCTTGCGCCCTGTTTCTCGATGTCAAAATAATATTTCCCTGTCCTTATTCGATTTTTCTTCATTAGATTCTTAAAGTGTAGAGCACTTTGGAGAATATTAATTGTTTTTAAAGGGCTCAATAAATAAATAACGCTGGAGTTGGTCTGCCCATACAGTTTCACATAGCCTAAATCAACACAAACGTGCCTACCGGCGCGCCTCAGTGCGCAGCGTACCTCGGTATTTCCGCTGCAAACCCTTTGTTTTTCCCAAGCGTTAAAATCAATTCAAGCCTCTCAGTTTCTCGTTCGGGTTATTGACCTTAAACGTACCGTGACTTCACACGTCAAGGTCGAGGAGGCAGTGAAGGACGCTTTTGCTAAACTTCAAAAGTGAGACAGAATTTTAGATTAGGTATATCTGCGGGCTTCAGTGGCATGTATGAGGCTACTTGATCCAAAGGGGAAAGGGGGCAAAATGTCTAGTAATTTGAGCTGATGGACCACGTAGGCCAGACTAACGTGCGCGCGCGCGTGTTTTCTAAATGTGATTATGGACGCTAACGTCTATAATGACGTCACAGCATTCGTGCGGTCAGACTCCGGATATACATAGCATATGTGTAGTTTATACACCCTTAATAGTACATGAATAGCTAACTGTCAGTACATAAACCTCTTTTGAAGTTTAGAATATGTGTTTTTTTTTAAAAAATTTAGTTACTGTTTTAGTTTTTAGTTTTAGCTTTTAATATTAGTTAAATTACAAAACTGATCCTTTAAGGTATTAAATGTGTACTTTACCAAGTTATTGTGCTATGCATGTATTTAATTTTTTTCTTAGCCATAGTAGGAGTGTATATACTCTGTGTGTGTGTGTGTGTGTGTGTGTGTGTGTGTGTGTGTGTGTGTGTGTGTACAGAATTCCTTTTTTTGCTAATGGATTCCACAGATCTTTGTGATGAACATGCTGCCGTCCTGCTCTGTTTTGCTGTAGTTTCAATGGAGAATGCATGTGTGGGTTCGGGAAATTCTGTCCCTCTCCTTCTGTGTCTCACCGTCCATTCTTCCATCCTACACCTCAAGAGGCCTGGGAAGTTGGGAATAAAACATGATAGGATGGGGGAAAAAACCCCTCCAAAAACAACAGAAAGAAAATAAGAGGCTGGACAGTAAAAGGTGGTGTGAGAAGTCTTTGTGAGAGACAGAGAGAGAGGATGTGAGTTCTGAGTCATTCTAACAGAGCGAATGAGAAAAGACACTATTCACTTGAAAAGGTGCACTCTTATAAAAAAAATTCTAAGCCAGCTCTCATATTTATCATTTCTGCTGATATCAATGCTGGTTCTGAAGTTGTGCTACGTCTAGAAAATTAGAACATATTATGTTATATATAGACTATGTATTTTATCACCGTATAAATATTCATTAACCACCTGCCCCTTCTGATGGAACTACGTTTAACCTGTGAACAGGTTAAACTTAGAATAGAGAGGGCCAGACAGAGTGAGGGAAGAACACTGAACAATATGCCATTAATGAGGCTGATTCCCTTTTCAGAAGAAGATGCTGTTTTACAGTAATATGTCCCATATGGGGGAGCACGTAACACTGTCTCACACTGGCATGACTGGCCTGTAGATTTACATCCTGAGTACAAGTGACATCGCAGCTGTGTGGGAGCTTATGTTTGTTTTCAGAGGGTTTGAGCGTGATGTCTATAATTATGCATATACATCAAGGCACTGATCACATTATTGCTTTCATTCTCTTTTTTATCTCTCACACTTAACTGTTTCCACTCATTTCTTAAGGAAAGTGTATGCACGCATATGTGTGTGTGTGTGTGTGTGTGTGTGTGTGTGTGTGTGTGTGTGGTTGTAGTTGTAGCACTATTTCTGTTCTGTTCTCATGCATCCTCATGGATATAATACAAGAGACTGTAATATAGAATATGCTCTTTGAAAGAAACTATATAGTTTGCTTATAAAACTCACAGATGTTTCTGTCTGGGATGTGGATAGAATTATGTTGAATTCAGCCCAGGATCAAAGGGTCAGGATAGTGATAAATGGTAATCTGGGTCAGAATCTACACAAGAATTTATCCCAATCTCTGACCTTCACAAATGAAGTAATCTAAGTATGTGTGTGTGCATTGATGTCAATGTAGACACATAGATCTGACCTGCTTTCACGACTATCCAGAACTACTCTGTGTAAATGTTTGCAGTTGTCATGACAAAGCTCTGGAGGCAGAGATCAAAAAAGCTAAAAAAAACCCCAAGAAAGCACACACAGGCACACACACTTGCACACAAATGAGCACACGCGCGCGTGCGGGCATGCACGCATACACACTCACTCACACACACACACACACACACACACACACACACAGACTTTCTTCATCTCTAAGCCATCTCAAAAGAATCTTAGTAAGGAGACAAGTGTGAGAGAAAAAAAGAGTGGGATAATTAGAGGGTGGACAGGAATGGGAATGACAGCCTGGCAAGGACATAACATGGCTAAAGGCGGGATGGGAGGATACCAGGGCATTAAGAAAGAGACAGGGAGAGATAGAGACAGGCAGACAGCTAGACGGAAAGACAGGCACACACACAGGCTGGCACAGAGACACTGTGAAAAGGAAAAAGGCAGAAGGAGAGCGACAGAGGGAGAAGGCCAATAGTAAGTCTGGAGGATGATAAAGGAACAAGGGTCATGACCCCAGCAAACAAACGTGAAGGTTTAAGAAGAAATAGTGAACATGTTCGATTTCTCCTCCAACCCATCTGGAATGTGTCATGCTCATTTAACTGACCTGGGTGAGATAGAGGGAAAGAGAGGCAGACCAGGAGACAGAGAGAAAGAGAGAGAGAGAGAGAGAGAGAGAGAGAGAGAGAGAGAGAGAGAGAGAGAGAGAGAGAGAGAGAGAGAGAGAGAGAGAGACAGACAGGCTGTGTGCAGCAGTGGCAGCGTCATGTTTGAGGTCAACTGGGTTTGGTTCTTTGCCTGCTTTCATTCTGGTTCTCCTCCTTTCTAAGGCTATTTCTGGGTAAACAAGCATAATGAAACCCAGTCAAAGCAGAGAGAGCGAGATGTCTACGTGTGTGGGTTAAAAACACACCTCACACACAATGCTGTGGAATACTGAATTCCCTTTTGGTTCTGCAATATGATAGATTTGAACTTTTATAGCCTTACTTTTCGATAAAAGTGTGATTAACCTGTCATCAAGAAAATATCCCATTATACAAAACTGTTTTGGTTGAAGTTGTTTAGATCTCTGTTGCTTAGTGGTGCAAAATCCCCTGCAAGGATTTTTCTACTAGCCTATAACACACAGACACATACACACACACACACACACACACTCTCTCTCTCTCTCTCTCTCTCTCTCTCTCTCTCTCTCATGTTGTAAAGGCAGGTCTGTGTACCATACAGGGAGCTTCTATGTTCAGTAGTTATTATAGGCCACACCCTTCCCTCTCTGCATCTATCATTTTCCTAAACTGTACTCAGCGTCCGAAGTCCCCTCAACCGCATTAATTCACTATTGTGCGTGCAATTCCTACACTGACCATTGAAAGAACCCCTTCTGGTTATCATCCTGAACCCCAAAGCGATGTCCCGTATGCTGTGATGTCACAGCCTGCTGTTGTCGTGTCTCGTGGTCTGTGCTGGCGAGCCCTTCATGCTGCCCGTCTCGCCGCTGCTCTCTCTTGCAGGGCTGTGCGACTGCTTCAACATCGATGTGAAGCAACCTCGCATCTTCACAGGGCCCGAGGACGCTCTGTTCGGCTTCTCCGTGCTACAGCATGAGGTGGATGGAGAGAAGCTGTGAGTTCCCCGGTGCTGCTCTTTCATGACTTCTGCCAGATGAAATGGCTTTAATCATCAAGGTGGAATTTTGAGGTAATCTGAGTAATCTGAGAAATAGCCCGCATGGGGAATATCTGGATAATTTAAAAAACGAAGCCCCATCAGAGGACAGCGGATGTGTATTGTCACAGGCTTGTTTCCCCTTTGTTCTGGCACGGACAGCTAGAATATACTTAAAAAACACCAAAAAAGCAAAAAGGGGATAAACAATTAATCTTCTGTTTCTCAGATTAAAAGATAAGATTACTTCTTGTGGGTTACTCCCATTGTTACTGAAATAGCCAAATGACCAACTTAGTTTACCTTTTTTGTTTGTGATACAGGATGCTGGTCGGTGCTCCATGGGATGGCTCACCCAATAATAGGAAGGGAGATGTTTACAAATGCATTGTGGGAGATGAGGTGAACTCCAACTGCTCTAAAGTGAATCTAGGTAAGAAAGTCACAGAGAATAAGAAAAAAACGTTAGTGGCCAGTGTACAACCTGAAAACAGAGTAACCTTGTTTTCACTCTCTTCACACAGCTGAAAGTGCATTCCAGAATGTGTCACGGAATCTGAGAAACTCACACTTGGGAATGACGCTTACGCCAGATGATCCTAATGGGTTTCTGGTAAGCTCATATTGTAGATGACAAACGCACTGAAGTGTAAGTGGTAATATAAGTGGTTTTCTTCTGTGATGTCAAAGTGTGGGGTGAGGTGGGGTGAGGTGGGGTGGGGTGAGGTGGTTTACCTTGGAAATCCCCACATCTCTCAACCGATGTCTTTTTATATGATCACTTGGTCACTTCCTCTGTATATGTGAAACTTCCCTCAGTGTGCACCATGTGGATTTGGCGTGTGTGTGTGTGTGTGTGTGTGTGTGTGTGTAGGTGTGTGTGTGTGTGTGTGTGTGAGCTCAAATTGTATTCATTCATAATTGTAAATTGCTTTGGAATAAAGCATTAGCTAAATGCTGTATATGTAAATGTATAACATATATTGAAAATATGCATAAAATATATAATGTACACCATTCAACCAATATCTGAAATATACAGTACAGTACAGTATATCACATTATCACATTATGTACTTCTAAAGATTATATTAGCTCCTATAAATGTTTTAGACATATTTAGAAACCGTGTATGTGTGTGTGTTTGTGTGTATATTTGTCTCTTTGTGTCTGCACATCTGTATATGTTTAATGTGTGTTAATGAGAAGGTGAGTTTAGCTGAGTGATTTTCTTAAGAGAGCACATATGCATGGACAGAGGGATAATTGATAAACAGAAAGGATAAACAGACAGACTGTTCAGTCTGCTGCACCTAATAGTGGCACGCGTGGTTTAATTCAGCGTGAGCCCCCTGAGGTGTGGCTGTGGTCTCAGTGTTCTTGAGGCTGGGTCCTGTTAGGTTCAGGTAGGGGAAGCGTCAGTAACCCCCCCTACATGCTGAGCTCGGAAACGGATGGAGGCATATAGGAGGCAGGCTGAGAGCAACATGGAAACCTCACCTAACCCCAGACAAAATAGCAACAGACCCATTCACACATATAATTACACAGTTTCACTCCCCACACACAAACACAAACGCGCATGCACACACACAGGTGAACACAGGGTCATGTGTTGGGCAGAACCCAGTGACCCAGTTCAGTCCAGTTGTGGATCTCTTCTACCATTTGGTTTGGTAAAATTGCTAGATGGCTTCTGCCAATATTCATCCACTCCTATGTGTGTCTGTGTGTGTTTGTGTAAAACCAAAAAATACTTGTGAGTGCCTCACTTAGAGAGGAATGTTTGACTAAGATGGGTGTATTATCTATGTGTGTGTTTGTGTGTGTGTGTGTGCGTGTGTGTGTGTGAGAGAGAGAGACAGAGAGAGAGAGAGAGAGAGAGAGATTGCCAATACACAGCACCCCCTTAGGGATTGAAGTCAGGCAGAGTTCGTTAAGATCTGTACAGCACTAGCACACTGTGTCTCTCTTACATGGCAAGTCTGTTACATTTCAGACACTATCAAGCATCACCACATTAAGTACAGTATATGCCAGTTGAAGTGCGCGAGTGTGTGCATAACAAAGCTCTCTTCCTGTGGTCTGTGCTATAACGGGATCGGAATGCGACTCCAGCACTTTGTAATGACAGGTCTTGCAAAAGCCATAGCACCTCTCGATCTCTTTCTGTCTGTCTTTCCTTTCATCTGGCTGTCTCCCTCTCCCTCTCATCTTTCTCTCTCCACCTCCGTGCATCTGACTAACATTCACAATGACAGGGTGAATGTCACCACCCCACTGATGTCACAGATCCTCCACTAACCCCACTAGCTCCTACCGACCCCACCAAACCCTTCACTACCTCCATTGCCCCACAACCCTTCACCAGGGCCTCCATCAACTCCACTACCCCACTACACCCAACCAGACCCGCCACCACACCAAACCAGACCCTCCACCACACCCAACCCAACCCTCCACCACACCCAACCAACCCTTCACCAGGGCCTCCATCAACTCCACTACCCCACTACACCCAACCAGTCCCTCCACCACACCCAACCAACCCTTCACCAGGGCCTCCATCAACTCCACTACCCCACTACACCCAACCAGACCCTCCACCACACCAAACCACACCCTCCACCACACCCAACCAGACCCTCCACCACAACCAACCAACCCTTCACCAGGGCCTCCATCAACTCCACTACCCCACTACACCTAACCAGACCCTCCACCACATCAAACCAGACCCTCCACCACACCCAACCAGACCCTCCACCACACCCAATCAACCCTTCACCAGGGCCTCCATCAACTCCACTACCCCACTACACCTAACCAGACCCTCCACCACATCAAACCAGACCCTCCACCACACCCAACCAGACCCCCCCAACACACCCAACCAACCCTTCACCAGGGCCTCCATCAACTCTACTACCCCACTACACCCAACCAGACCCTCCACCACATCAAACCAGACCCTCCACCACACCCAACCAGACCCTCCACCACACCCAATCAACCCTTCACCAGGGCCTCCATCAACTCCACTACCCCACTACACCTAACCAGACCCTCCACCACATCAAACCAGACCCCCCCAACACACCCAACCAACCCTTCACCAGGGCCTCCATCAACTCCACTACCCCACTACACCCAACAAGACCCTCCACCACACCCAACCAACCCTTCACCAGGGCCTCCATCAACTCCACTACCCCACTACACCCAACAAGACCCTCCACCACACCCAACCAACCCTTCACCAGGGCCTCCATCAACTCCACTACCCCACTACACCCAACCAGACCCTCCACCACACCAAACCACACCCTCCACCACACCCAACCAACCCTTCACCACACCCAACCAACCCTTCACCAGAGCTTCCATCCGCTCCACTCCCCCACCACCCCTCCATTATTCCATTGTTTCTTTCATCTCATGGTACATTTTCCCTCAGACTTCATTTTTCTGTTTTCCCTTCCCCTATCCCATTGCTTACTTTAGTTTCACAGGCAAATAAAGGATCTGCTTTGAAGACATAAAGATGTTTATGTGATTTTTTAAATTCTGTCTCTCTGTCCCTCCATTCAAAACAATTAAATTACTTCAGTGGTGTGCAGCATACAGCTCTATATAGTATTAGAGTATTTAAGACCAAGTCCATCATTTCTCACCAGCTGTCTCCCCCTAGCTTGTTTCCAGTATATAGTTTTCCTTTTCCACGCAGCTTTCTGTTTTCTACCACATGCCCTTGCCTCTGTCCATCGCTCGTCTCCTGCTTTTATGGGTCCTAGCAGTAGCCCTGACCGAAAGACACCGAAGACGCAAACCACATCCTCTGTCCAAATAAACATCCCCTGGTCTGTTAAGCTACTAGTTTACTAGTGTTGTTACTCAACTTCAAAACCCAACTGTGGTAATATTTCAATACTTTTATGATGCAGTATTGGTTTGGCAGGCAGTCTCCTTCATTCATTTACTGATTCTAAGACATTAAAAAGGAAGGAAAGACCTTGTGCATGCAGAAGGCGAATTGTTTAGCACGGTGGGAGCATTGTGTATAGTGCTGTGCAGTGCAGTGCCCTAGTGTCCAATGTTACAGTGTACAGCATCACAGTGGACAGTGGACAGGTTTATAACATCATGGTGTACACTGGTGTACATTGATGCAATTGTACAGAGTCATGGGGTACAGTCACAATGTACAGTGTTGCGGTGTACAGAGTCACAGTGTACAGAATCGTGGTGTACAGCGTCGTGGTGTACAGAGTCATGGTCTACAAAGTCACGGAGTACAGAGTCACAGTGTACAGTGTTGCGGTGTACAGAGTCACCGTGTACAGCATCGTGGTGTACAGAGTCACGGTGTACAGCGTTGTGGTGTACAGAGTCATGGTCTACAGAGTCACGGAGCACCGAGTCACAGTGTACAGTGTTGCGGTGTACAGAGTCATGGTGTACAGCGTCGTGGTGTACGGAGTCACGGTGTACAGCCTCGTGGTGTACAGAGTCACGGTGTGCAGTGTCGCGGTGTACAGAGTCACGGTGTATAGCGTCGCAGTGTACAGCATCTCTGAAGCGTGTTGTCCATCAGCTCCTGTTTGTTCACAGGCGTGTGCCCCGCTGTGGTCGCAGGAGTGCGGTACATCCATCTTCAGCACAGGAATCTGCGCCTCTGTTAGCGACGACCTGGAACCCAAAGAGATAATCGCCCCCACCGCGCAGAGTGAGACCAGGCCTCCACACAAGCTCACTCTAACACTACGCTTCCAGAACCATGCAAAAAACATTGACGACAACTTTTTCTGTGCGTTTCAGGGTGTACTACCTACATGGACATTGTAATAGTTCTGGATGGTTCTAACAGTATCTACCCCTGGTATGAGGTGCAGAACTTCCTGAGTAACATCCTTAGCAAGTTCCACATCAGTCCAGAGCAGATGCAGGTGAGTGTGGGTGAGCGGGAGCTTCGGACTTCACGGGTCTGGGTTTCCTGTTCAGTGCTCACACTCGGTTGTGGAGAGCCATAGCACTGTACAGCTTAGTACGTTCCATGTTCTAACTCACATGATAAGCTCATGTTAATTGGCCAGTGCGTTGAAACCGATCTGTTACAGCAATAAATGTTAAACCACTAAGCTGCAGTGCTATCAGCCATTTAGGTATGACTGAAATGACAAGCGAAACTGCCCTAAGTCAGCAGGAGCTCCTACACAGAGCTCATTGACATTCATAAAGCTGTGTGTATGTAAGTGTGTGTGTGTGGAGGGGGGGGGGGGGTCTGTTAGTGTGAGTTTCTGTGTGTACACATGCATGTGTGTGTGTGTGTGTGTGTGTGTGTGTGTAAATGTGTCTGATACAGTCACAGGCTTGTCCGCTGATTGGAAAAGAGCCCAAAGAACTGGATCAGGGTAATAAATGGTCATATTAATATAAACGGACAAGAGCTATGGTTCCAGTCATAGAGGAGTGGAAGGGACCAAGAGTTAGAATTTATAAATGTGTGTGTGTGTGTACACGTGCATGGGAGGGTAAGTGATACAGAGAGAAAGAGAATGCTCTTATGTGTCCTTGTCGGCGTTATGTGGCTTGTGAATATGGGCAGTAAAAATCAAGTCATGCATCTGTCAGTAAGGCAGTAAGCATTCTCCGGCCACACTGGGCTAAAAGGAAATTCCTCTGGTTTGTGGAGCGTTTCATACCCTGGCACAGCTGCACGTCGCTGGAATGTTCGGTTTGGTATGCCGGCGTGGCCGCCAACGTCTGCTTCCCTTCAGTCTGATCCATGCGCCCCGCCCCATGTCTGTGTGTGTATAGGTGGGTATCCTGCAGTATGGGGAGATCTCAATCCATGAGTGGTCCCTTAAGGACTATCAGACGACACAGGACGTGGTGGGAGCGGCTAAGAACATCAGTCGGCAGGAGGGGCGGGAGACTCGCACCGCATACGCCATCCACATGGCCTGGTAGGCTTGCCAGTCATGAACTCAAACCCACATCCAGGAACACCCTTCTCCCCTTTATGTCTTATCTCCTATGTCTTTCTTCTTTTGACTGTTATCACGTGTCAGCTTTTTGCACATCACTGTCGGCATCCAGTGCGTGTTCGTGTGGAGTTACTCAAGCAAACCGCTCAATGGTGCCTTTGTTGTTGAAGACACACTCCAAGCTCTGTAACACTATCGCCGCCCTGGAGACGCATGCAAGTGCCTCTCTCGTCTTCCCCTCCTCCTCCGCATGTCTCTCCGTCCGCACGGTCTCACTGCGCCCTCTGTCTCGCTGTGCCCTGTCTCACTTTTAAACACTCAAGCTAAACACACCCAGAGTACTTACTCCGTGTGCTACAAGGACAAACCCCTGATGTGAAGCCTCACTGAATAAGCCCTATGTGGCTATTAAACAGGTTTTAGATGTGCAGTTGGTGATCTGAACCATTTCCTAACCACTTCCAACCTCCACGTCCACGCTGCTCTGAAGCCATGTCTGTTAACTGCACACTCGCTGTGAGCCATGCTCATTATCTTGGCCCGTATAGGGCTTTTATTGATGCATATCCCCGGCAAATCTTTTGTTCGTTTTTTGATGTTCAGTGCGCCAGCAGTGTCGAGGTTTCTTTTCATTTTTATTTTTACCAAATGCAAACGAAACTGCATCAAAAGTCACTGCTTTATTCAAGTATAGTTTCACATCCTTCCCCTTGAGCTGACAAAGGACCGCCTCTCCATAAGGCCATTGTTGGGGTAACACTACTAGCTGTCTTCCTATGGGTGAATGATTTATCAGGTAGCATAGAAATCCCACACATATGCTGTTCTCACTGCACGCAACGCAATTGTTGATGTATATATGGAACCTACTGTCATATGACTAAAGAAAATTGATGACTCTTTACTGGTCACTTTGTTGCTGTTTGTGTGTATTAGTGTTTGTGTGTGTACATTGTTATTTGGTCAAAAGCAGGAAATAGAAAGCAGTAAGGCTCAGATCGTTGATAGGCCGAAGGATAGGAGGCGCTGAATCAGGTACGCAGCAGAAGCACAACTTGTCGCGCCGAAGGCAGGTACCTGCGGAGCGTTAAACAGTAAGGTAGCATAACATTTGTGTTGTGACAATGCCACATAGATTTTCCTTTATTGGACCAGTTCATTGCAGGTATAAAGGTGTGCACATTCTCTTATGAACTCTTACCGAGCAAGACTTGCCCTCCAGATGAAGTGACGTGACAGCAGTAGTGCGGTGAGGTGTGTAGGGCCACAATAACATTAATGTGTGCAAATGCCAAGAGGGCAGGACAGACAGAGCTGGATCAGCACAGCTGCAGGTGGGGCTACGGCACTGCAGACGTGGCTTTAACCTCTACAGCTGTGCAAACACATATACGCGCACAAACGTATGGGAGGACAACCGCATATTCCTGCAATTTTGGGGTCCCTTTCTAGAACAAAGACACGGGTTCATTAAACCTCAAACGCACTCATTAATTTAAACATTGTAAAGCAAAAAACAACAACAGTGGTAGCCATATTACTCCAGATAAAGCACTCTATAAACACCCACCCAGGCATGAACACTGGCATCCTTATTCCCATGCTCTCCCACTTTGTCTTACAACTTGATGAAAAAACTTGTAATCTAATTTTTTCCCTCAAAATCTCTCTATAAATTTTATTGTCACATATTTTCTAATTTCAGGACTACTGTAAAGCCATTATTTCTCTCCCCATCTCTCTCTCTCTCTCTCTCTCTCTCTCTCTCTCTCTCTCTCTGTGTGTCTCTCCCATCCTCCTTCATACTACTTCTCATTTACCTCATTAAGAAGCAAGGCCACTTTCATCCTTCAGCGCCTCGCGGCTTTTACGAGTGACGGCATGAATGTTTATAGCAAGTAAACCACCTCTGTTTGTCACAGACCACATCAGATGTTTCTTTAGCTTCCATCTCTGTTGTAATGAGTCATTTACTCCCATGTGGTGTTTGGGATGCTGTGATGCTACCATGCATACATCCTCCTCTCACATGAGCTCTTAATCCCCCTTTTTCACCTGCTTTTATCGCTCTCCAGCCTCCTCTTTCCTTTCTAACCCACTGCTCTGTTTTTCATCCACACTCCTCTCTGCTCTGTTCTGTTCTATTCAGATGTGATCTGCTCTTTTCTCTTCCCCCTGATCTAGCTCTCCTTCTCTCCTCAGCTGGACGGCTCTTTCTCTGGATGTAATTAGGCAGGAGGCTGCTGGGTGTTTTTAAAGTCACTGGCTCTTGCGGAGAGCCACGCAGTTATATATAGTCTGGATCTGGGAAGCCGCCTGAAAATCACCGAGTGGACTAACGCTGAGGTCGCATCGCAAATTTCCACTTTAAGGCACTGGTCATGTTTGCACAAACAGGATGGAGTGTGTGTTTGCGTGTGTGTGTGTGTGTGTGTGTGTGTGTGTGTGTGTGTGTGTGTGTGTGTGTGTGTGTGCACATGTGTGTGTGTGTGTGTGTGTGTGTGTGTGTGCGCATGTGTGTGTTTGCGTGTGTGTGTGTGTGTGTGTGTGTGTGTGTGTGTGTGTGTGTGTGATTGTGTGTGTGCATGGCATAGAATAAAGAAAAGAGAAATGGACAGATGTGTGTTATGCACTGGAAAGCAAGGATTTTTGGTTCTGGCCTTTTCAATAATGCCTGCAGGCATAATATCAACTCTACTCAGCTTCTCAGTTTCCACTCTAGTGCTGCTTTCTGATGGTGGCACTGTTCCCCCAGCACAGAGGCATTCAGCGTGGAGAGAGGAGCCCGGGAAGGAGCCACCAAGGTGATGATCGTGGTAACAGACGGAGAGTCACATGATGGCGAGGAGCTTCCTGAGGCCCTGGCCGAGTGCGAGAAGCGCAACATCACCAGATATGCCATCGCCGTGAGTCCACCACGCACAATCTACACGCTACATGGTATTGAACAAAGGGAAGACTTCAAAATCCTACCAAAAGCTCAGCCGGTATATACCTTTGTATTTATAACTGATGTTATATACGACCCAGCTCTAGCTGTACTAAGCCCTAGCTATGCAGTAATACATAAAATATGAAATTCTGTCCCATTCTGTGCTATCTCCACTTAACTGATCAAAATTGACATTATATGCCTATATAAAGAGCCTCAACTGTACCCCACCCTCCAGTTCTCTCTTGCTGTCTCGCCGTGGAGAAGAAATGTGGTCCATTCTTTACACAGTCGTAACCACCAGATTACTCCTCTTGAACAAAAAAAAAACAGTGTTCAGAAATAGCCCATTTGTATGACCAAAGTCCTCTCCACCACAGCTCGGGCCCAACGGCTGGGTGAGTGGTTGTAGCAGTCTGCCCAGTCTCTCCCTCAAACCATAACATCACAAAGAGCCAGATTACTTAAAGGCACATCTATCATGGCAGAGGAACGTGTGTGTGACAGAGAGTGGCAGAGCGCACTGTCGAAGAGTTTTATCTGAGCTCAAGGGGCCATCAAGGAGGAAGGTGTAGGATATAGTGGTTGCATGAAAAGATGTGTTCATTACAGGTTGGTGCAGTGTAATACAGGTTCAAGTCACTGGCGTCAAGCACTGGTCTTCCTGGTGGCAAACATGTGCTCTGCCCACCAGAACACTGCCCACTGGTGGGGGGAAGTAAAGGGGGTTATCCAGGGCACACTCCTGATGACCCTGGGCACACTCCTGATGACCCTGGGCACACTCCTGATGACCCTGGGCACACTCTCAATGACCCTGGGCACACTCCTGATAACCCTGGGCACACTCTCAATGACCCTGGGCAAACTCCTGATGACCCTGGGCACACTCTCAATGACCCTGGGCACACTCCTGATGACCCTGGGCACACTCTCAATGACCCTGGGCACACTCCTGATGACCCTGGGCACACTCTCAATGACCCTGGGCACACTCCTGATGACCCTGGGCACACTCTCAATGACCCTGGGCACACTCCTGATGACCCTGGGCACACTCTCAATGACCCTGGGCACACTCCTGATAACCCTGGGCACACTCTCAATGACCCTGGGCACACTCCTGATGACCCTGGGCACACTCTCAATGACCCTGGGCACACTCCTGATGACCCTGGGCACACTCTCAATGACCCTAGGCACACTCCTGATGACCCTGGGCACACTCTCAATGACCCTGGGCACACTCCTGATGACCCTGGGCACACTCTCAATGACCCTGGGCACACTCCTGATAACCCTGGGCACACTCTCAATGACCCTGGGCACACTCCTGATGACCCTGGGCACACTCCTGATGACCCTGGGCACACTCCTGATGACCCTGGGCACACTCTCAATGACCCTGGGCACACTCCTGATGACCCTGGGCACACTCTCAATGACCCTGGGCACACTCCTGATGACCCTGGGCACACTCTCAATGACCCTGGGCACACTCCTGATGACCCTGGGCACACTCTCAATGACCCTGGGCACACTCCTGATAACCCTGGGCACACTCTCAATGACCCTGGGCACACTCCTGATGACCCTGGGCACACTCTCAATGACCCTGGGCACACTCCTGATGACCCTGGGCACACTCTCAATGACCCTAGGCACACTCCTGATGACCCTGGGCACACTCTCAATGACCCTGGGCACACTCCTGATGACCCTGGGCACACTCTCAATGACCCTGGGCACACTCCTGATGACCCTGGGCACACTCTCAATGACCCTGGGCACACTCCTGATGACCCTGGGCACACTCTCAATGACCCTGGGCACACTCCTGATGACCCTGGGCACACTCTCAATGACCCTGGGCACACTCCTGATAACCCTGGGCACACTCTCAATGACCCTGGGCACACTCCTGATGACCCTGGGCACACTCTCAATGACCCTGGGCACACTCCTGATGACCCTGGGCACACTCTCAATGACCCTAGGCACACTCCTGATGACCCTGGGCACACTCTCAATGACCCTGGGCACACTCCTGATGACCCTGGGCACACTCTCAATGACCCTGGGCACACTCCTGATGACCCTGGGCACACTCTCAATGACCCTGGGCACACTCCTGATGACCCTGGGCACACTCTCAATGACCCTGGGCACACTCCTGATGACCCTGGGCACACTCTCAATGACCCTGGGCACACTCCTGATGACCCTGGGCACACTCTCAATGACCCTGGGCACACTCCTGATGACCCTGGGCACACTCTCAATGACCCTGGGCACACTCCTGATGACCCTGGGCACACTCTCAATGACCCAGGCACACTCCTGATAACCCTGGGCACACTCTCAATGACCCGGGCACACTCCTGATGACCCTGGGCACACTCTCAATGACCCTG
This sequence comes from Electrophorus electricus, assembly GCF_041902795.1. Taxonomy (NCBI): domain Eukaryota; kingdom Metazoa; phylum Chordata; class Actinopteri; order Gymnotiformes; family Gymnotidae; genus Electrophorus; species Electrophorus electricus. The sequence continues at coordinate 23,107,935 of NC_137510.1, forward strand.
GGCACACTCCTGATAACCCTGGGCACACTCTCAATGACCCTGGGCACACTCCTGATGACCCTGGGCACACTCTCAATGACCCTGGGCACACTCCTGATGACCCTGGGCACACTCTCAATGACCCTGGGCACACTCCTGATGACCCTGGGCACACTCTCAATGACCCTGGGCACACTCCTGATAACCCTGGGCACACTCTCAATGACCCTGGGCACACTCCTGATGACCCTGGGCACACTCTCAATGACCCAGGCACACTCCTGATAACCCTGGGCACACTCTCAATGACCCTGGGCACACTCCTGATGACCCTGGGCACACTCTCAATGACCCTGGGCACACTCCTGATGACCCTGGGCACACTCTCAATGACCCTGGGCACACTCCTGATAACCCTGGGCACACTCTCAATGACCCTGGGCACACTCCTGATGACCCTGGGCACACTCTCAATGACCCTGGGCACACTCCTGATGACCCTGGGCACACTCTCAATGACCCTGGGCACACTCCTGATGACCCTGGGCATACTCTCAATGACCCTGGGCACACTCCTGATGACCCTGGGCACACTCTCAATGACCCTGGGCACACTCCTGATGACCCTGGGCACACTCTCAATGACCCTGGGCACACTCCTGATGACCCTGGGCACACTCTCAATGACCCAGGCACACTCCTGATAACCCTGGGCACACTCTCAATGACCCTGGGCACACTCCTGATGACCCTGGGCACACTCTCAATGACCCTGGGCACACTCCTGATAACCCTGGGCACACTCTCAATGACCCTGGGCACACTCCTGATGACCCTGGGCACACTCTCAATGACCCTGGGCACACTCCTGATGACCCTGGGCACACTCTCAATGACCCTGGGCACACTCTCAATGACCCTGGGCACACTCCTGATGACCCTGGGCACACTCTCAATGACCCTGGGCACACTCCTGATGACCCTGGGCACACTCCTGATGACCCTGGGCACACTCTCAATGACCCTGGCTTCTCGACGACAGAAGCCGGCCTTACACCCGCGTCTACCATGTATCACACCTCTGCCAGATCATTTGATTAATAATATACATTGGAACATGCAGATTAGAACATGGACATTATGTTATAGGGCAGCACGCCCTTCTTTCACTGGTAACATAAACATAACTGATACATGTGCAAGTACCCTTCTTAATACCCCTTCTGTCTCTTAGGCCACACCTCCATGGCCACCTCTAAATACCTTCTTTCAGTAAGACATGAACTATGACCTAACACAGAGTGCTACTGTCATCCCAAGAGCCAAAATGGAGGTATTCAGTCATTATTCAGTGGCCTAAAGGTATAGTTTGTCTAATTACCAAACATAAACGAAGCTAAGCAGATGCACAACACAGCAAGCCATAAAAATAGTTAAATCAACAGCGCCTCAAATAAAGACTTAAAAAATGGCGCAAAGAAAGCAGTAGAAGAATGTGTGCGTGTTTGTTTACACTGTGGATTAGCTGCTGCCCTTCACAGCTCCCTCTTTGTTTTCAGTTACGCTCCTCACTGCAGTCACACAGACCTGTGGAAGCTACCGTAAGCCACTGGCAAAATGGTGTTTTGTTTGTGGACACAAACATTGCAGAGTTATGGGGGAGACATGTCATCCCTTGGGAGCTGCGGAACTGAACTGTGACAGGTTGTTCTCATGCAGCGCCAGCCAAAGCATGGCCTTCGGGTTCCAGGGTTTTTCACATTCATCTCCACCCATATTCTCTCTCTCTCTCTCTCTCTCTCTCTCTCTCTCTCTCTCTCTCTCTCTCTCTCTCTCTCTCTCGCTCGCTCTCTTTCTGTATCTCTTTCTGTCTCTCTCCCATACAACCAGAGGACAAAAATCTTCCCATAAAGTAAAACGCTCGAGGGAGGGTGGAGAAACGACCTAGTAAAATAACAGCGTTAGCTGTATGGTGGTGGAGCTGGGCTGGTTTAGACATTAGTGATCTGAGAGGGGAGTTTGTGGCTAATGCAGGGATACAGTGTTGTTTTACAAATTGTTAGAGTAAAGGAAATAAGATGAGACAGAGACAGAGAAAGGGAAGGGGGAATATTTTGGCACAGTTCTTTAAACCAAAACCAGTGTGTTAGAATACTCTTAATTCAGTAACCGCCGCCTTAACCACCCACCCCCATGAACACAGTAACCAATGACATCAATCACAGAAAATCTGCTTGTACATATTTATGTTACATTTCATGTCCACCACACCAGTCACGCTGAGAGACGAAGGATTCAGGGATCCCAGTCAGAGTGTTCTGCTCGGGTGAAGTGGACTTGCGTTCTTCCTTTTCCCTCCCTTCTTTCCCTGCGCTGCCGAGTGTCCATCTTTTTTGTTTGTGAGGCCTCACTCCACCCCAGACTCCTGGGCCATTGCTTATAACAGATCTGAGACGTGTGTGGAGAATCTGGAACAATAGCTGAAACCTCTGAGGGGTCCTGTACATTTACATATACATTTGCAACATTTGGCAAATGCTCTTATTCACATCGATTTACTTATATCAGCTTTATTCAGGTCAGTTGCAGTTTGCCAAAAGGTTCTAAGGAAGAGGGGGGGGGGGGTTTGGGGGGGGGGGGGGGGGGCTGTAAATGGAACTGGATCTTTCAAGTGGCTTTTGCTCGGACAATATCCAAGGTGATATAAAGGACTTCTCGTTAGTGGTGAGCTGCCCGGAGATGTCCTGCTCTGTGTCTGTGGGAAAGGGGTGTGCTATCTGTTGCTCTCTCTGAGTCATGCGGAGGTGTTCTGGGCCTCTCTGTGCTCTTCCCACTACCTGGTCCCGCTTCAGGACCTTACACATCGCCTCATGTCATCTGGTTTGATCCTTTTGTAGAACAGTGGAGGTGTTGGCTTCCTGTGTGCGAACATATCTGCTATCATTCTCTCAAAGGCAGCTGAACTCCCTTTTTCTAATGGTTGGTTGGAAGAAATATGGCTTCCTGAGTTAATATTCCTTCTGAGTTCGTTTCTATCTGTCCATCCCTGCCTGCGTCTGGATGTATCTGTCCATCGTCCTCTCTACCATATGCTTTCTTGCCCCTCTTTTTTCATTATTTCTGTCTTTTCTGTCTCTCTCTACTGTCACTCTCCTTCAGGTTTTGGGTCACTACATCCGCAGGCAACAGGACCCAGAGACCTTCATTAATGAAATCAAATACATCGCCAGCGACCCAGATGAGAAATACTTCTTTAACGTAACAGATGAAGCAGCACTGAATGACATTGTGGATGCCTTGGGCGACCGAATCTTCAGCCTGGAGGGTAGGACATAAGACGGCTGTGAAGACCAGCACGACGTCTTGTTTCCCACATTCTAAAATGTAATGACACAGCATAATGGTGGGACCACGCTTCTCCAAAGCATTGCATTATGGGATAATTTAGGGAGAAACAAACTGAACTGGCCTTTCCTTAAGATGGCTCCCATTGCTGTGAAGTACAAATGCATTAAGTCCGTTTATGACCATAAGAGGCCTTTGACATTGGCTGCAGAATGCAGGTTTAACAAGAATAGAGGAGCCTGAGGTAGGTTATAGTAAGCTAAAGAAAGACCAACCACAAATAACCATTACTGATTTTATAGCCATAACCAATTTTTCAGACCTTGATACTAAGTGACATTAATTGGGTGTGGGTGTGGCATCTTCTCAGAGATGCTGATAAACGTTCTGAGGTAAACAAAAGGATGGTTCTATCCCTAAGATGAAGGGAGAGGTAACAGGAAGCACAGGAGGGCACACAGCTGGACCGGAAGGAAGGTAGTAGAAGTTAAGAGCTGGAGAAAGGATGGCCAAGGATATGGGTGTGGCTGTAGGCACCACAGGACGTTCCCATTCATCTAAAGAGATGTGAACCAGACAGAAGGGCTGACCTTTCTGTGATCTGCTTTAGGATATCATATTATTTTATATGTTATAAGGCATTTATTTATATGTTATAAGGCGTTTGGATACTCTGGCATTTGTTTTAGGTGTTCACACATTAGTTGCGATTGTGTGTTAGTTTATTAATTTGGCCTAATATATTGAACAGGGTTAAGGATGTGTTATATTGAATCTTCCATCCACTCGGTGAGCTATCACATAATCTTTACTTCAGAACTTCAGTCAGACAGTATGTACTTGACCTTAAGTGTCACATGTTTTGCCTTATGTAATGACAGGAACATTGGGATACAATGAAAGTGCCTTCCTCATGGAGATGTCTCAGATTGGGTTCTCCACACACATTTTAGATGTGAGTATATATTCAAATCATGCCATAATACTCAGAACCAAAAATCTCCATGACTTGCAGTCATGAAATTTTACTTGTTCATTCTTAGCCTTTTCCCAGAAGGATTTATAAAAATATTGCTAAATGCTTGATGTAGAATTTGTCCCACAAGATGGTCTTAACACTGTATAGTGTTTTCTTGACTAAAAAATTAATGAGGTTTCTTTGGATGAGATTTAATTGGAAAGTGTCTTCACAATGAAACTAACATCTTAATTTTAACATCATCCAAAGGCAAGATTTGGCTCTAAAATGCAAAAGGACTGCAGCTTCCAAATATCCTCAGCATTTCACCGTGCCATGTAACTGGCAAAAAGATTATGTGATGAGCTTGTGTGATTGTTTTTGTAAATACATGTCAGAGATAGCATGTATTAGTCACTAATGTGCCCTGTGTTCACCCTGTCTTTTCTCTGGGCCCCTTTTGCAGGATGGGATCTTGTTCGGAATGGTGGGGGCGTATGACTGGGAGGGAGGGGTGTTGAAGGAGAGTAGTGGGGGAACCATTACGCCCCCACGAGAAGCGTTTGAGAAAGAGTTTCCTCTGGAGTTAAAGAATCATGCTGCTTATCTGGGTAACCTCACCACACAGTTTATTAATACTGATAACACCCTCAAATCATAAATAAGCAGTTATAATAATTCAACAAAAGAGCAACACTGACCTGTTACTTACCAGATAGTGAGCCCACGTTCATCTATATTGTTAAACCTTAGATCTTGCTGGGTAGGCATCTTAGATCTTGCTGGGTATCCATCAGTCAGAATTATACCAGTCAGCTTCATCAGATATTTGTTAATGAGTTGCTACCATTTAACCACCAAAAGAAAGTCATATTAGTTAGCAATTATTATAAGGCTCACATCAACATATGAAATTACTCCAGTCACATTCTACAAGTCAGCAGGTTTCTGTTACCCTTTTTCATTATTTGTGCAATATAAAATCTTATTAATAATTTTTGTTATTACAAGGTGTGCAGGGTTAAGATTATCATAAAGTGTTTATAATGTTTTTACATGCTTGCTCTGTAGTACATATCTCAGATAAGCCTGGTTCTGTGTGTGCATATACTACAGGTTACACTGTGTCCTCAGTGACAGTAGGAGACTGGAGGAAGCTCTACGTGGCTGGTGCACCCAGGTTTAAGCACAAAGGCAAGGTTATCCTCTTCGACCTGAGTCCAGATGGTGATGTCACCATCACACAGGCCCTCGCGGGAGAACAAGTAAAGACATTCATTCATTTATTATCTCCTCGGTCTGATATTTTAGGCCCAGTATAGCCAGATTCTCCACCAGGCTTCTCATACAGCTTCTCAGAACAGGATTTGGCTTTTGATTCTCTACCATATGTCATCATCTCCTCTCTTTTATTCACTCTCATCCTCGCGTTCATTCAATTTCACTTTATTGGCATGACCATGTTACAGTATTGGAAACGCATTACACTGCTTTGACAAATGGATTTACCAAACACTTTTCTGTCTTGTTTATCTCTCTCTCTCTCTCTCTCTCTCTGTTTTTCTCTCTCTCTCTCTCTCTCTCTCTCTCTCTCTCTCTCTCTCTCTCTCTCTCTCCAGATCGGCTCTTATTTTGGCAGTGAGGTGTGTGGGGTGGATGTTGATCAGGATGGTATTACAGATATCCTATTGATTGCTGCCCCCATGTTCCTGGGAGCAGGAAACAAAGAGACAGGAAAAGTCTATGTCTACTGTCTAGACGGGGTAAGAAGTATGAAGGCAAACAGCGTGTGTATGTGTGTATGTGAGTTTGCATGACGGATGTATAAAGACAAATTTCTATTATAAGGTGTGTCTGCCTTTACAAACACTCTTACGAGAACTGACATTTTTATGATTAAGAGTAATGAAGTCCTTTGTGCAATGTATCATTTTAGGCGAAACTTGTGATGACTTTAACATGAAAGAACTTGATCTACTGAAAAATGTTAGACTATTACCACTATTACAACAACTAATCAACAAAAAAGGCACAGATTTTGAATTTCAGTTCCATCTTATCATTCATTATTATTCATATGTTTTTACCCAGACAAAATCACAGAAAAAAAAGCCCTAATGGAACAGATAGGGATTATAATTGTAGAATGTAGAACATGATTTTGATCCTGAAATCCACCACAAGGAAAAGCCCCACTGCATATATCTTACCTGCCCCCAGGAAGGTTTTGCCCCAAACGGTACACTACACTCTCAGCAGAAGGCCCAGGATGCTCGGTTCGGCTACGCCATGGCTGTGGCTTCAGACCTCAACCACGACGGCTACGCTGACCTGCTGGTGGGAGCGCCGCTAGAAGATGACCACCAGGGGGCACTTTACATCTACCATGGCGATGAGTACTATATCATCCCTCAGTACAAGCAGGTGAGCTGATGAGAACATGCGACACGATTGTCCAGCATGACCGAGAACATAAAGCTAAACCCAATGTCTGGAACACTTGCTTGCCCACAAACATCAGTTCCTCTGAACCCCATGTTCTTGTCATCCATATCTGAATTCATTTGTCCTGTCTGATCCCTCTGTGTCTCCTGCCGCCTGTCCGCAGCGAGTCTCCGCTTCCTCTCTGTCCACGCCCCTGCGTTACTTCGGCCGTAGCCTCTGCGCCCTGTTCGACATGGACGGTGATGAGCTGCTGGACCTGGCCGTCGGAGCCCAGGGTGGTGCCATCCTCCTCAGGTGCCTGGTCCCCTCGCGTCCTCCGCCTGCCCGGCCTGACCCCGTGCCCGGCGCCCGGCGCTGACACACCTTTGCTCCTGTGTGCGTAGGTCTTGCAGCATTGTGCAGGTCAACCTGAGCCTGACCTTCCAGCCATCCTCCATCAACGTCATCCAGAAGAACTGTCAGAGGGGCAGCCGCGAGTCGGCATGCCTCAATGCCACAGCCTGCTTCCTCGCCCTGTCGCGCTCGCCAGGCTCGTACGGCACGTATTTCGGTGAGGCACACCTTCTGCGACAAGCCCCTCTCAGGGCTTCATCGCCGTATCCGACTCATGGACCTGCCTTTAACAAGCTTAATTCAGCTCTCTGCGTTAATGCAACACTCTTCCCCAAATACTTCTCTGCCATGTCCAGATCTGCAGGTTGGGGCCATGCTGGATGACAGGAAGCTGTCTGCACGTGCTCTGTTTGACTCCAACTCCCAGAGGCAGACTCTGACAGGGGTCAGAGTTCGTGTAGGAGATCCTTTCTGCCACACACTGCCCTTCCATGTGGTTGTGAGTCTATACAATACAGACAGACAGACAGACATCCTGACTGACTGATTGATTATTCTTGACTCTTTATTGAATCTGCTTCTCTTCTTATTTGGCCAATAGGACACAGCAGACTACATCAGACCAATCAGTTTCTCCCTGCACTTCAAAATCAATGACACAGAAAGCGGTCCTGTTCTAGATGAAGGCTGGCCAACCACAGTTAAAAAATATGTACGTTAAGCACGTCTGTAATCCTAAACTATTTAGCAAATCACACTTACTCAAGATGAAAAATAAATGTGTACCGAGTCCTTAGCACCTTGCGAGAACATGTCCGTACGAGACCCTGGTTGCTTAGGCCTGGTTGTTTGTGTGCATTTGTTAGATCCCATTTTATAAAGATTGCGGCGAGGATGACGTGTGTGTGACGGACCTGGTTCTGCAGGCACACATGGACCTCTCTGGAAGCAGGTACCAGCAGCACACTCCACTCCTCAGTGCCGTGGAGTGGTGGGGCTGAGACCCGACAGTCGTAAGCTGTTAATGACCTGTGACCGGAAAAGCTATAATGCACATCTAATGTCACAGTAATGATGCTGTGTTATAAACCTGCCTTCACGTCTTGTGAGCAAAAACTCTGCTAAAAGCTGTGATTGATCAGGAGCAGTCACAGGTCACTTTAGGGTCATGTGATTGGCGCTGGCAGGTCTCTTTAGGGTCATGTAATTGGTGCTGGCAGGTCTCTTTAGGGTCATGTGATTGGTGCTGGCAGGTCTCTGTAGGGTCATGTGATTTGTGCTGGCAGGCAGCAGCCGTACGTTATCCGCAGTCCCCGTAGGCGCTTGGCAGTGGAGGTTCAGCTCCAGAACCGGCTGGAGAACGCCTACAACACCAGCCTCACGCTGCACTACTCCAGAAACCTGCACTTCAGCAGCCTGAGTATACGGGTGAGCACATGTGCACACACATATGCACACACACGCATGCACATGCACACACGCATGCACAAATGCACACACGTATGCACAAATGCACACCCGCACACACACACACGTGCACGCGCATGCACACACACAGATGCACAAAACATACTACTACTAATACTACTACTACTACCTAATCTACTACTATACTACAAAATGTACAAGAAATGTATTACTCGAGACCGCTCTCATTCTCCAGTTAAGTCTCCAGATCACATGTTAATTGTCATGCATGAATTTCAACTCAGTGCTGAACATTATTAAAGTTTCAATTCTTTTCAAAACCAGTCAAGACCACAGAATATCCGGTCCGTGGGCAAAAAATGGCAGGAATCCTAAAATATTTTGTTGTTTAATGTTGGTTATTTTGTTTAGTGTTGGTTATGTTGTTCAATATTGGTTGTGTTGTTTAGTGTTGGTTATGTTGTTTAATGTTGGTTGTGTTGTTTAGTGTTGGTTATGTAGTTTAATGTTGTTTATGTTGTTTAGTGTTGGTTATGTTGTTTAATGTTGGTTGTGTTGTTTAGTGTTGGTTATGTAGGTTAATGTTGGTTATGTTGTTTACTCTTGATTATGTAGTTTAATGTTAGTTATGTAGTTTAGTGTGTGTTGTGTTGTTTAGTGTTGGTTATGTAGTTTAGTGTGTATGTTGTTTAGTATGTGTTGTGTTGTTTGTTTCCATGTCCTCAGTAGATTCTGCCTTACTTGTATCCATCAAATTTGTGGTGTAATTCCCACAGGCTCCATCATAAGAACATCAGCAGGAGAGCCTCAGGTCTGCCTTGGCATGCCACTCTGACAAAACCCTCACATTTGACAGGTCTGTTCTACTGGGCACACGTGTGCTGTGTGCTCTCGCCAGCTGCGTCTGTTCAATTCCCAGTTGGTGTGGAGGATTCTTAGTAACAAGTGGGGATGATAACAGCAGGGATAAGGTGTCATTAGTAGGTCACAAAATAAGACCATTAATCCGTCAAAGTGTCAGGTGTTAATGAATGTTAATGGGCCTGTTATATTGAGCTATTAAAGCATAGCAAGCTATTCCTCGGTAGGTATTGTGGTTTGATAACTAAATTTGGCATCACTACAGAAGCCTTCTGGTTAAGGCAAAAGTTCAGTACAAAAGTATAATACAGAAGTTCATTTGTTGCCACGTTCATTCATCTTGCATCTATGCACCACCAATATGAAAAACAAACCACTCTGGCACTCAAAGATTTTTCAAAGTTGAGTTTAAATTCATGGTCTTGAATTGACTTGACTCAGGCTCAGCCATCTAGTCCCTGTTATTTGTCTCAGACCTCTTGGTCTTGCTCTTGACTGGCTCTAACCCAAGGTAGTCTTGAACAATTAAATCTACGCTATACAGTTTCTCTCTTTCTCTCTTGCTCTCTCTCTCCCTCTCAGGAGGATGCTCAGTTTAAGATTGAGTGCACGCCACTCAGCTCCAACAGCCGCTCCTGTAACATCAGCTACCCGGTCTTTCGCTCCCAGTCAAAGGTGTGCCCTCCAGTTTTGTCATTCAGTTTTACCTTGTCTCAAATAAAAACAGCTACTGAAGTGCAGTGCAATCCTCCCTCACTCCACCCCTCCCCTCCTCTCCCCTGACTCCACCCCTCCCCTCTCCCCTCCTCCCTCACTCCACCCCTCCCCCTTCTCCTCCCTCACTCCACCCCTCCCCCTCTCTCCTCCTCGCTCACTCCCCTCCTCTTCCCTCACTCCACCCCTCCCCCTCTCTCCTCCCTCACTCCCCTCCTCTTCCCTCACTCCACCCCTCTCCCTCCTCACTCCACCCCTCCCCTCTCTCCTCCCTCACTCCACCTCTCCCCTCTCTCCTCCCTCACTCCACCCCTCCCCTCTCTCCTCCCTCACTCCACCCCTCCCCTCTCTCCTCCCTCACTCCACCCCTCCCCCTCTCTCCTCCCTCACTCCACCCCTCCCCTCCTCCTCCCTCCTCCTCCTCCTGCACTCCACCCCTCCCCCTCACTCTGCTTCTCTCTTTCTCAGGTGAACTTCATGTTGGAGTTTGAATTTAGTTGCACGTCCCTTGTCAGTAAGATCCAGATGAAGCTAGTTGCAGCAAGGTACATGTCCACACAGGAGTAAAAGAACATGTTACAGCCTGCACACAACTAAAATACAGTACAAATCACTCCTGCTGATATAATGCTAAAATCATACCCATACTGACAGGCTGTCATACAAAGCTTGACAATGTGCATATAACACACTGAACAAAGGTGCTAATCAACATAGAAGGCTGAATGTGCATGGAGAAACATTAATTACAGATGGTAGTTGATATATGTATGTGTGTGTGTGTGTGTGTGTGTGTGTGTGTGTGTGTGTGTGTGTGTGTGTGTGTGTGTGTGTGTTTTCTTACAGTGACAGCATCGAAGGGGAGAACTCAGACAATACTGTTCAGTTACAGAGCATAGTTCAGTATGAGCCTGACATCTTCATTACCAGGTTAGGGACTTTTCTTCTATCTACATGCGCTGATAACTGACCGTGTCGCGGCTCTTCCTCTCCACCTGTGGTAAAGCTCTTGACCACCTTCCTCAGTTTTTCTCTATGTACCTATTTCTGGCAAACTTCTGTTTTAAATGGCTGTTCCAGCGATAACCAGCCCTAGCTATACACTAACAGTGAAATACCAAAATCAGTAAGGCTATACCATCTGTTTAGCAAGTATATGTTTGTGTTAGAACACTACTAGAACACTACATATACGTTCAGAAAATGTCTGATGTATGTCTTTATAGAATTTCATGTGAAGAGTGTACCTAAGAATTTCTGTAAATACCCATTACTTCATATTAAGTATATTTAAAGATACATTTGCTGTCACCGTTGTTTCTTTATTTGGTTTGGTGCTGTGCAGTGAGTCCAATCTAAACCGGTATGAGGTTCATCCCACCAGGACGTTGTCAGAAGGGACAGGACCTGAATTCCACACACATTTCAGGGTGTGTATAATCAGGAATTATTCCTTATCAAACATAAGTCAAAGACCTAGATAGATCAAAGATCTTCGTATCAAAGACAAATCAAAGCGCTTTAACAAAACTTAACATACAGTTAGTATGTTACATGTGTTTTACAACATGTTTGTCTACATGCTGATCCAGCATCAGTTGTCTGATGTTATCTGTGTGCGCTTGTATTAAGATGTCTGTGTTTTTGTGTGTGCAGGTACAGAATCTAGGCTGCTATGTGGTCAATAATTTGGATCTGCATGTCAGTTTACCCTCTATAGCTGCAGCAGACAGAGTCTTCTCATCTGTGGTGAATGCGATCTCTCACAATGTGAGTGTTTATGCTGTGTGTGTGTTTATACATAAACATTCCCACTTAGTCAAATCACGTAGATTTTGGTTGCATATTTGGGCTTATCCTTTGATGTTTGCATATATAACATAACCCACTATTGCAGTACTCTATTGCTAATGTGCGGGACTGATGTATGAGCACACGTGGACTTGTGTGTGTAGATCTCGGGTATAAACTGCAGTATTAAGAATGACCTGGCTGAGATGAAGGCAGCTCAGAGAGACGTACGTCCGCTGCATCCTGAGGACATGAAGAAAAATGAAGTACTGGTGAGAGCTGTCCACAAGTACACATTTCCCTAAACATCAGTAAACAGTGGGAACTGAACCCGATATCAGAGTTGTTGGGGGTTTTTTTATGTTTAAGGTGTGTTTGAAATTAATTGTAAATGGTTACAGGTTTACTTAAGCTATTTAACTGTACTGAGCCACATTTACATTTAATTTGTGTGTATGTCTAGAACTGCAGCACAGCCTGGTGTGTGGAGGTTGTGTGTCAAATCCAGCAACTCCTGAAGGGAGAGACGGCCTTAATACGAATCACCAGAAGAGTTCATGATAACTTTTTCAGACAGGTAAGGAACGAACATTCACACACCCATTCACTCACAAATATATACTCACCTTGTTCAACAAAACATACTGAGAACTATGGCCTCATTTTAAATGCTCTCATTTCAAGGAGCAGTGTGTACAATATACATGAGAAAAATATTAGAAAGTTCATATCTAATGTTCTCAACATGATAGACTAATACTTTATCAAAGCACATGATCTATTCCACACATTCTTAACAGTAACGGGCCAGTGATGTTGCATGGCCGTTACCTTTCTGTGCGTATGTGTGACATTGTGCACCAGGCCAAGTTCAAAGCTGTGATGATAGTGGGCTCCTACCAACTGCATTCACGCGAGACCAATCTGATCACACTGGGGAATGCTGCCATCTGGAGGGAGGTGAGAGAACTGCAGGGCACCAACACCACCAGAGCTACCACGCCACATTTAGGCCAGCCTGTGCTTTACTTGAGCAGTGTCTGAGCAGTCAGTTTCACCGTGCGCCTGTGCCATGTGGGCAGATGGGGTTGGAGGTGTTGAAAGGTCGCTCCATACCCATCTCGTTCTGGATCCTGATTGGCAGCATTGTCGGAGGCCTGCTCCTGCTCGCACTCATCATCTTCATCCTCTGGAAGGTCTGAACGATAACACTCACCACGTTAAAAGCACCGACACTTAACCGGCATTTTCAGCACGGACGTGCTCTTACACACATGTAGCACCAGTCAAAGGCTTGGACAAGCCAGAATGAATGAATGTTTCATAGTATTAAAGGCAAATTGTGTGTGTGTGTGTGTGTGTGTAAATTTTATATATATATATAATGAATTTGATAAAATTATAAAAATAATAATGAAATACATGTACTTATTTTTAAATGCCCCCTTAGAAAATAGTTTAATCTCTTATGTGGCAGCATATGTGGGAGAATTTAACAGATATCATACAAGGCTGCATCATGAACACCAAGCACACGCAAAGCTGTAATCATAGGCTGGCTACTTATATACAAGCTAATATTTAACACAAAAATAACATTTGTTATTTTAGTGTTTTGATACCTTTACTATTTTTTAAATACCAAAAACAGTAAAAAAACAAAAACAAACAAAACAAAAAACAGTGTAGGTGTGCAGACTTCTATGTAGTAGTATACTCTACTATACTCACAGATGTTGCACATGGGTGTTACAGATGTTCTCTTATTTTGAAGATCTTGATCTATAGCTCAGATTACATCTCAGCCTGCCAAATGTCAGTGACTGTTTAGTAGTGCAGCTTTTCCCCACTGAAACGCAAGCCAGCAGACTGCAATTTCTTCCAGTATAATACAGTGGAAACGCGGCTGCCTTCATCAGTCATCACGAGTCATTGTGAAAGATTAGATCTGCATCCATAACTGGCATTTGGAGTAGCACATCTTCCTGTCACTGATCTCCTTCTTGGCTGGGGCCTCTCTCAACAGCTGGGCTTTTTCACGAGGATGCAGAGGAGAGAGAAGGATGAGAATCACAAGGACTGAGCCGCACCACCTCCGAACCTCTGGGTCCATACGGCTCACGCCGCCACCCAACCCCCTTCCCCTTTTCCTGGACGACACCTCGCCCCGGAGCAGAGGCCACCCACTCCACCCACCACTCTTCACCAAGAGAGCACAGCCGGCGCGCACGCCGGCCTGCTCCCTGAATCCACCGAGGCACGCTCGGCTTCCAGTGGGCCGCGTGGAGTGGGCCTCTGAGGGCATGCGATTGCGTGAACAAGGCAGGCAGTGATAAGAGGGGCTGAGGTGGGGAGTGGGGGCGTTTTATTTGTTTCCCTGCTAAAGTCAAACGAAGGAATTGAGCGTGCTTGCCAGGGTGGTGTGATGAATGACCTCAGCGGAGCTCCACTGAGCCCCTGATGACGGCAGGCTATATTTGGATGGCTGAGTAGAGGAGTGTGTGGACTGGAACTCTGCACGATGTAATGCACTATTCAGATGTGCATGGGAGCAATGGGTAGAAGTCACAGCGAGCAGTTTCACTTTATTTATCTCCAAACACGTAATTGTTTTTTAATCCTCTCTGTGTTCATTTTCATGGTTTGTAAAATGCTTGCATTTGAGTCACTAGTTGATGATGATTAAGGATTTGTAAAACAAATGCGTTGTCAATTAAAGATTCCAGAAACCAGACCAAAATTCCTGAAATCAAGTTTTATTACTGTTACATATTCATATTCCATCCCACTGACCATTCCATTGTTTTAAATGAACAATAAAATCATTACTATGTACTAAACAAATGCAGTCTCTCTGAGTGCTACAAAGCAACACGGTAGAAGATTTTTTACACTTCTTTGTTCCTCTGCCTAAATAATTAAAATACCTGAAGTAACTGACTAACCCAGGCACTGATGGGTCAGCGTGAGCATGAAGTGGACTTAATGTAAGATTCTAGTAGGAATATAGTTTCATCAACCTGGTTCTCACTTGAATCCAATCTGTCACCAGAAAGAAAAAAAAACAAAACAAAAAAAAAAACAAACAAAAAAAAAAACCACAAAGAGGGAGAGAAAAGGGGGAGGAAAGAATTATATGTTACTCTACCATACAGAGCTTTTAATTAGTTGGTTCAATGAACACACTGATCAAGAATATTAGAA
Source organism: Electrophorus electricus (assembly GCF_041902795.1). Classification (NCBI taxonomy): domain Eukaryota; kingdom Metazoa; phylum Chordata; class Actinopteri; order Gymnotiformes; family Gymnotidae; genus Electrophorus; species Electrophorus electricus. The sequence goes on from NC_137510.1 coordinate 23,122,993, forward strand.
GCGGCTAAACACTAAACTGTGCAGTGCCATGACTCTCCAAGAGTGAAGCTGTTAATCCTTGCTGCTCTCTCAGCTGGGAATGTGTGTTTGGCAGCGGTACCCTACTTGTTGATGTGGTGACGGAGTGCCTCTAGCTGCTGCCTCTCCGGCGCTGTGATCATCTCCTCCACCTCAGCCAGCTGAGCTGGCTCTGCCCCGCTGGCCTGCAGAGACCCCAGGATGGCCTCTATTCGCTGAGACTTCTCCAGGTGACGCCTGTTGCCCGACCAGCCAAGCCAACCAGTCAGTTCATAGCATGGAAACTTCAAACCCAAGTGCCTGTGCGTCTCCAGTCCTGGACGGGCACAGCATGGCACAGCTGGGTGCTTTCCCTGCCCCAGAATCCGATTCAGCACCTGGGTCACTTCTAAAGTCCTTCACAGGAAGGATGAATGGGGCTGCAGCAGGGAAAGCACTGAACTGTCTGAGCCTCCAACACCACAGCAGAGCACCACCATCTACACTGTAGCATGTAAAAGACTGGCAGAGAACTCACTTATTTTCTTTGGTCTCGAACAGTCTCCTATCGATCAGGTTACCCACTGCCTGTGTAGAATACATGCGTGTGCAAACACACACACACACACACACACACACACACACACACACACACACACACACACCCCAATTAATATCTACTACTACTAAGGAGTGTATCTGAGGACTGTCGGTAGAAGTCAAAGCAGCTCTGTGTGTGTGCTGTTGCCAGAGTAGTGAGAACCTGCGTGGTACCTTGTAGCAGTTCTGCAGTAGCAGTCTGGCTGTGGGCAACTGGTTAACAGTGTAGAGGTAGAAGGTGCGGGAAGGGGCGTGGTCAGGGGTCTTTGGGATTTCCTGGAAACACCCAGACAATGCCAGATGGATTTTTGTGCTTTATTTACATGGTCATTTAAATTCCCACCCCCAGACATTCAAATTTCCAAAGTACAATTCAAATTTATTTGTAACATGCTTTTTACAAAGCAGCTTTACAGAGATTCTGGATCCAGGCCTCTACTGAGGACACAGTGGCAAGGCAAAACTCCTTAATAGCTACTACATGACACCTTAGAAACCAAGGCTCGGAAGAGAAACCCATCCTCCTCTGGTCGACAGCAGCTAACAAACTAGACATCCTGTTATACATGTTTTTGTAGTTGGCCTCTATTTTTTGCATGTTACCTGTAGCTGTACCAGATTTTCTGACAGCAGTGTGTACAGCATGTCTTTGGCCTCCTTTGCTGGGATCATGGCAAAGTCTTCCACCTGCTTTTGCTCCAGGTGCCGTTTCCGTAACAACAGTCGGAAGATCCGGGCCGACCGGGAACCGAACCTGACTCCACGGTTTGGGACGAGAATACGGTTTTAAACACCCAGCTGAGTGCTCTGCGTGAAGGAGGAGGTGAGGCTACCTACCGCTCCTGGACTACAGACTCCAGGGTCGCCCTGGCGAGGTTGGCCAGCGCACGGTGCAGGTCTGACATCAGGCTCAGGGTTTAACAACAGGACTATGTACTGCTCTGCGTTTTAGCTTCCAACTCAGCTAAAAGGCATTTTGATGATTTGCATCCAAAGTAACAGAGAAAGGGTGAAAAACAAACAAACAAAACAAGCAGCTCTGTACAAATCCAATTTAGTCAAGTTGTAGAGAGACTGCTTCGTGACGGAGAGGATACTGACGACATACATTCCTCCTCCGCTGTCGCCGGCCTTACCCACAAACTCCATCTGAGACAAAGAGACAGAAGATGGGTGTGAAAGAAAGGAAGAGAAGAAGTGATAGAAAAGGAGGGAGGGTGAGAGAAAAGAGACAAGTGCTGCTTATTATGAACTGTACATGGAATTTCACTTCCAGATGCTTCCCCCCCCCCCATTCTTTTTACCGGATCATCCACCAGCAGGGTGAGATACTGGTCCAGTATTGGTCTGCTGATGTTGTAACTTGGAGGGACAGCTCGGAAGATCTGGCAAATGATTTAACATGATCACACGCCATAAAAATAACACACCTTCCCAGAAGGAATCGACAGCAGAATAACGGCCGTCCACACGTGCGCTACCTCATTAGCTGAGACGGCTTGCGTGTATGCAGCGTTAGCCGGGGTCGTCACCTCACTCATCCGCAGCATGGTCCGCACGATCTCACTGCTCGTCTGCCACGGGTGAGAGAACAGCAGGAGAGATTCGGCCAAAGCTGTTGCACATGTTTGCCATCGGCTAGCTACATGCTGATCAGCTCTACACGAAAGCTCAGAACTTGTCTGGCAGTAACGGCAGGCTTTAAAGTCCTGCTTCATCACTCGATATAATGCCAGTAACGATCGACAACAGCGGGACGACAAGCGTGCGGTCGATTGAGCTCCACCTGGTCCAGTTTGGAGGCTACGGCACTGATGATGGCCTGGTGTCTGAAGTGTAGGTGGAAGCGCTCCACGTTCACCTGCCAGTAGATCCCTTCATCCCCGCACGCCTGCGGAGACAGAGCAGGCGGAGTGCTGTTACACCGCAGGGGCTGATGCTGGGGATAAATGCACTCACATAAGTGTGTGTGAACAGCGCGGGACTCCCACCTCTGTGTGCTCCAGTTTGGCTTTCTTTGCAACTCTTGCACCCACGTCACCATCTTCATCTGAACGCCGCCTTTTCCCCCGACCTGAGAGACACACCACACATCACTGGACATCCTCCTATGCCACAGTCAGAGGGAGAGCAGCTTACGACTAGACTGATAACTTTAGGTATGATCAAAAACTTGAGGGATCCGGGAATGCAGATTAAATTACTAATAATCAAAATCTAACAGACAGAGTGTGCATTTGGGAAGATTTAACTATGTGCATATGTGCGTGTGCACATATGAATGGGAGACACTCACCAGTGAGGTGGATCTGGGGTAGTTTGTAGCAGTCTGGATAGTTCTCTGGTTGAGAAGGCTGAGTGATAGTAGAGGCAGGAGATTCAGGAACTTCTGAAACTGTCTTTTTTGAGGTGGCTGTGTCCACTGGGGGGCAGCGCTGCAGGAAATGGGTCTCAACCAAACGGGAGAATGCAGTGACCACGTCATTGTAGTCCGTGCTCTGGCCATCTTGGGGGGCAGAGGTTAAAGAAACCGTGTGAGGTGGTTTAATTGCTACCTCTAATATTAAAGAGATGTAATGTGAAACCAGTGTATTAAATCCTCAGCAGAGTATAAAGCTTCTGTCCCATTCTATATTATATTTAATAAAAGCTTTGCGTGTTACCCAGTCTCCCGTTTATTCACTTTACTTCATAAGAACAGTTGGCTGTGTAAGAGTACTACTATAGCGATAAGCCTCCTTACCCTCCATGTTTTGGGTCAATCTGTCTGCCACTGTCCTGACTGTATTGCTCATGGTCATCTGACCCCTTTGCAGAATCTCCTCCATGACCAGCTCGCCTGTGTCTCCGTACAGACTCTTGGCCGTGTAGATGTAGCGCGGGTAGCGGAGCATGTAGAGAATGCGCTCGCAGCTCACCCGGTACTCCAGCGGGCCAGCAGGACCGCGGCGGCCCGGTCCAAACGTGCACATGCCATGCTGCACCAGCACACAGAGAGACTTCTTCACCTGCGAGGGGAGCGCACGTTAGAGAGAACCCGACATCACGTGCCTCAACACACGGGGGACAAATAGAGATCCAGAAGAATGAGAATCAATTGATGCAAAACAGTGTAACAAGCCACGGATTTGAGCGAGAACAGAAGATACGGGACGTATGCGGTGGGAGTCGGAGCACCACAAGCGTACCAGGTCGAGGGAAGTGCGGGTTTCGTGAGCGAGGGCGCGCAGGTTCAGAGCTCCGCTACGCAGCAGGTGAGTCCCGACTTTCTCCACTACCTCCCCGAAGTGCTCCTGCAGGAGCAGCGCACACAGCCTCACCTCCTGTGCCGTCATCTTAAAGTCACTCTGGATGCACTTCGACTGAAATGAGCGCTGACGAACTCAACAACGTTGATTGTTTGTTTTTTTTAATCGTGGCTCACTGGAAAATGCTTGATTTGGCTATTAGCCCGGTCTAATGTGGGGGAGGAAAAAGAGGACTTGTTGAAGAAGTGTTACTTAAATCTAGTCAAACCGAAATGACAAGCATCAGGTTCTATGTCTGAAGATAAGTCAGCGAGAAATAGCAAGCTGGTGTTATACCATGACAGCGGCTCGCTATGTGAATTAGCAAGATAGCCAGCTAGCAAGCTGTTTGGTAGCTAGCAAGCTACTGAACACATGCCGGACGCTACTCTTGCTCCATCTACATAGAAAAAATACAGAACAAACTACGAACCTCAAAATGTGTACTACCTTTACCTCCCGGCGCTGTCTACTTTGCGATTGAGGACAAATGTTTTCCGACACCCGACGTGAGCTCTCGCATGGCTCGTTCGTGCGCCACATAACTTCCGTTGCCATGGCACCGCCTCTTTTTCCAGCGCCGGAGGACCGACGTCACCGTCTGTGCCGTTCTCGGAAAGATGGCGGAGGCTGCGGCGGTCCCTCCGCATCGGTTCTTCTGTCACTGCTGTAAGGGCGAAGTGAGTCCTAAGCTGCCGGTAAGACCGTGACTTAGAACGTACGCTTTGCTACTGTACACGTCCAGTGTCTGTCCGGGAAAACGGGTCCTTGACAGTAGAATGAGATCACCTTTGTGTCGCTCGACGAAGCTAGCTGGTTAGCTTGTTACCCAGCTAGCTGGCTATTACGATTGCAAAGCTAGTTCAGTTAGCCTGCTAGTTCGTCTAATGTTCGCCTAGGTTGTTGGGCCGCGCCGGGGATAGAGATACATCTTGTTGGGGGGTTTTCGCGTCGGTTAAAGTCTAGCAAACTGTCGCAGTAACGCTACGACATTTGGTTTTCTTGCTTGGTGCTGGACTGCTGGACACCTTTTTCAGGATTGTTAGCCTCACGTCAACAGTGAAGTGTTTCCATCTTGTTTTGTTGGTGAAACGTTTTAAGCTAACAAGTCTGTCCTCATTTTTACTGAACAGTTGTTAGATGTAGCTGTAACATGCTGAGGTAGCGTTACGCAAGGCAGGCAGCTTGAAGTAATTTGTCGCGAACAAAATGAAAGTAAAATCCTCTTATTCTTGTTTTAAGTTTTGAACCTAAATGGTGTCGTGCTGTGAGCTCGTCCTAATTTCGGCCGTGTCTGTCAGTGTGTCATTAAACCGATGCTTAGAAGTCCTAATTAGGTTACAGTGTGTGCAGTGTCGCGCTTACTTCTGCCCTCGTGGAATTAAATGACTGCTTGTCATACTATCCTTAGAAGCTGATTCATGACTCTTATCTTTTGAGTAGAGAGTCTGCATTGTGTCAAAATCGTTTATTTTGGTTCAGACATGGTTTGATTGGAACCACCGTTAAGCGCAAAGTCTTAACACGTTCATATTACTTGGAATATACTTTTAAATTCGTGAAGACGACTGCTTAGATTCAACCAACCACTCACATTACCTACTTTTTAGTGGATGGCTTTCTGAATTCAAATAGAAGTTAATTGCTGGATTGGTTGTCTTTAGGAGTATATCTGCCCCAGATGTGACTCTGGATTTATTGAGGAGGTGACGGAGGATTCCAGGTGAGGTTTTCTTTTAAACCGCCCACTTCTTCATTGTCATCTACTGTAATGGCATGCTGCAGCTCCACCTGTTGCCATGATGGTGCTTTCACGACACCAGATAAGTCCCTTTGTGTGACATCCAATACTAACACAGTATCGTTCATGCTATCAAACACCAAAAACGGTGTTTGATTACGCATAGTGATTGATAACATTGTGACTGTGTTCCTTTAGTCTCCTGGACAGTGGTTCTAATGGCCTTGATGACACAGCTTCACAGTTTGCAGAGGTATGTTGCCCTCATACTTCAGAAATGTCTCAGTATTAATATCCAATACTCTGCTTGAGGCGCAAGGAGGGTAGTCCAGCAAGCTGGCAGTCCATGTACTTTTCAGAAGAGCAGGGAATGTTGTCTTCATTATTTACACATCACTCCCCCTCTCTCTCCGCTTTAGCTCTGGCAGCTCTTGTTTGTGGAGAGGCCGTTTACAGTGGACTTGGACAGCCCTGACTCAGAGCCACGGGTCCCGAGCAGTGGCGCAGGTCTGAGTCTGGGAGGGGGACCATTTGGTGGCTCCGTCCCTGGAGGGCTGAGCGGTGGCCTTGGAGGCCCGTTAGGAGGGGGGGATCATTGGGGACCCAGTCGCCCCCCACGCCTGCACAGTCAGAGGAGATACAGATCCAGAGGAAGCACCCGGCCAGATCGATCACCTGCTGTAGAGGGGTGAGTTCTCTCACACACTCATTTATTGTTTTTTTATTGCTCCTGCACACTTTTTATTTTTGATTTGACCTTATTTACTCTTAATTTCTTTCTGTTGCAGTTTACATTAATAATGGTTTGATGGTAACTCAGTTGTTTTTTCTCAGTGCACTTGCCTTTTACTCTCCTGTGGTGACCTCTAGTTATTCTAGACATTTTACTGGATACCTACTTCTGCTTCGACTTTGCCCCCTCACCTTCTAGCCTTCATAGTTTACCCTTTTTCTCCTGATATCTGAATTTCTGCCACTGTCCATAATGCAATACTCTGCATAGTAGTGTTGATTTAAACAGCTGTTTCTCTGAGCTTTAGACAGGGGAACCCAATTAACAAGGAGATATTCACAAAGCTAGATCCAGTAATTAACAACTGGTCGTGTATACAACAAGCTGGTATCACTAGATATTATATTGCACGTTACTGAATTGTATAATTTCCCATGATATCAATATTCAGACTCTAAAAATAATATTGCAGTTTTATATATTGGGTATCTGGTGTCTGAATGTCTGAAGGTTTGCTAGGGGCAAAATGATCATGATATATATATATATATATATATATATATATATATATATATATATACACACACACACACACACACACACACGTACGTACTGTGTGCACACATATTAGACGAGAGTATTTTGACCATATCATCATTTTATGCATGTTTTCCAACTCCAAGATGTATAAACTTGAATGGCTATTGGATTTAAGCATATCAGGTGATGTGTATTTGTGTAATGAGGGTGGGCGTGTCTAAAAGAGATCAACAACCTATATCAAAGTGTGCATAATTATTAGACAGCTTCTTTTCCTCAAGCAAAATGGCTCAAAAAGAGATTTAACTGACTCTGAAAAGTCAAAAATTTCAGAGGATTGCAGCACTCTTAAAATTGCTAAGATATTGGGGCGTGATCACAGAACACAAATATTTTGTTGCAAATAGTCAACAGGCACAAATTAGGAATCAAACGTGAAGTGACTAGGAACCCATTATCTTCTAGTGCTGTCATATTCCTATCTGCAACCTACCTGGAGTGCCCAGAAGTACGTGTTCAGTACTCAGAGGCATGACCAAGGTAAGGAAGGCTGAAACCTGAGCACCACTGAACAAGACATATAAAGTGAACCATCAAGACTAAGCCAAGAAATATCTGAAAACAGATATTTCAAAGGTTTTATGGACTGATGAGACGAGATTGACTCTTGACAGACCAGACGGATGGGCCCGTGGCGATAAGTAATGGGCACAGAGCTGCACTTTGACTCTTTGATGCCAGCAAGGTGGAGCTGGTATTATTAAAGATGAGCTAGTTGGACCTTTTCAGGTTGAAGATGGACTCGAAATCAACTCCCAAACCTACTAAGACACTCTTCAAGCAGATGTACAGGAAAAAATCTGCAATTTTCAAGAAGACCGTGATTTTTATGCAGGACGATGCTCCATCACATGCATCTTCTTAAACAGGAGATTTACGGTGAAGGAAAACAGTACAGCTCTCTGAACAGTGTCTGGGAGGCTGTGGTTGGTGCTGCACAAAAGGTTAATCGTCAACAGATTAAGAAACCGAGAGACTCCGTGAATGGAAGGCTTATGACTGTTATTGAAAAGAAGGGTAGCTATATTGGTCACTGATTTTTTTTAAAAATGTATTAATTTATTTGTTTTTGAAATGTAAGAAGTGTTTATTTGTAAATTGAGTTGTTTATTATTCTCAATTTAACAGGTGAAAAAAAAAAACAAGGGAAAAAATTCTGAGCAAACCCACTCCATTGGATAAGCACTTGCTCAGAAATGGCAGAAGGCAGGTGTGAGTGCATCTGCACACACATTGAGGAGAAGGTTTTTGGAGGATGGTTTGGTGTCAAGAAGGGCAGCAAAGAAGCCATCTGGATAAATTATTGTCCGGAGAAGAAAAGGTGCGCGCCATCATGAGTCCTGTGTCATGCCAACAGTGAGGCATCTTGAGACCATTCATGTGTGGGCTTGCTTCTCATCCAAGGGAGTGGGTTTGCTCAAAATTTTGCCTAAGAACACTGACATGAAAAAGGAATGGTATCAAAACATCCTCCAAGAGCAACTTCTCCCAACGATCCACAAGCAATTTGGTGATGAACAATACTTTTTCCAGCATGACAGAGCACCATGTCACAAGGCAATAGTAATAACCAAGTGGCTCGGTGAACAAAACATTGAAATTTTGTGGCCATGGCCAGGAAACTCCCCATATCTCAATCCCATTGAGAACCTGTGGTCAGTCCTCAAAAAGAGGGTGGACAAATAACCCCAAGCACTAATTAGGCAAGAATGGGTTGCCATTAATCAAGATTTTGCCCAGAAGCTGATATCCAGCATGCCAAGGCAAATTGCAGAAGTCTTAAAAAAGAAGGGTCAACACTGTAAATATTAAGTGTTTGCTTAAACTGGATATATTTGTCAATAAAATAAAAAAAAACTAATGAAATTCGTATAATTGTACTTCACTATACCATATAAATATCTGACAAAAGGATTTAAAAAACGGAGGCAGTAAACTTTGTGGAAACCAAAATTTGTGTCAGTCTTAAAACTTTTGGCCAGATTGTATATAAAAAATTATTAAATAATTTTTATAAAGTGAGTGTGTGTGCATGCACTGGATGAAACTTCATATCTCATTACCTGATTTCCCCCTTTATGTTATTCTACTGAAACCCATTGTCTCAGTATCACAAGTTTTTTGGTGATGTCACATTTCAAAGTTTGTACAGCTGGAGCGTAGTGCAGGCAGCCATAACAGCAGCAGGTCTCTCATTCTTAAAACAGCGCTATGCCTCGGCAAAGCTTGGAAAGCTCCCATTTTACTTTTGGTTCTATTTTTATTTAATTTTTCAGATTGGCTTTATTATGTTGAATATAAAGATATAAAATTTTTGGGAGGTGCAACTGCCATTATGAAAATTAAATAAATGCATTTAAATCTCCTTGTGTCATCCAATTTTATTCTCTCTCTCTTTTAGAATAGTACAACAGTTTCTTGCTGGACTTTTTGCCAATTCAGGAGTTCCAGGTTCCCCTCCACTGTCATGGTAAAGAAATCCTTCCTAGAAAAACTATTTGTATTATTGTCAAAAGCATCTTAGTTATTTCATTAATCTATTATCCTTATTGAAGTTGTATAAAAGATTTGCTTTGAGAATAATAGCTTTCCCATGTGTTTCATATGTGGGTGTAGGGCTTGGAATGTACTGTAACTCGAGCAAAAATTCTAGATTATGTTGAGACTGTGTGTTTTGTGCGTGTGTGTCGTTAGGACGGGCATGCTGCACTCCAACCCTGGTGACTACGCCTGGGGACAGGGGGGTCTGGATGCAGTCATTACACAGGTACTGAGACATATCCACATATATGCGAAAAAAGGCACGATTTTTTAATAGAAAAGTTGTCTTGTGTGTTTGTGGTTAGAACAGTGGCTTTGGACCCATTGCTCCCATGATGTGAGTCTTGTACTCCCACTGATGCGCATGGAGCCTTTAAGAATAAGGGCACCCCAGCAGCAATACTATCCCATTTCTTTATAATCAGTGTTCTCCATCCAGTAAGCCAGGAAAAATGCATTTGACAATGTAAAAAGGCAAGTTAATTGAATTGAATTGACATGTTGAAACGCCTTCACACTGGTGTCATCTTGTTCTTTTCTCCCTCCTCCCAGTTACTGGGTCAGTTTGAGAACACAGGTCCCCCTCCTGCAGAGAAGGAAAAGATCTCCTCCCTCCCCACAGTCGTCGTCTCTCAGGAACAAGCTGGTCAGTGCAAAACCCTCCACCCATGCTATAACCTTCTTCTCCAAGTCTCCCATCACCTTTAAAATATCTCTGCTGGTGTTATTACTTCAACTTCTGCTTGAAGAAGGGGGAAAAAAAACAAACAAAACGTAATGCCTGATACACGAGGACCATTAGAACATGTCCCCTCGAGCCTTTGGCCCGTGCACCCACCAACCTCCTTCACGCCCTTCCTCTCTGCCTCTCAGACAGCAGCATGGAGTGTCCGGTGTGTAAGGAGGACTACGTTGTTGGAGAGCCCGTCAGGCAGCTGCCCTGTAACCACTTCTTCCACAGCAACTGCATCGTGCCCTGGCTAGAGCTGGTGAGACATAGACGGGGGTGCTGGGGGAGAGCCAAGTGAGATACGCTTGACAGCAGGGGGTGGTGGGGCTGATAGAGGAAATGCTTGAAGCTGGCCAGGAAGAGAGCAAGAGGTAAACATAAGTGTGGAGGGGGGACCATTCTAGCTACAGACTTGCAGAGCAAAGGCTGTTAAATATCTGGGGCGTCCTTCGTGCTATTTTTTGTGCGCGTCTCCTTTTCCGGGTTGACGGCAGCGCGTCCGCACTGTTGCCAGCAGCACGGATGGAACGGGCGATCAGGAAAAACGGTGAAAGAAGGAAGTCATGAAGTGGATAAGAGGGAACAGGGAAAGGGCAGAGAAGGAAGGTCCCGCTGTGGGAGCGCAGGCTGCGACGGGCAGCGGCGTGAGCCGTTGCCAGCACCGCCCGCGCTCAGCTCCGTCTCTCTTCCCCCCGTCCCCACCCCGACCCCTCTTGCAGCACGACACGTGTCCAGTGTGCAGGAAGAGCCTGAGTGGAGATGACAGCAGTGAGCACGCCGCAGAGCCCTCCCCCCTAAACACGGACCCCCGCACACAGGAGAGATGGTCCTTCTGAGACACACTCGCGCGCGCGCACACTGCACGCACGCTCACACGTGCTGTCTCTCTCTCTCTCTCTCTCTCTCTCTCTCTCTCTCTCTCTCTCTCTCTCTCTCTCCGTGTCTGTCTGACCCAGAGTACACTCACACGAGGGTTTGCCGCTTGTTTGGCTTTCCCTGTCTTAACGCCAGCCTCCCTCCGCGCTCGTACAGTTTACTATGGCTTGTTTACCATAAAATTTCAGAGCTCTCGTACTTTCTTTGCAGTGGCCTGCCTCTGGCCCTCCTTTCCATTTGTACATTGACATTTTTCGCTTCCTTTGTTCACAGCCTGACTTACAGATTTCATTTCATTACACTGTCCTCGGTACCGTTGCCACCAGAAGCCTGCTGCAGGAGGTGGGGGCGAGCAGCCGTTGGCACGGCACCACAGTTACAGGACGTAGTGTACATGGTGCATACACTCAGCCCACGTTCAACGTGGAGTCCGACTGCCACGGGGTACAGCGTCTCTGCTTCGTCTTCCAGGCGTCTCTAGTGTTGTGCTGCTCTACACCTATTTTTTGCTCACTTTTCCCACCTGTAGCTAACCTGTCCATGGGATCATGCACTGCTGTTGTGGGTAATTGGTACCGGCCGCAAGCCGTCCTCCCTTCGGCTCGCCTTCCGCGCACCTCTGGCTCGTGTATATATCACACACACACACCTACGTGCGGTTCATCCATTTTTTTTTCTTCTTCTTCTTCTTCTTCTTCTTCTACTTCTTTTCACTTATTTGTATCACGTTTTTGTAAATAATTTTAGTTCAAAAATTCATTGAGAAAAACAAAAAAGCATAATGAAAATAAAAACAAATGGTGAATCCTAAATATTAAAATATATATATATTATATATATAATGTATGATGATGATGATGATGTATTAATAATAAAACTGAATAAAAATCAGTTACATGTCGCTCTTGTTAAGACAGGCTCACATGAGTTGGTTAAACAAGCCAAGGCTACCTTTTGCTTTCATTGTTTTATTAGTTTGAAGGTCATTTCTAGCACAGCAATGATTCTTAAGGTAAACTGTTAAACAATTTTATCAATGTACAGTCATAATTACTTTTTGTGCTAACCCACTCCACTTTGATATTCATTGGCTTAACACTGTGATACAATACTCCAATACCTCAGTAAGCTTCACACTGGCTTTTATTAGCCTGACAAATTGGTGTTGATCAGAGACGAGGTTGTGGTGCTTATATCTGTCGAAGAAGCAACAATGATTTGACGTTTTCAACACCCCTAATGGGCTGCAGGGGTTCCTGCTTTTGGTACGTGAGCCGCAGGCTTGCGCCGAACTGGCTGTCATCATGTGTATTTTTAAACCCATCATGGAATGGACACTGTATCATCGGTTTATCAAGACAACTGCAGCCAGGCCTTCATATCACAACCTGATTAACACATTTCCATCCAGTTATGTACACATTGCTTTAAATTGTCTACCCAGATATATTAAAAAGCAGGTCATGAGATTTTGAGTTACTGTAAATGAGTGGTATTTGTATTTTATATGGGTAGATGCAGATGTAGCATTGCATTTCCTTATTAAGTGATGACTTAAAATTTCAAAAGTGCATAACAAAGTGTCATCTTTTCCTCTTACTCTCTGCTGTACAAGGATAATTTTCTTTAGAATCAACTGCTGATTTCAAGCACAGGCTGTAACCATCACAGCAAAAGCATTTGGTCATTTCAGGCCACTGCTTACTCATCCCAACAGCATGTGAGAGAGCAGAAACCAGTAGTTAGGAGGGCTTTTTGTGTTAACATTTCATAGTGTGTAAACTGGTCAGTGTTTAAACCCTACATAATGACACATGCTCAGTATAGAGAACACAGACCCTAGGTTAGATCCTTGGCTAGATCCAGACCCTTGGTTAGATCCATAGAAAGAAATACAAACCCTATTCTGGCTACACTTTTTAAACATTGAACATATGACTGAAGTATAAATGTGAAATGTTTCAGATTATTAATACTTGAACAATTTTAAGTGTGCTCGATTGTGGTAATGAGAGTCACAGAATGTATATTAAATCACTGGGTGTGCACTGCTGCCCCACTCCAAGCAGGAGGTGTGTCAGGAGCGAGCCCAGAGCAGCGTAAGTATGGAGTGGGGAGGAGCAGCTGCTGGCAGAAAGCCGACCGGCTGATCCCACAACTCAAACGTCACCTCTGCATCAGACCTGTGGAGTCATGCCAACAAGGCACACTGCAATGGTTAAAAAATCCTAAATTCACCCACTACCCATTATGAGATTACTTAACTGAAATTTAAAAGCATGAGAATGAATGTTAAGCTTAATAGAGTGAGTGTTTTTCTTAGCTTTTGAAAGAAAACAGCAAGATCACATAGAGGAAGTGATCGTCAATTTTCGCTATTACCACATGGCATTAGAAAAGGAGTTGACATTTCACAGTGAGGACTTTTACATTACTATTCTGTCCTTCCTAGTTTCTTTGTCACCTGTTCAAAACAATCAGCACTGCTGAGCCATCAGGTCTGATGAAGGCGGTGCTTTCCAGGTCAGTGTGTTGAGAAACTGACACACCCACTCTCTGAGATCCCTCCCACAGGAACTTGCTGTGTCAAAACAAAATGAAGCAATGCAAGATGGGGTGGAGATTATGCGGGGATTATCTCTGAAATCAGTCAGATTTTATCACTTTTGAAAGAAGGAACTGTTCCGGGAAGAACAAAAAATTATGTTTACCGTGGTACAGACAGCTTCTACTAAAGTTATAAAATCATCTTAGTTAATTAACAATGAGAAACATATGCCAGGCTGTACTGAGGAGCATTTTAAGGTTATATAATTAAAGATAGTATTTTAGTGTGCAACAAAGTTGAGATTACAATCATCAAGCCCTCTCAACTTTGGACAACAACTATAACATTCAAAGGAAAATAAAAAGATGCGAGTTCTTAGCAATAGTTCACATGCCATGCTATAAAATCATGCTCTCACCTGAAGTGCGCCATGCTGTAGAAGGCTGGCTGTTTGTAGAAAACATCACTCCTCTGGTTGACTATGATGGGGCTGTCCACAAAATTCTTCACCCAGTTTGGCCCACCTTCAAGGTTTAGTGCTAGGTTCCAGTCTGTCCACCCGCTCACATAATTAATTAGGTCCTGGAGTCCAAGGTCAATGGAATAATGGAGTGAAAGATTACAGGAGAGGGAGAGAGAACAACTTTGTAAGAAATACCCAGTATGAGCACAGGTAATAGTCACAGCACAATATTCTTATTGCCACAAACCTGAATAGGTTTCTGTGTAAAGGAATATGAAATTAAACTAGACAGTTTTTAAAGCACTCTGGAATATAGTACCAACACCTTTGATAATTATGGAAGATCATTTTTGATATTGTTTCCAGGATCGTACCAAAGTTGTGGTCAATTGTGCTCTGTAATGAATACATAATAATGCAACAGCCACCATTCAGTTTACACAAATGGGGCTCCACAAACTCCTTGACTGATGCCACTGAACTGGCTCTGCCTCTTCTGTCTCAAAATATAACAGAACTAAACAAAGCAACCTGAATACATCACAAGATATATTAATTAGAAGTTGCTCTCTAGGTGGGATGGAAGACGTTATGCTGTATCCTTGTGCACATCTGTGTGCCCCAAAGTGGTTCATTAGGGCCAATCAGGCACCTCTATAATGTCATGAGCGTAGGCCTCAGCTCTTTCCCAGCTTCCCAGACGCACTCCAGGGTCAAGCTTGTTCCAGCCAGAGCACGCTTCAGTGCCAAATAGGAAGTACTCAGGGTAGAGATTATGTGTGGTCGTCAGAGTGATTTTGGCAGGAGCTAAGTGGTCCCAGTACCAGTGAACACCGATGCCATGTACATAGCGTGCTGCATGTATGTCACCCAGAACCTGCAGCAGAAAGAGGGACTTTTTTTAGAATATATATTACATGCCTCTTATTCTAATCCTTTGCTTTGTCTTGTTATGTCATTTATATTTGTTTCTGAAATCCACAGCATCTTTTGATCTTCAAACAAGCTGTGCAATTGTGTCTACTTCTTCGTTTCCCCACAAATCTAAAGTGGTTTCAGTAAAACTCTTTTCTCACCACTTTGGCCCAATAAGGAAGTAGGAGTCTCTGGTCATCCAGGATCATTAGGCGGGTCTTCGCATATGGGGAGGAATGGAGGGCAGGACCAAGGTCCAACGCAATCCAATCACGTTGGGTTTCTGGCGTGAATCCCAAAGCCTGGAAGCTGTAATTGGTCATTTTGCCTGCTGTGGGCTCGTTGCCAGTGGTCAGCCCCCAAAATGAAAGGTTGTGTTTCTTATACTCGTCCAGAAACCTGAGAGAAGAGCAAGTGAGGAGAGTAAATATTAAGATGAGTAATGCAAAAAGAAATGCGGTATTTGTGTCAAATCAGAATTATAATTATAAAACAATGTAATTATTACTAATGTAATTATAACAGAATGCACAATGATTAGTAATTATAAAATAAAAGCATTATAATGTAAATCTTTTAATTACATTCTAATTGTTAATGTGTTTGTTTCACATGCATGTTGTATTGGATTTCCTGCAAATGCTCAGATGGTGCAGTCCACTTATTGCACCTGATATAATACTGTGCCCAGGTCTTGTGCTCCTTTCCCCCTGGCTTGCCTTTAAGGGAGCCCTTTCCTATTAGTGCACCATTGGTCTTTAACCAGCCAGGGGCGCTCCAGGCCGAAGCAAACAGAGCCAGGGGGCGAGAGGACAGAGCCTGGGCCCGCTGCAGTAGGGGGATCTGGAACAGACGCGGGGACTGGTGAGCACTCAACAGTGATTGCAGCGTCACAAAGAAGTGCAAAGTCAACCACTTGTGATCATTTGTGCATCATTTGTACAGGTGATCGTTTGTGCATAAGGGTGTCACCTTCATGTGCACGTCTTCCTCACGCAGGCTAAAGTTGAGCAAGCTGTAGTCGTTGGGTGAATCGGCATAGGTGTAAAGGCGAGTTGAAAAATCACAGCTGGCCATTGGCACTCTGATCACATTGTACTCTATACCTACGAACACAGAGAGACGCAACTCATGGATTTTTCTTTGGCTGCGGAGTGATCTCCATGAAACAATGTAATACAGTAACGGCTTTGCTGTCACAAGTCTCTGTTGTTATATATAATAAAATAACATTATAATCTAGACAACAGTCATACATACTTCTACTACTTTTCTTTTTCTCTCTCTCTCTCTCTCTCTCTCTCTCTCATTTCTTCCTTCTTTCTGTCTCTCCTCTCACCCTCTGGGGAAAAGTACTGTCTGAGAAGCTGGTCTTGCGTTCCATCCGACAGGGACAGAATGTTCATAGCTGCTGCGTCTGTCATGGCTCCGCCAAAGCCCTTAACATGCTGGTACTTCTGCATGGGCACCAGAGTGATCCTGAGAGCTGATAGAAACAAGTAGTAAAAAATAGATCAATAAGAGTAGCAGTGATTCTGTGCAATTATTCTCAACAATACACTGAAAAAAGGCCCTGAGGTCACAGTAAAGTTTCACAATGCCTTCGACAATTCAAAATTTTTATTATTATCTTAACTTGTTACAACCAGAAGGTATGAATTTAGAGTTTGACTGGCTGAAGAAGACAGTTCATGATTTATCACATCTCTGACACAAATGTCACTTAAGAGTCACTTAGATGTGTTACAATGGTGCCAGGTAATGGTGCACATAACAGAGAACAAGACTATGCACCATGACAGCAATCGGACCCTGGCCAACTCACCTGTACCACTGCTGTTCCTCTGAACCTGAGCTTGCTCCTTCTGAAGCCTGCTACCCGCTTGACTGCTCAGGAACGTCAGGAAGTTGCCCACAGCAGGCAGGCGGACCAGGCCGACAGAGTCGCAGTGTGTGGCGTTACACTCACACACTGTTGAGCTCTGGCCAAACGTCCTCGCCTGACAGCCATCGCTGGCAACTACATAAAAACAGTGCAGCAATAGCGATTATATAAACACGCGCGGAAACAAGCAGCTCCTTTTGTTGGGCATTCGTTAATACATAAACAATGCCATTAGCAGATAAATGGAAAACTGATACGGAGGAATAATACTTTAAAATAATGAATAAACCAAAATATATCCAGCACTGCCCAGCTTGTTTGTGTAACGTACAAACCCATTGTGTTTGCTTGCTTGTTTGTTGTAATGGACAAACCCACCTGTGATTTGTGAGGTCGTCGAAGTAAGAAGAAGGCAAAGAACAAGAAATGCAGACTCCCTCATATTTTACCAGCGCTAAGGGACGTCACCCAACTAGATAACTTAGGCAGAGCGATTTCTCTTGATAACATATCAAAGCGTGATTACAAACATGTTGCTCGCTACCTTTTTTGTCTGTAGTCCTGTCATATCGCCCAACAACCTCTGGTCACATGACCGTCACAGGCCCAACACGTGACAAATGACATCTTGTACTGGGTGTTTTTTAGTGTAATATTACAACTAGATGTCGCCAAGGTACAATGACAAACGTGCATCTTAAAAGAACTGAGGGCTATTAATGACAATATACTTTGCGAAACTGACAGACGTATAATCATTATTAATACTTAAAACGTGAATTCCATGTAGGCTCCTAGAAAACCGTGCTGTCGGGTTCTCGCTTGTAAAGTCTTACATAAAAGTCTTAGCTAAATGCCGTAAATGTGTCATATACCCCTATAGACTCCTCTGTTATTAGGTATTATTACTTAATAATTCATCAATATTACCAGAAAGTCCTAATGTTTGAACTGTGCAGCATCAAGATTTTTAATTGACTTTATTCAATGATAAAAATAAATTGTATGTACCAAAAATGTTTCTGTTAATGTAACATTAACAGGAAACATTGACAGTATACTTGGATGAGGCAACAAAAAAAAAGCACTCTGCAATGACATACATACTATACAATTTATGAAGTGTGAGAGTAATGAGGCTGACATTTATCCCAAAAGATTTTTATTATTGAAGGCATCAGTTGCACATGATTCCTTGCATGTATTATCTGATAGAGCGAGAAAGAGAGCGAGAGCGAGATAGATTTATTACAGGAAGGAACACAATCTTTCTAGGATAGATGGATTTCTGCTGCTGAGGAAAAGGAGTTCTTTCCTTCCCTCTTCTGTTCGGCCTGTACAAAAGAGAGATTTTCTTAAATGTCTGTTTGCAGACGTTGTGAACACCTGTTTACTGAGACACGCACGCGCACACCCTCTCACTCACTGTGAGGATGCTGGAGCCAGTTCCGGTCCATGTAGTACAGGTAACAGCTCTCAAACTCCTTATCGCTGTAGTTGGAAACAGGTATCGGCACAAAAGGATCCATGTTATCAAATCCCTCCTAAAAACAGAAATGTACAACATTGCACAAGTTGTCTTTCACATTCTCAGACAGAGTATCCAGGGGCAAGATGGCACTTGCAGAGTATAACTGGTAACAATAGTAGAGTTGCACAACCTTTTAAATTAAGAATATTTTGAAGTTCATAATCAAATTCCTATATGCAGATGAAAGGAGCACGTTTTATGGTACTAAAATGACCTGAGCAAGATACATTAGAAATCAGTATTCTTTGACCAACATCAACCAGTGTATTAAATGGTATGGATTTCATAAAGTTTAAATATTTTGTTCTACAAAGAAAAAGTAGTGCAAAATATGGTGTGTTTTTAAATAGTGGTCATTATTTCTTATTATTGAACAGACTGAGAAATGAGATTGCATTTAAGGTGCTGTTCATGCAGAAAGACAATAATTCTAAAGGGTTCGCAAATTTTATGTTTCTGTTTCCTCACCTCTCCCAGCAGCTCCGTGGGAAGATAGGCTGAGCGAGGTTTGAACAGAGACCCTGTCTGAGAGAGCGTTGTGAGAATGGCTCCCCCACACTGAGAAAGAAGAGAATTAGAGATGAAAGATATAATGAAAACAGCATAAAAAAAAAAAAAACAATTACAGTGAAGAGAGTGTAGAAAAGGGTTATATAAACGCTTACCCAGTCATTCCTCAACATCTTTTTCAGGTTATGAATAAGTGTTAAGTCATCTGGAGATACCTAATATAAAAACATGGGATTAAAAAAAATGTATTTAAATTATTATTTTTTTTTAAATCATGAAACGTTTGATATTAGGAGTTGTATTAGTAAAGGAATAGACAGTACAATCTATTCACAGATCAGAAGGGTAAAGTACAGGACTCTTATCCTCCTTCTTCAGAGAAGTCTTCCCCCAAAGCGCATTGACTCCATCCACAGCCACAGCCAATCTGAAGGCGTCCTCAGTGGCGCCCCCTGCCTGCAGCCTCAGTTCCCGCAGCAAGGCCCCCACTACATCGCTGCTGCTCTTTACACGTGACATACCCTGAGTGGTGAACAGGTCAGGCATAAGGAGAAGGGGGGGGGGGGGGGGGGAGCCTCAGATATTTAGTCTCCTATTTGAGTTTAGCGGTTGGGACAATGAGGGGATAATGAAGAGGACAGGAGGTAAAAGCATCTCACGTGGTCAACCATCTCCCCCAAAGGCCGCCCTTCTTCTGTGCTCTCTCTTTTTGTCCAAATATAACGGCGCGTTGTCTTTATCTGCTCGCCAGCAATACATAGAGTTGAAAATTAACCCTAGCTGTCCTTCCTTAAATTTACACGGCAACATATATGGATGTAACTTCAGTTCAACATTAGAGACACTAGTTATGCAAATCAGAAGTCAGTATAGTAGTCTTAAAAACTACTCAAAACTAATTTACCAAGCTAAAATTGTTACAATATGTGATTACAACATTTGGCTAGAAGCTCAATTTTTCTGTTCATACCTTGGACAGAAAATGCTCATTAGTGATTTTAAAATTCTTAAGCCACTGGGAGGCCTCGATTGGTTGATCAAGGCGAGTAGGGCGGGATGATGATGGCAGCAGCTCCTTACAGTTCTTGACCCACAAATGAGCTACAGCCAAAAGTGAGCACGATAGAGAACAAAAACGTGAAAAAGAGTTTCAAATAAGGTAGCAGAAACATTTAAGATAACAGTCAACTAATTAAATAAAAGAACGACATGTTGAATCAGAGAGTTCCTGTTCAATGCTTCTCAATATAACAAACTAATTGCACGAGCTCCTGACCATCAGGTACATGCAGGACTAGCCAGCCTTGAGTGGAGCAGAAATGCAGTGTGTGGCACAGAGACATGGTCTTCCCACAGCCGACCTCTCCAACTGATTTACTGTCAAGGAAAACACTCACGTGCTCTCACTGAACAAAAACGAAGGTTAAGCAGGTACTCCTGGCTACAGGGGCATGGATCAAACTGGTGACACACAAAACCATGAGCACGGACAAAGGCTCAGGAATGGTGTTTAGTGATTATGGCACGCGTGATGGGGATACAGAGGATGTAGCGTAGCGCAGGTTTGGCATAGTCTGCCCTTTTCAGGTAAGAGATGAGTTCCAGCCCTGGCTGCCTCACCATGACACACGCTTCATTGAACGTCTTTATCTGGAAAAAAAGGGAAACACAAACAAAGCTCTGTCAAAGTATACTAAAGACCATCAGTCAGTTCATTCTCCATGTCTCATGTGAAGCAGGCACTCTGCTCGCACAGCTGATGAAGGACCTCTGTATGAAATGTTGTTTCTTTTGAAACTCTGAACATTACTACAATTTTGAAAGGATATATGCTAGGTACCTGCATTTGGAAGCGTCGGGGCAATCCATTAGGGAATGCTTTCTTGAGTTGTGCAGAGGGGATAGTGTAGTATTGACCAACTTGCTGTTCTGTATGGAACATCTATGAAGCAGAGATTAATTAGTGCACAAATTTTCATGACTCAGCAGAGACAGATTAGAGCACATGTACTCTGAAGGGCCATTTCATCCAGTTCACTAAGGTTTAATTTACGGTAGATACCGGATCACTCTCAGAAGTCTTGCAGAACGCCAGCTGACTTGACACATCTGAAGCTGTTGCCTCAGCAACCTTTTCCAGCTGCTGCCCACTGCCACTGAAGTGGAGAGGCCGTGTCTGTGACATCTAAGGACGACAATCCGATCAAACTATATTGGAACCCTTGACAGGGGTTTAGTTGTTGTTTATTTTCTCTGGTAACATCAAAAAGCTGAGGCAATTATGGATAAGTACATATTAAGATATGAATTTTGGTACAATAGATGGCGGCAAGACCACTTACCGTTAGACATAATCGGTGGAAAAGTCTTTGGAGATTCACGTTCTGTATAAAAAGTACAGTACAACATTTAGATAAAATACCTATCATGTTTGACTTTGTTTGTCCACAAAGTCACTATCTTTGATCAAAATACAAAAATCGTGATTGTAAGGTTCACATGATGTCACCTGTGTTATTTGAGAATGCTGGACAAGTGCAGTAGAACCTTCCCTAAACTCTTAACTTGAGCAGCATTAGAGGGCTGCATGGAAATGGTGTTAGCAGTAAGACCACAAGTTTGCACAGGTAAAATTTTAAATATTCCAGCGTGACAATAAGAATAAGCTTTATGGTATTCTTTTTTGGAACATTAAGAAAAATGTCTTAACGCCACGATAACAGTGTGAATGTAGACTTCAACATAGTTCAATCCAAAACACTCTCAGTCTCTTTACTGGGGACCATATTCTTTTTAGAATGGATTACAGTTTAGCTTGCCAATGGTTAGGCTGGGTCAAGTATTTTATACCATCATCAGATGAATGTGTCTAGAGTATTAGCTATCTAGTTTGATAATAATGAGGATTTCTAACACAATTAATAAAGACCAAGTAAGGCAATTTGAGAAATAAAAAGTGTAAGCATAAATAGTTACATATCTGCAGTACTGTGAATTATATCTGCATATATTATACGAGTGAAGATACTATTACATTGCTAAGGGTTTTAAAACTAACAAATGTAATAACAATAATAATAATAATAATAATAATAATAATAACAACAACAATACCAACAAAATCCTTTTTTGGATTTAATAATTTACACAATTTTAAAAAGTGGACAGAATTTCAACCAAGCTCTCTTGTATATAAGCTAAGGCACTGATTCGCTGTATTCGGCTAATTACTTTTATTTATTACCTAATTTTTACTGCAACGAAAAGGCATGAAAAACGGTAACTACCACGCTTTCTTACGCCAGCATGGACAAGCACTAGACAGCCATCTACAGATTTTGACAGATCATTATTTTAAACGCTTTTCTTGTACAGTATGATGGACGTAACACTCATAATATATAACGCCCTGCTATGTGGTTTTGCCCAGCGTGTGTAGGCTGCAATCTCTCCTTGATGACTGGTGTCAACTAGGTTAGCATTGCTAGCTAACAAGCTAGCTGGAAAGCTGCACAGGCATGACTGAAGCTAACGCGTGAAAACAAAATTCAGACTGTGGTTACAACTACTTACCATGTTCCAATATAATTAGTCAATATCCACTGAGACAAAGTATAAGCACGAACATTCAACGCATCTAGAAATATTGCTGGTTTCGTCCTGTCACAGATGTACAACGGTGTACGCCGCCATGATAAGTTTAAGTCATAGGATATTACGTCACGAACTCGTCAACGACGGGAGGACGGAACATATCGTTTGAGTACACAAAAAATAAAGCTGGCATGCCTAATTCAATAAATACAGTACACGTTTTCTCTTATAAAGGATGGAAATGTATCATGGTGTCATGGCTTACATTGAAATATGCCTAATAAATGAATATATTTTGGAAACTGTGGAGTATTGAAAAAGTCTTGAATTGTTACATTAGTATTTAATTAAAATAAAAGCAAATTTATTCTATAAAGTGGATCAAAGATCTAATGTGATCTTCACATGTCTTGGTTGACAGTGGAACAAAGCAAAACAAACAAACAAACAAACTGAATTCTTGCTTATTCTACAAAGAGATTATAAAATGGCCTGGACAATTTTATTGATATCCTAAATAGTAAGAAATAATTGCACTGTTTTGGTACTTTAAGCAGACAATACTCTTCAGACAAAACTGTCTTCAGTCACACAAGCACTTGTTCGGTTTAAATGGAGAAAAGTACTAACCATGATCTTTTGTGTCACCAGACTACAAAATAGACAAGAGAGGGACAAGTTGGGTAAGAAAAAGAATGTCGTAGACAAGCATGTTCAGTGTAATGTAATTGCATCACATTACACCACTGCTTTCAACACGGGTCTGCAGTCAATACACATGCGGTCACAAGAGGAAACTCGACCCAAGAGTGAAGAGAAAAATTGTTTGTATGGTGGAAAACAACCCAAGGAAAAATTAAAGCATGATCCAAGCTGATCCAAGCTTCAAGTTAAAAATAGTTTAAAGTCACACCATTTACTGCTGTCTGAATCAATATTGCCTCCAGGGCAGAAGACAAAATTCATGCTGAGAAGCCACAGTTCTTCTGAGAGACTGTACTCTGCACGAATAAAACAAAGTGAGAGGTTTTTGGTAAATCATATCAACAAATCAAAGCTTTCAAAAAACAGAACACCATTTCTGTGGTGAGATGTGGGGGAGGCTTTTAGATGTTTTGATGTTGCTTTTGTGTCTGGCACTGAAAATCTTGGATCTGTACAGATCACAATATAATCACAAGATTATCAAGGCATTTATGGACAAAACATAAAGCCCTGTGTCATAAAGCTGTGTCAGTTGCAAGTCATGGGTCCTACAGCAGGATTAAGAAAAACCTTGGACCATTTTGAAGTGGCCTGCTATGAGTCCTGAATCTCACTGAACATCTAGGTAAAAACCCGACATTAGGAGAATTTAGACATCTAAAGGAGAACCAGGTTCTACTGCTTAGAAAACAAATATGAAATATAAAATGGTGGAAACCAAATGGGGGGTGGGGTTCCCAAAAAAGTGGAAGGGTGCCAAATACCACTTTATCCACTTCTGTATGTGAGTGTGGTTGCTTAAAATGGCTTATTCAATGGCTACAAATAGCATATTAGTAGGAGATTAAATATTAGAAATAGTTGGCTTCATCAACTTCATGTAATATTCTTTTAAATATTTACATTGTAAATAATAAAGGTTACTAGTTATTTTTGTTAAACACAGAAAAATCTTTTGCTATATTAGTTTCTAGGAACTGCTGAGAGAGCCCAAAATATATGGGCACCTATGGGGCTTTGGTTCAACATTGTCATCTGTAAATGGATAATAATTTCTTTAGATGCAAACCATCTCGTGGACTTAGGTTATAACTCACTCATGTCTATCTTAAGCAGCTTTTGTATGTATCACTGAAAAGAAAGGTTGGCATTAACTCATTTCAGCAGCAACTCATGAATGCACTTACTATGTAATATGCATACACAAATGAACTGTATGAAGTGTAAAGCCTGGAATGTAGGAAAGAATTGAACAGCTGTTCTTTGGCACAATAGCACTTCTATAGGATGTGTGTGCAGCCTAATATTTTATTTAGGTTCAAGTTGTCTATGGACATTGTATGATTTACTACTCCTGAAAGTAAATTAACATAAGCCTAGTCGATGGGCAAATAAACTTTGTCATCACTTATTGTGATGACATGGATTGTGAATGGTTTCTGAGCTATTCTGCAATAGACTGAGCATGTCTGCATATACAGTTTTAATACACATGCTTTCTGTTTTGATGTGCTATTGTATGTTATTTGAATGTTCTTGACATACTTTCTTTTTGCAGAATTTTATAAACTAACATTGCAATCATACTAAAACCCAACCTATTTGTTTATCATTGTAGAGAAAACTTGTTATCACTTGATCCCTTTACAGAACACAAACCTGATTAGATGAAACCGACTTTACCCAAGTCCAGGTAAGTAATGAGTGTAAATGCTGGATAAATCCTACCCTAGATAAACCTAACATTAACAGCTTTTGCACAGAAGTTCAGTGTAAGGAGCCATTGTATGACAAAAACTGCACTAGTGTTTCCATTTCTAACTTTCTGAAAAAGATTTATACCACATTATGTATGCAAACTTTCTTCTTACAAACTGTTTATGTGCCAAATGTCCCTTCTCATGTGTTTACCTGGATGACAATTACAAAAATGAGGTAAACTGCAGTAGTGCCAGTCCCCAGTCAGTGAGTTCTATTTGTTTGGTTTGCTTACTTGTAAATAAGATACCCATGTGCACCTAGGCTAATAATGTGACAGGGTAGATTAGAACAGATCTCTCTGAAAGATATATGCCTTATATTTGAACAATTTATGTTTGTGTGAGTGATGAACAAATTGAAACCTTTGTAGTCTGATGTCCGACACCCAGCCAGACACGAGGCAGTGTCAACCCCCCCCCCCCCCCGAACACCAATCAAAGCTCCATTTCACACACACACCTCCCAATCACACCACTCCACATCACTGTTCCCCTTCACCAGAATACTAATCCACATGCATGTGTCTCTAGTGCACTCTGGCCTATTTAAACCCCCAGGTTCTTCTCTGTGGTGCTTTGCATTATCTGCCACTCTAATGCTGGGTTGGCTTTGCTTCATTCATCTTCCAGGGTGGTTGTTTTCAGGTCCTGTGGTTTCTGCCTTATCTTCAATTTCTGTTCTTAGTTGTCTAAATAAAGCCAACTTGTGCTTGTCTACTCATCTTGCTCTGCTGCCTTCACACGATATCAAATATTGGATATTAGGTTTGGATATTAAGATACTAACTAAGGCCAAAGGTTTAATAAAACCATAAGCAAATATTGTGTAAACTTTTACCAGGAGATTTTTTTGCACAACAGGGATGCTGGTTGAATGGGTAGGGATGTGGACATCCACCTCAGAGAATGGATTACTGTGTACTGCAATGGCTCAGAAACTGTTTTGTATGTTAGTTACAAGGCCGAACAAGTCCATCCAAACTGGCATCAGTTTTACCTTGATTACAGCTTTGGCCCTGGCAAAAGAATCTGAAATAAATAAAGGAAAGGAGCTAGTATTAAATGGTCAGATAGGATGATTCAAGGCAGATCTTTGGGCTGGAAAGATTGTAGAGTGCTCATGAACATATGAATAAAATTAATCAATCCATAAATGTCATCACGTATTCTGTACCTATTTTGATGAGATTGCATATTACATATTTTCATATTGCATATTGTATATTATTAAGTCTTACCTCCACCTGCTGTGGACATTCAAACACTCTATACTGTGAATACTAATATAAAACAAAAATACACAGTAGAAAGAGTGCAGGTAACAATGAAATAAGGTGATTTCATATTGATATGGGATGTCCACAATTAAAGCAAACAATGAAGAAATGAGAACCTTGAATTTCTTGTAAAACTACTAATATCTTTGGAGATTTTTTGGGCCAGAACATAAAAAAACCCTAAAGACTTTAGGGAAGACTGGAATATTTAATGTAGTTTGAGAACGTGCCAGGCTCAGAAACAGAAAATGTTTTGACTGACACTGCTTACCCTCACCTTGTACCCTATGTCAACAACACACAACGACCTTCTAAGAATACATCATTGTGAAATGTAGAACAGGTGCAATTTTATAGACTTGATTATTTTCTGTTTTTATCAACTTCTGCATGATAAGGCAATTTAATTATTCCCCTGGGGCCTTTACTATTGGCTGCTGCTGTAACAGCAATCTAGCAAAAATTGTGTATCCTCTGTTGCATCACTCACTACAGAGTTCTAAACTGCCTCTGGAAGCAACATCAGCATAAGAGCTATGCATCAAAATCTTAATGAAATGGGATTTCATAGCTATGCAGCTGCACACAAGCCTAAGGTCGGCCGAACTGTTGTATAGTGTGCTGCCACTGTGGAGAAGTGGAAATGTGTTCTGATGAATCATGTCTCACCATCTGTCAGCCAAGAGAATGCTACCTGTCAGTGAAGTTCAGACATAATGGCTTGAGGCTGATTTGGTTTAGGCTAAGCCCCTTAGTTCCACTGAAGGGTAATGGCAATAATGTATTATACAAATGCATATTAGACATTTGTATGCTTCCAGTTCTGTGGCAACAGTTCGGGGAAGGCTCTTTCCTGTTCCAGCATCACTGTGTCCTTGTGTACAAAGTGAGGTCCATAACGACATTGTTTAACGAGTTGGAGGAAGTCCAGTGGCACAGAGCCCAGACCTCAACCAAGCTGAACACCACTGGGATGAACTGGAGCATCGATTGTGAGTCAGGCCTTCTCATCTAACAGTCTATCAGTCTATCAGTGTCTGATGTCAATAACACTCTTTGAATTAATGGGCAAAATTCTGACCCATACTCTCAAGATTAGCGCGGAAAGTTGTCGTAAACAAAAAAGTAGAGGGTACATTCACATTACAAGCTGCATTATTTAATTCCGTTTTTTTTTTTTTTACCCCGATCGGATCAAATTTGCCTATCTTAACGACTGGTAATTGCAAGGGACCTGTATCTGTCTGTAGTGTGAATGAATCTGTCCTCCGAAACGGCAAGCATGCGCACGTGGATAGGTTTTTGCACCAGTCAGCTGTCACTAACAACAAAATCAAGTTTGTGACGCTTCATGGTATTAAATCCGGCAAAATAGACGTGTCAGTAATTCATGCGTACATCACATTTTATACAGTTCGTCAGCTGTACATCAATTCAGAAAAAGCCGAAAATGTAGCGTTTTCGCAGCTACCGTTGTCACTGCTGCTCTTCTCTGCTGTTTCGTGTTGGCTGGCAACGAGAGCCCAAATACAAGCGTGTAGGCAAAACATCATGTGAATTCGGATCTGACCGTTCCCACTCATGTCGCAAGGCCACAATTCAGATGTTATTCATTCTAGTCTGATTTGAAAAGATCGGATTTGTGTCCACACAGTTCTGAAAAATTCAGATGTTTCACATTAAGGCAAAAAATCAGATTTGCGTCACCTCAGCCTGGTACGGTGAAATAAAGAGGGACGAATGAGAGGCAATATCATATTAACGTTAAGTAAACGACTCAAATTGTAACTATAGGCAAGGAAAGGTGCAGGCAGATTTAAACTTTTTGGCCCAACCACCTTTGTTCATGTTGAACTTTAAAAACAAAACAAACAAATCCATCAACAGACAGGTGTTTCCTCTACTTCAGCAGGGACCCTTTACTCCACCAGTACAGTGCAGTGTACCACGTTTCTTTCCTTTGTTTTCTCGCTCTTACTTTTGATCATTTAATTTTTTAAAAATGTTCTTATTTAAATATCCAGTTGTCCCATCCCATTACTCTATATTTAACTGATACAAGATTTGGAGGGTTTGCTGGTTCAAACTCGGCATGGAGTGCCATCTCTGGTCACCTTAGGTAGTGCATTTATTTTGGTTGACACAACGTTAGTGAATTTAACATTCACTAACAGAAATTCTACAGAAAATCTGTACAATGTTACATCCAGTTATCTGGAAATAATTCAAGCATCGACAAGGTCCAGTTTAGGAAATGGATACAGCAAAATATGGAGCTTTTAAAAATATACAACAATAGAAATAAAATATTTTCAAATAATATTTTAATAGCATTAATTATACTAGAATGAAAGAAAATTATTGTCGATTGCCAACTAGATTGGTTGTAGCAAACCGAACGCTATTTTTACATTGCTTTCAACGTTTCAAAAATACTTCCGACAATATAGCTGTAAGGGCCATGGGCAAGCGACCGCTTTATGTTATGTCCGATTTTACGAGTTTGTTTTTCTGCCTTTTTTCGGGTCACTGATGCTAAGAGGTGGTCAGCAGTTAGAGTTAACTAGCAGCACACCATTCCACTGATGCTTTTAGCGATCGCTAGTAGTTGGATATCTGGGTACACAATGTACGACTATGCTTTAGATGTAAAACAACTGCGCAAGAGACCGATGGGGGGGGGGGGGGGGGGTGCCCAGAGAAGAAGGGGGAACTTGAGTGTCGTACGCTGTTGCACAATGTTCATCTTCATAGGTCCATCACTCCACGGAATGGACACGCAACATCCCTCCTTTTATCGTTTCAGCTCGTTGCGCGCACTTGTAAATGAGCTGGGCTGCTCCTTGTTGTGGTATCTTCTTGAGGTGTCTTCTCTTTGCAGCATGGGTAAGTCAGCCCTCGTTTTGTAATCTAACGGACATGGAAATTGTTATTGCTGTTTTCCAAATCGCCTTCTGCGACTTCGGACCACATTTCGAAGTGAAGCTCCTGCTCAGTAACAACTGATGTAATTTGAAACTGAACATTCATATTTAGGCCTTGGCAAATCGTTACGATACTAATATTTTTATTCTGATAATATTGCGATTAGTTAGGCTATTTGATTTAAGATACACCACTAGCTTTTAGATTAGCACAATATAGAGTAAAAGGTCCCATCTATGTCTAGATTGTGTTTGAAGACTCATGCATAATATTTTTTGTTCTACTCCGTAATTACCTAATGCTAAAGGCAACACTGTCATAGTGTATTATCACTGTCATTTTTTTACTCATCATATCCAGTTTTCTAATTCTGTCCATAACAACTGTATAATCTACTAACCCCCAGACGTAGCCTGTATGGCAATCGACTCGTTCCCTCTTCTGCGCGTCTTGAACAAGTACACTGTTTTTCTTCTGTAGTGATGTGGCGGAAACGCCATTATAATAGACTACTAATTAATCACGGACGTTTCTGTAGCCTTTCTTCCTCGTGTCTTTATGTTCTAGTTTAAACTATTTTCGGAACACCCTTCTAAATCTAGGTCAGAGCGAAGAGTTTGGAAATGGGAGTCGGTTTGTCGTTTTAAGTTTGTTAGTCGATGGTAATCTCGGTACCTTTTCATTAGTAGGTCAGGGAAAACTCGATTAACTGAGAACGAGCCGATGAACTTCTGACCCTGTATAGGACAGAGTATTCTATGCTGTGATTTACAACAAGGGCAGCTTACCCACTGCAATGGATGACGGATTCACAGTGCCTGATGAATTGCGAAAGATTATGAGCGACATATTACTGATTTAACAAAGAGACGCATTGTTGTCATGTTGGTTGGTTGAAAAACTATTTGAGAACTAAAAATGATAATTACTGAAGTAAGAACTGAAATAATAATAACTTGCAGCACGTGATATGGCAAGGGTATGCGAGTACCCTTCAGAACGATGAACAAAAGAGCTGAGCTAATTAATTACAAATAAAACATAGCTGAACAAAACAATCAGTAATACTGTTTAAATAGATTTTAAGAGGGAAAATGTTGAGGTAAGAGGACAAGATATGGAAAAAGAGTAGCATTTGCAAAGCGAATGCTCGTGAATGCAAGGTCACAGAACAGAAGAGAGGATTAGCAGAGAAGAAGGGAGGGGATACGGGAGGGATACGCTGAGTTGAGTTGACTTAAAGAAAGTCAGAGCCTTAATGTTTCCCCATTCTCAAGGATTTGTGTCAGCATCACTACTGCTAAGGAGATCAGCTGATTTCAGAAGTGGACCCATGGTACAGCAGGGCGATGGCGACTTTCAGTGATTCACTTCATGGAGCTGATCTATCAGTATTCAGTGGGATACATTTTGCAAATGAGGGATGCGTTTTTGCTATTAACTTAATGAGATGGATGAAATAGAAACAGAGAGGGAAGAGGTGGAGGAAATTCTTGGAAGGCCAAGCCAGGCCGTGGAAAAAAAAAACTTAATAGGAAGGAGGTAGAAGCAAAATGAATGATTGTGGTAAACTTTGAAAAGTAGGTGTAGGTCCCACTGAGGGAAAAAGACCCTCAAATATCCTTTTCACTTTGCTCTTGAATACCCGCACACACACACACACGCACACGCACAGACACACGCACTCACACACACAGGCATGCACGCGCACACACACACACACAGGCACACACACACACACAGGCACACACACACAGGCACACACGCACACGCACACACACACACACATACACACACAGGCACACTGTGCTCTGTACTCTCCCTGTTTTCCACAGGCCATTTTTCTTTCCACCATTCCTTTGGGATTATTTTTTATAGCACCAAATCCTAAATGGAGTCCTATGAATGTTATACCATTAAAAATCATTGAACATTGTCTACATTGGGGTTCCATTTAAACCATGCAGTAATATTTTATTTCCACCAAGAACCTGTCATTATATTTTTGCTGATTATGATCCCCATAAACGCTGAAGCCCTGGAATGTTACCACGGAATGATATACTGCTGCACGAGTGAGGATACAGAAGGAATGTTTTTTTTTTTTTTCTGTGACTGTGGTTCAGAGTTCTTTGAGTCATATAGTGTCAACCTCCACAGCTTTACCCACCCTCAGAATGCACATCCTGCGTTGTATTAGTATGTTCTTTCCTTCAGGCTAGATGTTGACTATTGGATTTTATGGGTCCCCTGTGCAAGGTAATGCATTGAGATCATAATTCAGAATCTTTCATAGAAATGAGCTCATCCTATGTGGGAAAGCACCTGCTTTTTGGACAGCTCAGAAAGCAGTTTTGGCTGACATCTAGAAAACGGTCATGGGAATTCTTCAGGGTTTTGTTCAAAGGAAGATTTGCAGGACCTGGTTTCAAGAGATGTGATGTTTCAGGCTACTACTGTTGCCAGTAGCATTATACTTCCCACAAATCTTATGACAAGTCTATAAAATAATGAAGCCATCATAATTGTTGTTTTTCATTCTGTTTTCACATGACCTCCTTACATTTCTGTTCTAGGCTGGAAAATCAATGAAAGAAGACTGAATTGAACTGAATCGCTGAGAAGTTTATACTTTAACCTTCGAACATTTATTCAACAAGCACTCTTCTTTATACCTGGAGCTGTCACCAGTTACACTTCTGTCTTAACAGCAGAAAAGTTGCCTTAAACTGTCTATTGTCTCAGCACCGAAAGTCCAAATGGAGAAGAAAACGAAGAAGGACCTACCTACGCTAACTCCAGAGAGAGGGGAAGAGTATAAGAGGATCGTGGGTAAGAAAGGAATGAGAAGGACCAAAGCAGAAGAACTGGATGCTTCATGTAAAGAAACTGATGGCAGAGATCAGCAGCTGCAGCATTCAGTGGTCCATGAGGCTGACCACTCAGAAAGCAACCTAAAAGTCAAGATCGGCCTTGGGGCTAAACGAACCAAGAAACCCCCAAAGAGACTTGAGAACTTCATATGCCGTCCCACAGTTCGAGGTTCTCAGAGGCCTGGTTCTCTAACTGGGCATGACCTCTTTGAAGTTGGGGATGGTATAAATGCTAAAACCAGGGCCTCTAATCAGTTATATCATTCTGTTCACAAGAAGTACAATGTAGAATCCATTGCAACAAAAACAAGTTCAGCCATCACAAGTCCAAATCTATCAACAGGGCCTCACTTATCTCTTCTACCTTCCAGATGTGTGTGTCCAGCTTTTGACTCCATGAATACAATGACAGCTAAAAAGGTAAGTGCCAGTCAGTTTACACTGAACATTGTGGAACCTTCTTTTTGATCATTTCATGACCTGTGCACCTTACATTTTGAAATTCAAAATGATCATATTGTATAACTGTAGATGGGTATGATTTTTAACTGTAGTAGTGTTAACATCGTTTGTGGTACAGCTCAGCAGCCTGTTTATTTGTGGGCTATATGCAATAAATAATGACTAGTTCTACCTTTACCTGATGTATTTAAGAGATAAGGAAGGTTTAATCCCCATACTGCTCAAACCTCATGGTCCAAAGTATTTTCAGAGCCGCATGAAAGAATATGAATACATATTCTTTGATAAATACACTATTTGTGTGATGTACCATTGTACATAGCACAGCTGTTTAAAAGGTATGAAAAAAGGTTATAAGATTGGCTGACACTAATTAATCACCCCATGCTATTTATATTCCCCTTCAGCCAACCCCTTTGCGCCTAGTGTGCTTGAATGCGTCTGTGCTTATATAAATCAAAGTTACCTTTTGGATACATTGTCATGCCCTTGCGACATCTGGCACTGGTTGTGTAGGTCATTTCTACTGACTGATAAAGACAGGACCCTATGTTTTAAATCAGTAATATATAAAATTGAATGCTAGAGGACAGACTAATCCCGTGAGTAATATTCATAATAGAAGAAAGGAATATGTAAGGCAGCCTTTCTTGGCTGGGGTGACTAAAACACTTTACTATAAACATGTGGAAGGTGACAGGTATGTCTGGATCATCACTGATAGCTGGTTCTTTATAAATAACATTTAAGAGATTAACTAGCAGTTCATCTTCTGCTTTTAGTCCCCTTTGATTCTCTACTTCATTTTCAGTCTCAGAGCTTGTCACTTTTACTGCTCTCTTCCTCCCTTTCCCTGCCTCACTCATTTTGATCACACATCGTTTGACCTCTTTTTCTACCATGCACTGAAATGTGTGTGTGTGTGTGTGTGTGTGTTGGGGAAAAAGTAGAAAGTAAGTTTGTACTTCACATGTACATTAGAGAGTCAGACAGACAGACACACAAATAGACTGACAAGACTACTTTATGAAAAATAATCGACTTTTTATCATGCATCCTTTTTCTGACAGGTTCTTCCAAAACAAACTAGGAGGACAGATTTACAGTCAAACTTAACAACAGAAGAATTTCCTAATGCAGTTCAACCACAGTCGTCCAACAAACTGTCCATTTCCCAGAAGATAACTGCCATAAAGCAGACGCACTCCCCCAGACCAAGTCTCTCATCTTCCTCCCCATTACAACAGAACTCCAGTCCACAAGAGGGCATCAAACCTCTTAACAAGGACATGAAAGAGCAAGCTCTGATTTGTCCAAACTCCAGTCACGGAAATCAGAGTAAAACCAATTTATGTGGTCTATCATACAATACAAATTCATTGTCCTCCAAACAAACGTCCTGTCTTCTAAAGAATGTCTCAAGTAATTCAGAAATATCTTTAAGTGTGAATTTGGAAAGAAAGGAAGGTGAAGTGTGCATGGAAGAGTTACAACATCCTAACCAGAGTGATTTTGGAACAATAACTAATGAAGAGAATGGAGACCGGAATGTTTCCATGCAACAGTCAAGTCCTTGTGCAAATGACCCACCAGTCCATCTACCGTCTATGCAAGTAGATAGTTCCAAATCCCCCTGTAAGAGCAGTGCCAATGCACCAGGCTTATCAGAGCATAGCAAAGAGAGCAAGGAACAGCATGAAAAGAAACATCTAAGTGGAGCAGAAATTACTATGAGTTCATCCCAAGCAGTCACCACTGAACAGCAAAATGATGGCAGTACAGAAAGATCACATGTTAATAAGACTGGGAAAAAAGTCATGCATTGCTCATATCAAAAGGAAAGTAAAGCACATTGCTCATATGACACTAACAACTCTGAAGGTTCTGCAGTAAACACTCGAAAAGCACCTGCTTCAGTTAACCTTGTCATGGATTGCTGCCCTTCACAATTCAAGCAAGGTGAAAACCCTTCAAAAAAACAAAAGGCTAGACATCTTCGCTGCAGTAAGACTACAAAGATTACCAGTGAGAATAATTTTAATCCTGTTGCTTGTACCACAGTACTGCAGGGTTGTTCAAAAAATGAAACTCCGTCCTTCAAATCTTCAAATGCCCTGTCCTCATCTCGTTGTGAACGAAAGCCAGCTGGACGAGCTCCCAAACTGAAACAATCTCAGAGCTTAATTCTAACCACAGAAATTTCATCTCTTAATAAGACACAACCAAGGAAAAGGGGTCGCCCAAAAATTCTCAAATCGGAAGTAACTTTACAGGGCCACTATTCTCAACTGGCTATTGGTAATCCTTCAAATAATGAAGCTCCACAAGAGCCAGATTCAGAACCTGATGTGAAAAAGCCAAGAAAACGAGGGCGCCCCAAGCTGTGTTTTTCCAACAAAGCACTGGGAGCTCAGCCAGCATTAATCTCTAAGAAACCGGGTGCTGGAGATCATCAAATGACTTCTAAAGACAAACCAAGAGACACTCAAAAGTGCAACAGAAGCAATAGGCTAATAATGAAGACAATCATCAGAAAGATCAATAAGATGAGAGTGAAGAGGAGAGATCAGGTTCTCACACACATTCTCCTGGGGAAAAAAGAGTGTGACAGTGCTGAATCCCCTCAGGAAGGCAGTGTGGTAGATGTACACAGCACAGTTTCTCCTGCTACAGACTCCTTATCCTCTCTTGTAACATCTTTTGGAGGTAAACTTGGTCCTCAGATTAATGTCAGTAAAAGAGGAACTATTTATATGGGAAAAAGGAGAGGTCGCAAACCAAAATGTCAGAGAATTTCCACCATAGCATCCAATCAAATTTCCTTCCTAGACCCTAAGCAAATGTCCTTGGACTCTTTTCAGTTTAGCTCAAAGACTGCTTCTATGCATCAATCATTAGAAGCCCAAACGCGTTCCTTGTCTGGCTCCTCTTGTATATTCAAAAATATTCCTTCTTCTTCATCCCCTGGTAGAAGTTCACAAATTAATTTTAATACCAAAAAGGTAAAGCCATCACCCTTCATACACCTCTGTGAACAACAAACGTCCAAGGCTCACTATGAATCAACATTGACTAGCAACGCTGGTGTAGGAATTAGTCACAAAAGCACTTTAGACCAAGGTGAAAAGGAAATGAATAGCAGGTTGTCAGCTGATATGGGAATTTCCTCCACATTGACTGCAGGCGCTGTATTTACCCTAACTGGTATTCCAAGGAATACATCCGTTAAGGGAAGACCAAAAGCTCTTTCTTCCTTGCCTTCACAGCACCTCTCTTCTGCTCATTTGTCCGTACACTCTGGTTTGGCACAGGATTCTAATGGGACACATATTACCAGTCCATCACTGGAATTCACAGATCAAGAGGTACATAAGTTTAAGTGCCATAGAAAGAGTCACCATTGTCTTGGTCATGACAAGCTTAGGAGACATAAATATAAATGCAAGAAGAAGTTTATGCAGCTCAAGGACAAAAGACAGGACCCAGACTTCCTTGCTGAGGTTGAGGACTTAGTTGTCCGACTTAGTGAGATTCATATTGTGCAGCACATCACACAAACAAGGTTTGAAGATGATGGTTGCACTGCTGGAAGAAAGAGTGTAAAAGGCAAAGGTCAAACTCATGATCTTCCGAGCATACAAGAAAAGGTTCATCCTCCAGCTATGTTTCAAATTAACTTCAGTGGATACTACTCACCGCATTCTGCCCTATCCTGTGACCCTCTTCATTATGTCAGAATGGCAAATTCAAGAAGAAAACATGGTTGCTCCTCTGAGCCAAGTGAACAAATTATTACACATTTCCCTGTGATGCACAAACTTGGGTATCCACTCCCAGGTGGTGGACTTTTCCACCCATCCTACAAAGTTCCGTTCACGACCACCTCACTTGGTTTTGGACTCTATCGAGGATACCCATCCACTACACCATTATATCCATCACCTTTTGCACCATCATATCTGCATCACTACTCTAAAAATCCCATTATAAGCCCTTCTAAGTTTCACAAGAAGAGAACCAAGTACCTAAGGCAAGACCCTATACTTTGGGGAGGAAAGGCACCAGGGACATATCCCAGGATTGCCCCTCACCTCTCTTGCGATTGCTTTACTAAGCAAAGGTGGCAAACGGAAAAGCAGCGTGAGAAGGACAGAGGAGGAAGAGATGAACATGCTAGGATGAGAGAAAGAAAGCATAGTATTGAGTGGCTATTTTGGCAAAATAAGCATACAAAAGACAATGAGAATCCAGGGGACTGTTCTTCTAATGCCCCTTCCTCATCACCTTCTTCTTCAATATTCTCCAAAATACAAAATAAAGACAGAATGTTTCCTCTTACACGTATAAATCCATCAAACCAGAGGCAAGTGGGGGAAATAAGATGGTCAGAGCATCAACCACCATGGCCTCAGACAAGGGGTCTTGAACCAAACCTTGACGACAGAAGTCTAAACCAAGAATCAAAGGGCCATGATGATATTCTGTCAAAGGACTGTGATGATATTCTGGAAGGGTCAGAGTGTGATGGGGACTTGACATCACCTAAGCATCCAAGCAGAACAGCTCACTCTTTCTTAAGACAGCCTAAACTATTCAGTAATACTCAGAGTCAAAGAAGAATCAGGAAGGATGTTGGAGTGACTGGTATTTCAGACCTCTTAAT
The DNA here is from genome assembly GCF_041902795.1 of Electrophorus electricus. Lineage (NCBI taxonomy): Eukaryota > Metazoa > Chordata > Actinopteri > Gymnotiformes > Gymnotidae > Electrophorus > Electrophorus electricus. Next base: position 23,160,209 of record NC_137510.1, read on the forward strand.
GCAGCAAGATGGGATGCAGGAGTTCTCCTCTTTAGCAGACAAAAGAGCAGAAGGTAAGGTAATTTATTGTTTACAACAAATAAATATATTACCATTATAAATCACGTTTATGAATTAAAGTCATATTAGATTATGTTTTGTGTTTTTATACACATTTATAGTAAAAAAAATATCATTGCACATTTTTTTCTGATGACTCTTCATGGTCTTTAAGTTTAAATTCCAAATCTTTTGTATAGATTTTAGACAATATTATTTCAAAGATTGAATAACTATTATAGTTCTTTGATTTCTCATTGATTTCTCAAAACCTTGTGGAGGAACATTTTAGAAACAATCTAAATACATGTGCAGATGATTACAGTACTTGTGCAGTTAAATCAGGGTAATTTATGTTATGTTTGGGAGCACTTTCCCCTCATTCAGCACTCACTGTTTAACTGGTTACATAAGAAATCAGAGAACCGACTGCTTTTGGCTTTCCTTGTAATTACTTACTCAGAATCTCTGTGGCACTTGAGGTCCTTTTAGAGGTGGAAGCATTACTTTTGTTTATATTTGAGCTGTCATACATTCACTCTGTTATGTGGCATTCTGGCACTGATGTTATTGTTGATAAGCTTATGCAACACTGTTGGCTACAATATTCAGTCCTTTTGCGCTTTATTGGACTTGTAGTTGCTGTTTAACATGTTTGCAAATCCTTTTCTAATCTAACTTAACAAGGAAATGTGCTGGAATTCTGGGTGCACTTGCAGATACTATAAGATTCCTAGTTTGTGTCCACCTCCAATTTGATCATTAGTGAGAGGCATAATCTACAAAACTCCCTTTTAGACATTGTAAGTAGTGGAAGCACTCCTCACTGTTCAGGTAAACATATGGTAAGAAACAAACCTCAGCATGTGAGGAACATCTCTCAGCAGAGGCAGAGTTAGCATGTGACGTTGGGTGGTGTACTGTCCCTGTTATCCAGTGTGTGTGTCTGTGTGTGCATGTGTGTTTGTGAGAGAGAGAGTGAGTGAGTGTGTGTGTAGAAACACAGGTTTAGGCATATGTAGTAAGAATGAAAATGTGGTAGTGGTGAATTCTCTACAGCCTGGCCTTAATGGGTTATTTTGTTGATAGACCAGGCTTACAGTAATTTACACATGTTTTCCTTTTTAAAGGTTTCCCAATGATAAAGGTGACTAAAGCATTTGTTTGTGTTTTCAGTGTCTTCATGTGCAACAAAATTAAAATGAAAAATGTACATTTTTTATACGTAAGTATAAAGAAGGCAAAATGTTGAAACATGGTTAAAGATATGACTAAGTTGCTCTTTCAGAAGTTGTCCACGTCTTACTATGGAGCTGGTTATTATATTTCCTGTGGATTATGGTATTTGAGGTGGACCATTTTTTTAAGACAGAAAAGAAAACTATTCTGATCAACTGCTGAAAACAAGAGCATCGAGTTACATTTCAGTTACTCAGAATACATTTTATTAAACAGGAATAGGCTTGGTTTTTGTTTGCTGCCAAGTCTATTTGCGCATGCGCACGCACACATACACACACACACACACACACACACACACACACCCTCCATTTTAGTATTCATGCACTAGCTTTGGGTCTTACCTTCATTAACAGTAGACGATTTCCTCTGAATCACTGGGAGTCATGCTATATTTTTTATTATTATGAATTATGTGCTTATTCTGTTATCTGTCTGCCAGAGAATTTCCATGTAAAGCCCTGTCATAGGCCTCTTGTCTGTCTCTGGCCAACATACACCAGTCTATTTGAGTTGGAAAGGTATAATAGGAAAAGTTAATGCAGTCAACAGTGGTAGGGAAATGTGGTTGAGGGGAGGGAGGGTGAAATTTTACAAATGATTGTCAGAGTGAAAGAAGAGGGAATGTTGTTTTTGTGAGTGCCAAGGAGTATATTTGGCAAGAGTTCATCTTCTAACTAGGATCATATGTCCTGTAAAGCTCCCTGACATCTGTAGTCGTTCTGCTTTCTCTGTATCTTATCCCTTTCCCTTGCTTTACCTCGTCCCCCAGATTTGCTCTTTTGTTACATCTGAAAATACCATTTTGCAATAACACCTAACCTGTGGACTTGTATTCACACTTTCATGTTGATTTGGCTTATGTAGTTTTAAAGGGATCTTGTCTGGCTTCCATTCAGGCTAAAAATAGCTCTTCGTGCATCATACAAAGCAATAAATCTGCTATCTATGTTACAACACCAGTGTCATCTTTGCTCTAGCTCACGCCGCAGAATTTTAGCATTTCTCTTTTTCTTTATTTCTTTAGTTCTTTCTTTCTTTCTTTCTTTCTTTCTTTCTTTCTTTCTTTCTTTCTTTCTTTCTTTCTTTCTTTCTCAGAACGCTTTTAAACAGAATGTTATTTATACACCCCACTCTAGTCCCTGGTGTATGATGTTCTGTGCTGTAAAAAGGAGGTGTTTGATCATTCCAGAAGGGCTGTTCCTGAGCACACGTACCGCCTGGATTTCACAATATCCCTGTTCTGGGGATCCAGAGCTGGCTGTGGAATGCACTTCAGTGCAGCTTTGTGAAATTGATTTATGGTTGTGTCTACGTAGTAGCAGTGGTAGAGGAGAGGAAGGGCATTTGTGATAACTCCTAGCAGGTATGTTAGCAGCAAATCCATGGCCATGTTGATGGTATGGCTTTTAGCATATTATATTTGAGTGACTTTAAAGTGGATTCTGTTACAGATTACTGATTAGTCTGTGCAGTGTATATATTTTTTCCATTTGAAGGGCATAAATGCTGGCTCTAATTCATTTTAATTCAAGCCATTACTGTACTGTTAGATTTCCTGTATTAACATTTTTCCTGGGTTAAGAAGAAGGATGTTGTTTGAAAATTCCTGCTGTTGTTTTGAATGAATTCCTTCATCTGGAAGGGAGTAAAGTAATTTCCTTTTTGAAGTAATACATATAACTGAAGCTTCTTTCTGCAACTTTCACAGACTCTGCCCAAGCTGGTAGCCTGCACTTCCTTGGGAAGCACCAGCACGGCGATTCTCCCTCTTCCAGAGAACAGGAGAAGAGGGAAACAAAGGGACATAAATCCAGCAGGAGACCTCTCCTCCAGGATGAGGATGACCATTTTGGCCAAAGCTCCCCTCGTTTAATGCATGATCGTGCCCACCCTTGTTTTAAGGAGTCCAGAAACGCTGCATCTGTAGGTGATAAGCCACAGAGGCATTTCAAGTCACCCAGTCATAAGAACCCTCATGCGCTGGAAGTCACAGCTGTCAGGCAGGTAAAGAGGAGGGGACCAGGTCGGCCGAAGAAGAACCCTCCTCCCCTGTCTCCTCCATGTTCACCTCCCTCGCCCCGACTAACCCGGTGGCCGACTGAAGAGATAGAGAGAGCAGGAGAAGGAGGCAGAGATAAAAGACAAGGTGACACAGTGGTAGAAGTGATAGAGGCCGTGATTCATGAAGAGCAGAAAAGAGAAAGACAGAGAAGAAACACTGAAAGAGAGAGAGATGGAGACCTGGAACTGAAAGAGGGGAAGGATAGGACTGAGACCTCTCCAGCCTTCCACACACTCTCAGCATCCACTGGTCCGTTGCCTGGCCTACCAACATCCATGGAGGCAGATGAAGAGTTCCAGCCAGAGAAGAGCTCAAATTCACCACCCAATAAGAAGTATTTATGGGCAGGGCTTTATTCAGATGTTTATAAAACAGAAGAGTAAGTTCACTAGCGTTACACTTTATATAAACATATAAAGATTTAGAGAAAGAGTTTATGGTGTGTTGTCATCTACCTGTAACATGATTTATAGAAAAATCATTTTTTGTGCTTGTGCTTGTGTGTGCGTGCGTGCGTACGTGCGTGTGTGTGTGTGTGTGTGTGTGTGTGTGTGTGCGTTACAGCATTCCTCAGCTGCCTCAAGAGCCAAGCATGGACTGTCTGGAATACAATCCTGCAGAGCATGAGTACAGCCTCCTTCCTGCACCGCTACACGTGGGTGAGTTTGTCTGAGTGTATAATATGACCATGCTGGATCATGCTAGATTGCAAAGTAACACAAATCACAACCTAGAAAAACAATCAGCTCTTACTCATCATTATGTGCATCTTATGAACATTTTATGCTCACATATAGCAATATTGTATTAGGTTAATACATGAATTGAGGGTCTTGTAGAAAATGAAAATGGAGGCCAATTATGAACTAACACTATCTGAAACTCTACCTTTTTTGATGAGTTTGTTTGTCTCAGTCATAGTTCTGCAACCATAATCCTAGGCCTCACTTCTGTGTGTATGTAAGTGTGTGCATGTGTCTCTGTGTTTGTGACAGGAAAGTACCTGCGGTTGAAACGGATTGACTTTCAGTTACCCTATGACATCCACTGGCTCTGTGCACATAATAAGGTGCTTGTCATTTTTGGAATGCAAAGTGTGAAAAAAGATGGACACTTGACTCTACAGCTTTCCTGATTCTGGTATTTCTTTCTCTTTATAGCTATTTGAAAAACCTGACACCCTACCACAGGCAACAACATCTGGTAAGTGTCTGTGAATGTGTATGTATTGTGTGTGGGTGTGGGTGTCTGTCTGTGTATGTATATGTGTGTTGGGGGTTGGTGTGTGTGTGTGTTTATGTGAGATAGACAGACCATGTGAGAGTGTGAAAGTTCTAAAATAATACTGGGTGTAAAGATGGTGGTTCTCTGGATATGGTTTGAAAGGTGATGCAGTTTCTTTGCTAGTGATGTATTTTTCTTGCCCTCTCAGAAGGGTGTTCAGTGTATTTTTAGAGGGACGTAATGGCTCTGTCTCTGACTGCAGACAGTTCCTGCAAACCCCTTAAAAGCAGCGCGGCTCGATACTACGATGAAGACGCTTCCCACATCAGGTATGGGTATGATTCCATTTTCACAAATTGTTTACATAGACTCATAAGTCTGGTTTGAACATTCAGTTATTGGCCTTCGAGCTGTAAGTCCTGGTTGTCCACAGGTTCTTAGGATCTTGAGTGAAAAAATAGAGTAAAAAAAGTGCTCTTGCAATAAAAACAAGGATTTTTTTATTCCTGTATGAGGTAGTTGTTAAGTTGAAGGGAGATGAGGAAGTGAGCAGGGTCTTGTTTTCCTTTGGATTGGAACAGGTCCTGTAATACATTCCCACTAAGGAACGGACTCTCGTATGCCCACGCAGGACACTGCTGATATAAATCTCTCTCATTTCATCTCATTATGGTGACTGGGGTTATGGATTTACTGCTCCATCCATGGTTTGCTTTTACCACTCATGAACCAAACCAAACATGATCCATAGGCTCTCTAAACCTCCCTGGAACGATGGCGCGGACAGTGGGTTGCTGCTGTGTAATGAGGAGGAGAAGGGCCCTCAACTCCCCAAACAGCAGGTAAGAAAATATTCCATCATCCATGCTGTCTGGCGGCGTACGTGTAAGTGACTGTGCGCTTCATGGCAGCATTAGTCAGTCTGAAGGTTTTCTTTTTCTCCATTCACAGGAGGGAAGCTGTGACAATGAGATCTTCCCCTCGCCCTTATCTAGTGAGGAAAGGTACCGGAACAATATGTTTATCCAGATTGAGATATATTGTCATCGAGAAGGAAGTGTTGCATTAGTATGATCATATACACAATAAAGCACAAAGTGGGGTTTTTTTATTGTTTTTGTGAGGCAATGGTCTCAAAATGAGATGAAGTTGTACATGTGATTTGTCAGAATGTCTGCCTGTGTCAAAGAAACCGGACAGCCATATGCATCCAGTGCAATATTCCACAGTCTGGGAAGCCACTTTCCAGACATTAGATATGTACAGAGTCAAAACGCTAGTGTTATCTTTCATTAGCATGACAGATTCCTTCATTTTTCCTTCTGTCTGGTTCTTTTGGAATCACTCTCACTGTCTTCTTCCTTTCCTCTTACATTCGCCTTCTCTCTCTCTCACTCTCTCTGTCTCTCTGCATATTACCTCTGTAATCCACTGTAGGACTTTCGTGATGAAACGTGGCATCTTCCTGGTGCGAAATTATGAGAAGATGAGGTTGAGACGAGCACTTCTTCTGAGAGAGGGAGTCGGGGAACGAGAGAGAGAGAAGGGGGATGATGAAGGAAGCAGCCACAGTGAGGATGGACTCGTCGATGAAGACCCAACCATCAAGTCAGGTCTAGGAGTGTGTGTAGCTGAGGATATATTTGTGTGCACACATGTATATTATTACTGCTTATATTGATATTATTGCAAAGCATTTCAGTACAATTGTTACCAGTAAGTTTCACATGTCTTCTTGCTCCATTTTGCATTTTAGGATTATGGTATTGTTTTACTTTAAAGTAAAACAATATACAGGGGTACTACTTTAAAATAAAAGATGACATATTTATGCTTTGATAGTTACAACTTAGTTGCTTCACTCTTGTATCTACAAACATTTCAAATTAGTTTCTACATAGGAACTGAATAATTTACATTACTTACTTAATAATATATATTAGGATTCATAAATAATAACCCATATATGTAAAAATCTAAAACATACTTAGTGCGATTAAGTAATAATCCTCATTTGTTTTGATGATCATTTCAACATAGTTTTACAATTAAATCTCTATAGTCTCTAGTGCATAATACAGAGGACGTGGTATCTGGTGTACCTGCTTTGTCCTCCAGTTTCTCCCTCTCTACTGTGTCCTCCTCTGCTCCCACTCTTCTCGTGTCTTTCATCTCTCCGCTGGCTTCTTTAGGTCATGTCTGAACAGGGTCTCTGAACAAACTCCTCTCAGCAGTAGCCAGATGGGCAAGAAAACTCATATAGCTTCTCTTCTTGTTTTGTGTTGTTCAAAGTACCACAAGCATCTGTCTCAGTTCTTTTTAATTTACATTATTAAACAGAAACACACACACACACACACACACACACACACAAACACACAGAGTGAAGAATGTGTGTGTTCTGCATGTCGCAGACAGGTGCTTGATTGAGCAGAGGTCATACCCTGAAGAAGAGGAACCCATGAGATCCCAAAGCAAAAGTCTCACACACATACTCAAGAAGATCTGGGATAGCATTGCCACCTGCAAGGGTATGTTCACTGACTTCAAACAAAATATCAGGGCATAGGTTAAAAATCAGTAACAAATTTCCAGTTTTCCCTTTTCCTCGTTTTCTCTGTGTATTTTTGCAGGATCATCTGGACAAACCCTTACAGCTCCTCTGCTAAATCTTTGTTCCAGAAAGAGGTTAGTTTACCAAAGAATCTGGTAACAAAACACTGTCTACCGGCCACTAGATGGCGGTGTTAAGATCCGTTAACATATAATTTCGCAACACAAATACATTTAGCCTGTGTTCACATTACAAGCCACGTTGTTCAGTTCCAGTTTTTTTTGCCCAGATCACATTTGGCTGTCAAGATGGTTTATATTCATAATTGCAAGTGATCCATATCTATAACGTGAATACATCTGTGCTCTGAAATGGCACACATGCGCATACTGATACATTAAAAAGTCATATTAGCATTAGTGAGGTATTCAAGGGGGAAAGAGGACATGCTGATAGCTCATGTATGCATCTAAGTTTCCTCTGGAAGAGCGGCTGTGCATAATCAGGCTGAGAAGGGGAAAAAACTGACTACTAACTTACTTTAGCTGTTTTCACTGCTGATGTTCTCCTCCACAGTTGTTCTGACGACATCAGCGCTGAGTGCATGCGTATAAGCAAGAAGCCACATGAATTTCGATCTGCCAGTTCTCATTTAAGTCGCTTGGCCACAAATCAGATTTGAATCTGATCTAGGACCACATACAAAAATGACTGAAATCTGATTTCCAAAACTAACCCTAACCCTCAAAAAATTTGATTTGTATCACAGTAAGGCCAAAGATTTTGAGTCATGTCAGAACTGTAATGTGAACGAAGCCTTTAGAAATATTTTTCTGAGATTTTTTTTTTTTGTGTTTGCTTGCTGCGCGTGTGCTTCTGTGTGTATGTTGGTGTGTCTGTGCTGTATTTTGACTCCAGGTCTGACTCTGCTCTGCTGGACCTCAGTACAGTGCAGACACAGCTCATTTCAGGACACTATAAGAACCTGGAGGCTTTCCACAAAGACATGCTCAGAGTGTTCCACTGCGCAGAGGTCAGTGACTCCCACCAACTTCTCTTTTGCCTTCGCAGTCCACACAGAAACATTCTACCATAGGGTCTACTTTAAGTGCAAAACAATGAATCATTTAGGGCTGCCTTCCATGGCCCTAGCAGTAAAAAATGTATAAAAGCCATCGGTAGAGTACCCTTAGCCCTCACGAGGACCACCACAATAGCCCAAACCCTGCATTTTGTGGCTGGTTAACTTTACAAAACATTTAAATGTGCTAATGTGTGCTGATTATTGTGTCTTGTGTGCTAATTATTGTGTTTCGTATCAGAAGTACTATGGCTCCAAGTCCTCAGTTGGCCATGATGTGAGTCAGCTGAGGGCTGCATACTGCAAAGCTCACCGGGAAGCCTCAGCCCACACCACCAGCTTCCTGTAAAGGAAACAAAGCCACACCCACACATCCGCCTCCCAGGGCACGTTGTGGGTGGGGTAAGCACCATGGTAACAGTCCCACAGGCATGATGGGCCTTGAAGAAGAGGCAGACAATGCCCTCCGACACCAAAGACCTGTTGTGTGGTGTGCTTACATAGGCATTGCACAGGTGAGACTCACAACCCCCCCCCCCACACACACACAGATATCTACCCAAACCTATACTTTACAGTACAACACTTAATAGGAACATGGAGAACCCACAGTGATCTGAGTGTTGATATTGATGAAGTTCAGGTTAGTACCTCTCTAACTGTTCTCAGTCTTGGCAATACATGAATTGTTTTTAACTTTTGATTCTCTTAATAGACCCTGCTAGATATGGCCCTGCAATCAGAAGTAATGACACATAAAAATCAGCTCAAGCTTTAGTTAGCTAGTTCCCACCTTGGCTACTGTCATGTCACCAGGAAGCATCGGCACAGTATAATCCACATTCACTTTCAGTGTATTCAAAATGTTATATACGTGCACCAAAAGGACCTTCGCCAGTCTCTTCACTTGGTGCTGTTCCAAGCTTTTGTGACTAATGCTTACACTGATGTTTCTTGTCTTTCCAAACTATAAGGTTTCTGGCTCCTTATGCTTACACTTTCTGTGTCCTTTTCTTCTGCCTTGTCATTGACCTGTTTCATATTTTGTCCCATTCAGCTATTTCTGAGTCAATTGTTTCTTGTTTATTGATTTCGTAATGTGACCTCAACTTTGAAAAAGACTATAAAACTAAAACAGATTTAGTTTTATTAGCCAGGTAACATAAATGTACCATAACTAGACACTTGCTGATAAAACACCTAGTTAAAAGACATAACAGTTTATTATAATATAGAAAAATAAGAACAGACAACATTATATACATAAACACAGGCAGCTGTATTAACAATTGAAATGCAGATTTATAAAATAAGTAGATTCAAGACACTGGCATCCAACTCAATACACTACACAAGCCAGCCTGTTGTTTAAAGACTTTTTACTGTCAGTTGTCATGTGTTGAGAAAGGTTTCTGGATCTTGTCTAGATAGTTTGGTTTGTCATCCTTAAAGAAAAATACTGTGAATGCAGTGTTCACAATGCAAAGCATATGTAATGATCTTGAGGACTCTTCTTTTGGAATACTGTGTGATAAAAGTCCTTCAGGGCAGGCACGGCCAAAGATCATTTCATTGCCAATTAATCTTATCATGCACTGAAATTTTAATCTCTTTAGGGATGATGTAAGGACAACTTTAACAATGGCTGGGTTGAGCTGTGCTGTTAATGGCTGGGGTAGCTTAAACTCTCCCAAGCTGCCAAAGGAAGTATATTGTCTGCTGAACCTTCTTTATGATGAAGCTGGCGTTGCTGTTGCCTTTGAGATGCCAGGAAATTATCGTTCCAATTTTAACAGCATTTGAAAGATTTTCCTGTGGTGACAGATGAGTCATTGATAGCAGGAAGCAGAAGTGTTGCATTCTCCTGAAGTCCTCAATCTTTTCCAGAGCTTCTGCAACATTTAGCTTGAGACTGCTGACACTAGGACAGGACACAAGCCGGTCTTCTCCCTGTCTACATTCAGAGTCATTCAGTAGGAGGATTGAGATCTATGCAGGGAGGTCCTAAAAGCACAGTCATTTAGTGTAGAGAGGGAGAACGCAATCCTGTGGAGCTACAGTGTTGAAGGGCAGAGAGTGTTAGATACACTTTCCCAGCCTCACACAGTGGGACCTGTCTGTCAGGAAGCCAGCGATGCACTGACAGATGGAGTCAGGCACAGACAGCTGGAACGGCTTGGTTTATGGGAGCTATGGGATTACTGGGTTAAATTTAGAGCTGAAGTCAACAAGAAGGATCCTGACACAGGAGGCCATCTCTTCCTAATGTTGTAGAATGCAGTGCAGGCCACAGCCTGTAGACCTGCTGGAGCTGTAGAGAAACTGCAGGGGTTCTGTTCAAGGTCCGTGATTGTTTTGAACACTGTTTAAACAGACAGGGACTGCATTTGTGATGGTTATTAATTTGTGCAGTGTTTCAAGGACACAGGAGTGACTAGCACCAGCTGTTTTATTTTTCTCCTAGTCTCCCAAATAGTCTATTTAGCTTTCATTTGTTGATATTTAGAATGTCGTATCTCCTTATTCATAGACATTCAATGCTAGGCTATTCAAATCTACAGTAGAATTTGTTGAGGTTTTTTGGCAGTTGATGGATGGCCATGGAACAATGGGTCTCCTGCTCCTAATAGTGGCTAGTTCCGTGTATGCCTCTAGACTTTTGTGACTAGAGCTAAAGGCAGTGATCATGCTTGGGTCTCGGACTCAGGGTGTTGGCCGATAGCCATTTTTCCACCTAGATGGCTTGTCAGCCGTTAGATAACAGATTCCCGTTGCATTGATCACTTTGACTTTGCTGCCAGCCAGCACGCCCTCGCCGCCAGATGACACGCCCGTGCCGCTATCTCAGAAACAGCCCACCCACCCCGGACCCACTGGACTAACTGAAGCTCCGCAATGGAGGAGGGATTCCCGCTTGAGTCTTGGTCCTTCCAAGGTTTCTTACCAATCTCTGAGTTTATCCATGCCTTCGTCACCCGTGGCTTGCTCAGTAGGGATATGGACTCATACATTTGTCAAGCTGCTTTGTGACAACTTCTGTTGTAAATAGCGCTATATAAATAAACTTGACCTTGACATTTGGGAACTTCACAGTAAACCCCAGCAAAATGTAGATTCATTGAGATAAATAGTTTATTTGCAGATACAATTTAACAATGGCGAGAACAGCAGGAGCATATAAGGAAATACTGTATCACTCTCTAAAGTTCTGTAGGTTCATCTGACTCTTTATACAGTCTTAAGTGGAGGTGTTATGATAAGGTGAAAAATGGAGCCCCCAGTGGTCTAGACAATTAATGCTATTTCATCAGAAACAAGGTAGTGTCCCCTCTTGCCAAATTAAGGAATTACAATGGTGAAGACAGTGTGAACTGAACAGGGAAAAACACAGAATCTAACAGTCCAGTGTATTCACTCACAGTTAAAACTACAGTGTGATGGTTTAAATCTTAGCTAATATTGTATACAATGCATCCAGAAGTTGTTTGGTATGTGACCAGTACTATATATCTCATGATCATTTGGAAGTATGTTTTAACTGGTTGTTGCTCTAGTGAAAATTAATGTGTGCTAAAATGAATGCTAAAAGTGTTAGGGGTTAGAGAAGATTTGCCATAGGACGGAAGATACCATAACCACACCTAGTAGACTGCTATACTTCCATTCATTCTGGAAAACATTTAATTTGGTTTTGATGCATGTAACAGGGACTGTCCCAACTGGAGGTGTTGACCCTTGGAAAAAGCAGTGTGCTTAGTGCCATTAGTAATGATACATTTAATGTCCTGGATAATATCAAAATGGACCTGCGAGCACAGTAAGTCTCCAATTAAAGCAGCTGCATGATTCCACACTAGCCCTGCAACATGTTTTTATGACCTGGACTTAGGTGGTATATTTGTACATTTCCATCAACTAACGGAGCATAAAGGTTTTTACTTCCCCTGAAGCATGTGTTGCAGATGTCAGATGGCAAGTAGCTTGGTTAGTCAGTAGCCCTCCCTTTGCTGCTGCTATGGTACCCAATGATGATAAATATTCTGTCAAGTCATGCTTATTATAATTTATAGCTAAAGGCATTTGCTGTGGGCCAGGTAGCACCTACCCAAGCCGCAATGTCAGATACCACATCTCTACACTTTCTCATGAATACTTGTAACTACCTTTGTACCATGAGCCTAATTAGTTTTCTCTGGGCACCTATTCTGGTCAACTCTTACAACTAATTGTGAATGTTGTACAAATGCCCTCATTAATCATTGCAAGGGCTCTCCTTCTGAAGCCAGTCCATATTTAGAACCTGTGTACATGTTATGGCACTCATGAGAATTTGCAGGAGCACAAGTAGTCACAGTCTTTCCACAGAGCTTCATTGTACACTTCAAGAGTATATCCACACTGGGGCAGTCATAACTCTTATATCCCACTGCAGTATTTCCTAGTTATCAAGAAATATTTCATGATAAATGATTGCTTAATTCCAGTGTAATCCTGGATCCTTTCACACTAGGATTCCAGATCCATTATTATAAATGATGACACTGCAGCATGGATGGTCTGTGAACTTGTCATGGTTTTTCCTTCCCGACATCAGTGACATTGCATCCTTAATTATTGGTTTTAGACATGTCTTGGGTTTATGCCATTTCCAGACACACACAAAGAAGCAGACGGCCTATGAGTCTGAAGAGTGGGTGAGGATTATTGTGCTTCATGCTGAGCCTCACTCTGACATTTCTTCATTCGTGTCAGATGAAATGAGGCTGGAATTCCTATTAGATGGAGTAGTGAGGAGTAGTGTGGGCCAGTCCAGCTAGGAAAAATCATCTTCTTCTAGAAAGACTTCACCAGGACCTCATCTCTAGGTTCCAATTCACAGCTCTCCTGTATGTCAAGTTCTGGATTTGGCTCCAACCTGGGGTCCTGTGAGACACCCTGAAACAGAAGCTTACAATATTTAAGCACCTGACCATCCATAAGATGTAGTTCTTCCCCCACCAGGAACATGTTCCCCAGTGTCCTGTTGGGACAACCTGTTTATTCAAAGGAAGGGAGTAGTTCTGGATTGGTTGGACATGCTGTTATGGAGAGATGGCAGATGTGCAGGATTCAGTGCTGTTGTGTGCTTATTAACACTGGTAGAAAATTGTCTATACCAAAGTTTTGTTAGCATGTTTTTGGGGCTCTGATTTGTTTGCTCAGCTAAGCCTGAGCTCTGTGGGTGAAATGAACAGTGAATCTTCTGTTTAATTCCTTGAGCTTGTCACACCATTTTCAAGTCTTTTCCTGCAAAATGGGTGCCCTGATTACTGGCAATGGCAAACGATAGAGCCCAACTTTTATCTCAGTAACACTTTACCCACACTGGCTGCTGTGTCATGGGCAGTTGGGAACATTTCCACCCACTTTGTGAAGTTTTCTATAATGACTAGTGCATTTTTCTTCCCCCTACGGTTTGGTACTGGACTAATGAAATCTATTTGCAGCTGTACAAATGGTTGTGTGGATCTAGGTTGCTGTGTCATTTTCATGTACATATATTGTGATTTAAGGTACATATATTCATATATTGTGATTTAAGGCATTCTCAGAGCCAGATGTCCTATCCTTGTGATCAAATGTGATCCACCTGCCCCTTTCAAACGATCCATAATGGGTTGTATAATCTGTGAATAATTAGGGATGTGTGTGCAACATTCTGCTACATTCTGCTATGGCCTGTGATAGGTTTGTTCTGAGTCACACTTCTATAAGACGACATCTCACATATGTCATTTCCACTTAAGCTATCTGTGCTTTATTTGGGTTTCATTTCAAACCATTATTGGCCAGGTGCTGCAAAATAATTTCCAAATATCTGCACTTCAAGATCCTTAGAAGAGAAAAGCATATCTTTTACATATTGGACAATTTTGGAGATGTTTCTTTGTGTTTAGCAAGCTTCTGCTTGGTCTTTTCCTGTACCGGCACATGGCAGAATGTAGGAAAAGTGGTACTTTTACTCAAAGATTTCTTCATGTGCCAGCAAGTTCTTTAACTTTTTGCCATCAATTTGCAGTATGTGTGCTTAAATAAACTAGTCCTTAAGTACTGTACTAGTATTTGAGAGGATGCTGTATCTGCATTAAATGGATTGCATTCTTTTCTTTTAAGGACAGAGCCCTGCTGGATGGGATGCTAGCTGTGGAAAGAAGAGATAAACCTACAGTTTGAAAGCCCACCCATCCATACTACTTTGGGAAGAGTGGATATCATACAGAGGAGAAAGGAACTGTTAGTCAAAAAAGAAACAGACATTTCATTTCATTTACTCCCATGTTTTTTCAACTGTTCTTTTGTATCTTTAGTTGGTGTAACTAAAAAAAGCATGGAATGCATGAAATTGTTGGAATTGGAAAAAAGCTGTTTAGTGAGTCAAACTTTAGCCAAGGGATACACTAAATATATTTTACATGTGTATTTAGTGAAATGTATTATTTCATAGGTTTCCTTCATGATTGTATCGTATACAGTACATAATTTGCCTTGTCCAATGCCTGCACATAGTACCAATGATGTAATTAATGTGAGATGTGCCTAGTATTTAAAAGCAATAAGATACCATTTTCTTTGCCAACATCCTGCTTTTTTATCTCTATCGACATTTCCCCTCTTCAAACACACCCTCTTTCTCAGAGGGGAACGTTTGACATTTACCTAAGTAGGTCTGACTTGTTAGAGATGCTAATTACAATATATTAAGAGATAATGTTTAGAAGAAAATGGAGAATGGTTTTTAATTCTCAAAGACAAGTTATGCTTTTGGCTGGTTCAACTTATAGTAGCCACTGAGACTGGATTTTATTTAGTGTTTTCAGTTAGGTCTCAATAAATTTCTCTCTTCAGTGTCTTTTTGACTGATTATGCTCAGTCACTGGTAGGTCCCACCACAGGCTTTTTCACACTGATGCAGTACACAGTGAGTCTGATCATGGGATTGTGAAACACTTCTTGAGTACCAAATAGAAGAAAGAAGAGGACTTGCTCAGAGAAGACCTCAGTCTACCGTAGCAAGAAGAACAGCTGTGTGAAAATAAATTGGTGGAACTAAAGCAATTATCCGATGGCCATCTGGGTAATCTTGGCATTAGAAATGCCCTCAGCAGTACCCCGATCACCCATTGCCATAGGAGAGGTGGACCTAACTTAGTTATCATCATCCGCTACCCAGCAGCTGAGCTACAGAGTAAACTATTCTACAGAACTCATCTGCCTAATGAGTTAGTATTCAACCAATGAGATAAAGATCATCAGGCCTTTAAGATACATTTTACAGAAGAACTGATTCTATAATTAATATTGCTAGAAAATATTGTTTTGGTTTCTTAAATTTACATTTACATTTGCATTTACGGCATTTAGCAAACGCTCTTATCCAGAGCGACTTAGAAAAGTGTTTTGTCATTTACTCATAGAATATATCCTAGTACAGTACAGTAGGTTAGAATCAAACATACCAATGAACTAGAATACTGTAGAATACACTGATGAATGCTGATACCTAGAAGTGCAAAATACATAAGGTCTATCTTAAACAATGAAAAGTGCTATAAACAATAAGTGCTAGAGTTTGTTAAAAAGCATAAATAATGCTCTACAATAAGTACTAAATTAGTCTGTCAATAAGGGATCAGTTATCTTTTAAATATTCTGCAAATAGATGGATCTTCAGTCTGCGTTTGAAGACTGCAAGGGACTCTGCTGTCCAGACAGCAAGCGGGAGTTCACTCCACCATCTGGGAGCCAGGACAGAAAATAATTTACTTGGTTGTATTTTGAATATATGAGGACATGCTCTATTTTGTCAGAATACCTTGTAAGATTGTGAACGTTGGGCTACTTGCTTTTATAATAATACTATAAGCTACTTATAATTTTATTATATTATTATTTTATTATAATTTTAGTAATTTATGGTTAAAGCACTGGGTTATAAGTGCACTTAGTAGTTAATCTTTGTTATGAGTCATAACAGTATTCTTTCACTTTTTAGTGCACCTTACAAGAAAACAGGCTATTAATGTACCCTCAAATCACTTCTAGCTGTTGCCTTTAGTGCTCAACATCAGAGGCCACTGCCTCTCATTTATAATGTTTGTAAGTACAACCTGCCACCAAAATCTGTTTGTTTTTGAATGAAGAACTGATAGACTCCACCTAATTAGGTTATGTATAAAGGAGCAATAAGTATTTTTTTCTATGATTCTTCTTCATGTTATGAAACAGCCAATATACTGACACCTAAAGGCCTGGATATTTCAGAGATTCTGTACTAAATCAATTTGAAACATGGCCACATAAACTGGTTCATTTGAGATCTAAAAAGAAATTTGATTCTTCATTTCATGTGAGCTGCACCTTATAGAGATAATGTGGTGATAAATTATTTCTTTAATAAATATGGTTTGTTACTCTTCTGTGGTAAAAAAAAACAAAAAAAAACTTATTGCGCTTTTAAACTTGTCCAATACCACGTCAGCAACTAAGATTAGCAGTAAAAGAGCGAACAACCTAGAAGAGTGGCTTAGAAATGCTGGGAACAACAAGACTTCATCAGGTACGTGATCTAGAGAACTGCTGGTGTACTTACTGGAACAGGTGCGGGTGGTTCCAGAGTGAAACCTGAACAGCAAAAGCAGTTGCTCTCGCAAGCCTCTATGACAATACCATACTTTCATAAGGTCGTCACTATATTAGTTTTACCTCATTCATTACACCCCCACCATACCCCACCCAAACCTCATAGATACTGCCGTAGGACTTACTGCTGTAATAGGAACAAAATGTAGTTTTAACCTGTGCTCCATTACACATGTCTCTGCTCAGAGGCAGATAAGGCAAACATTAGAAAAATGTTTACATATAAGAAACACTGAACTATAGAGTAGAAACTCATTGATAAAAATGTACAAATAAAATGCAGAGACAATAAAGTACAGTTCTTCCTGTTTCAATATTTTTAAACATGTATAATAACCATGATGAGTTGTACTTCGCACTTAGACAGATATTATATGTACTTTGGCTAGCAGTTATCTTACATAGCAGGAATACCTCTTCCAGTCAGTTCTACTTTCCTGAGAAACCAGTTATACCATGTGACTTTTTTTTTTGTTTCAGCATAATTTGCTGTGGCAAATTCAAGGACATTTGTCAGTGTTTCCAGTAACTCTGCTTTTACTTTAGATCATCAGTGAGACTTAAAGAGCCAAGCTTTAACGTCACAGGTCTTCTCTAACTGCTTATGGACTGAAGAGCACTCAAGTAGATCTAAAATTATTTGGATCAAGCAACCAAAACAGCAACTTTGTATGATGGCTTCTGCATTGTCTCATCAGATTTGTTGTCCTATATGCTTGCAAGATTTGAGGGATCCAGTGAGTCTTCCATGCGAGCATTTCTACTGTAGGAAATGTATCACCGATCATTTGGCCATGAATGGGGATGAAAGTGTTTGCCCAGTATGCCGGCGGGCCTTTTCCGGGGATGATATCAAAGGTAGTCGTCTCTTAAGGAACATAGTGGAAGCGACCCGAGCCCATCTGGTGGAACATGAAGCACTGAGAGCGCAAGTGATGAATATCACATCAGGGGACGTGAACTGTGACCAAAATCAGCGCTGCCCTGTTCACGACGAGCCATTCAAGCTCTTCTGTGAGACAGACAATAAACTGATGTGTGTTATCTGCAGTTTGGAAGAGTTGCATCAGGGACATCATTGCAAAAGTTTGAAGGATGCATTCCAAGATGGGAAGGTACATTTAAATGTCTGTATACAATAATAAAAAAAAAATATTATATATATATATTTGTGTGTATGGGGAGAGGGGTTTTGAGTAGGCTTTGGTTTGGAAGACTTTGTTAGACTAAGCTGCTCTCATAATTGTGATTTATTTTCTGATAAATCCTACAGGAAAAGACATCTAAGAGTATGGCAATGTTGTTAACTGAAGACGAGAAACTGGTTGATTTGATCGAGAAGCAGACTATTGAGATTGTAAAAACAAGGGTAGGTGAAAAATAACCCCTGCGTTTTATCACACTGAACAAAATAACATGTATGCTTTACTGACAAAGTAAAACTGGTCATATATTTTTTGTAGGACAAATATAAGTTGCTGTCAGACCAGATCTCTGCCCAATTTGAAATGCTGCACCGGTTCCTAAGGCAGAAGGAGGATGAGGTGATGAAATTGCTAGATGAGAAGCAAAATCAAATCTTAGAAATGATGGAAGACAATTTATTTATTATGGAAGAAACATTGTCTAATGCAAGAGAAAAGCAAGGTGTTCTAATGTCAGTCTTGGAGAATGAACAACCCTGCCAGTACCTACAGGTTAGCCATTTATGTTCCTATTCAGGAAAGATTTTAATAAGATTTTTATTAGCATAATTTGTGATTAGTTGTAATTAGTCAGTTTCCATTTATATGATTATGTACATACAGTGGTGGAAAGAATATGGACAAACACTCAGCACTCAGCCACACAGTATGTGAGTATCCATGGAAACAAATAAAAGCTTTTGAATCATTTCTGCAATCCACCTGAAATGTATCTATGATCATTTTAGGGAGCTGTCTGCGCAGAGTTTTAGCGTTATGCCTGAGTCCCTGTTCCTTGGTCCTTATGAGACACACTTGCAGTTCTTCATATGGAAAGAGATGCTGAAATCCATCCATCCAGGTAAGAGGCAGGAAGAGTTGACTGCCACTTTAAAGTAAGTGCGAAGTGCCATTGTTCTCATTTATACACAAAGTACTCGCACTCACAATTATTTCTGTATTTAATAATTGTTACAACCCTTCCTTTTATCTCCTATAAGTGCCCTATCATCACACAGTGGAGGATGGAGGTGGCCAAAGCGTAAAAGTGTCTTCCAACGGTCTTAGCGTCCAGAGTAAGAAAAAAACGTTGAAGAGAAACAAGGGCGCCACCCCTTGGCTGAGAGCTGACACTGCATTTGGCACAGGACAGCACTACTGGGAGGTGGAGGTGGGGCAAAAATCAGACTGGGGTGTGGGCGTTTGCAGCTGCAGTTCGGGCAATGCCGACAAGGGCACAGCGCTGTTCCGTAGCTCAGACTCTGGCTATTATATCCAGCAGGCCAGCGATGCAGTCAGAAAACAATTATATATCGCATCATGTCCTAGAAAGATAGGAGTGTACCTGGACTGTGACAGAAGGCAGGTCTCATTTTATAATGCTGACAGCATGATTCACATTGACACCATAGCTTTGTCAAAAGCATTACCTCATTCTCTCTGTCTCTCTCCTGGTCCGTACTTGAATGGAAAAAACAGAGATCCACTTACAGTTTGCTGGTATTAAGACAAATATCACGTCCTACGGTACTTTAAATGTATTGAAAGAGACTGAATACTTATGAGCGTTGATATTTAGAAAAATATACTTTGTTGAGTCCTGAGGGGAAATTCAGGAATGACGAAATGAGACTATTGCTTATACTCCTTAAAGCCCTTAAAGCTGCCTGTAATTCATAAAACTGATGTAAGCAATTTAAATTAAGCACAAGTCAGCTAAACTGTCTTTACAATCTGACAACTATTACTAAAGCAGTTACTATGTGACATAAAAGGGGGGTTGACACCACCTGTCCTGGTCTCTGTAATTAAGCATGCATGTCATTGGCTGTGGAGACAGATATGCATGGAGGGTGTTGGAATGAAAAGAGGGTGTGGACTCCTTCAGTGCCTAACTCTGGCAACATTAGTTCACAACCCTCGCACTTTTAATATAAACAATGTTTATTGCCTTTTGGTGCATTTAAATTTTTATTCCTTTAAAAATAAAATCCTGTACCAGATTTCTTACAGTAAATAAATTTACAGTGCTAAATATACTCCCGTCCCTGTTTGCCTGTTCTGTATTTCAGTATTTTAGCGCACGGTGCTGATACAGCTGAGAATAGCAGACGGACTTTCTAAACATAGAGTGGGAGGACAACAGAGTATTAGGCAGCAACACACTGCTTGCTCTTACTGTTTTATATGCATGTGACAATCCAGTCACCTGATTATATCCTTCACTTCAGTCAGAAGGTCAAAACTGATTTTTGTAATTTGACCTAATTATTTTGTCATGGAAGAGTCACAGAAATTATAGTCAGGAAGGTTACTTTTAAAATATATGACTTTATAAAGTTCCAGCTAACTGTAATGTAATGTAAAAAACAATACGCTCTGGGTGCTGTTTCATGTTGTTGAAACTGTCTATAATGGGTGCTAAAGGTAGCTCAGTGTAGCAGTTTGTTGGACTTGGTTCTCTAAGTAATACTAAGAGTGCATTTCCAGATTTGCTATTGGCAAGCTTTTTGACTGTTTGCCAATGTTTTGAACCACATGGTAAAAAGGATCCCCAAATATAGAACACTGAGGGAAATGTGTTAGTTCAAACTGGGGGGAAGGGGTTGACTAACACACACCCAGTAATACACACTCAGAAAAATCCCTTGTGTCTCTGCTAAATCCTATGTGGTGGACATTTGTTGCCAGTCATCTGAAAGGCAGCAGCTGCAGTTAGAACCAGCTGTTAAATTCTCGATACAAGCATTTTCTGTTGGTGAAGAGCTGGGAACATTTGGAAGAGACAAAAGCTGCTGCCATACCCAACATTTCACTGAAGAGTTCAAACGGCGTCTGCCGATCCTGACCAGAAGCTGCCATGGCCTCTAGGCTGTCCAAGCAGATACAGTGCTCCGTGTGTTTGGGGGATTTCACAGACCCTGTGAGTCTGCTCTGCGACCACACATTCTGCAGACAGTGCATCAGCAGCCACTCGCAGACTACCAGCCGTCTGCGGCAGTGCCCCGAGTGCCGCCGGCCCTACACCATGTGGGACCTCCGCTCCAACCGGGTCCTCCGGAATATGGTGGACGCAGTGCGGGAGCACCTCTCTGAGCAGCAAGCCCTGAGGGACACAAAGAGGGGCAGCGCGAGCACACAGGGGGTGCTCGAGGATCCGGAGAAGTTGGTGTGCTCCGAACACAATGAGAGGCTGAAGCTCTTCTGCGAGACGGATCAGAAGCTGGTGTGTCTGATCTGTAGGGATGGGGAAAAACACCAGGGCCACAGGTTCAAACCGGTGGATGAGGCTGCAGAACCCAGGAAGGTCAGTGTGGAATGTTTGTGTGGCAGTGCTCAGGTACATAAAAAACCTGCATTACACAAGAGTACATAGAACTGGCCTAAATACAAAACTACATGCAGCCATTGTAATTCAAGTTACTTGAACTTCATAGAAGGGTTCAAAGCTTTTGCAGGCAGGAATCTTTTAGAAGGCTTTTTTACTAAGCATAAATGATCTCATACATATTGTATTATATGGTTGATCTCATGCATATTGCATTATATGGTTGATGTTATACATATTGTATTATATGGTCGAGGCCATACTGTACATGCATTTTTCCTCTACACTGTAGGAGATGCTAGGAGAACCATTAAACTACCTATCAAAGGAGAACAAGGAGCTGGAGGAACTCATTACGAAGCAGACAAATGAGATCACAAAAACTCAGGTGAGATTAGAAGCATCATGAATGCATTTGATGTGTCAATCACATTCATTTAATGCGCTATATTTAGTGTGTGTTCTTAATGAGGAGGTGAGCAGAAGTTTTTATTAACAAAGTTCATACCTGAGATGAAAAGAAATACTCTTGACTGGGCTGCCCATGTCCATAGTCACAGAACTGTAAAATAGTGGCAACATGCTTTGGCACCACAGCAACTACCCCCTACTTCCGTTTCTTTGCTGCGCTGTACAGGAAAGGTCCAAGCAGCTTTCAGTCCAGACATCTGCTCAGTTTGAGGAGTTGCACCGGTTCCTGAGACAGAAGGAGCAGGACATGAAAACCCTGCTGGAGAGACAGGAGAAGCTTGTGGTGGAGAAGATGCAGAAGAAAAAGAGCGAGATCGAGGCGAGGCTGAACAGTGCAAGAGAGCAGGAGGAGGTTCTCCGGGAGGTCCTTGAAACGGACCGTCTCGACGGGTTTCTGCAGGTCATGACAGATTCGACTTTTAGAAGTGAAGTTTAGCATTAGTTTTCACCTGAAAACACTTCACATTTACTTGCACTTAAAAGGAAAGGTGCGGTGGCTGTGTTGCTTTCATCTCTCATTTTCAGTGGTGGACTGAGAAAGGGATGAATTTTGTTGAGGAGATGAAGGAAACAGAAAGCTGTTCCAAAAGGAATCAGAATGCCAGTCAATCATCAGCGTGAGTACACCATGAGACAGCCATGACAGAGTGAACAATGTTCTTGGCACGTGATACGATTTCTGATTACAGTGTAACAATTGTGTTAACCGTAGGTTTAAGTCAAGGGTAAAAGACCTCAGTGTGACCACTGACACCCTCTTCTTGGGTCCATATGAGACTCATCTTCAGTTCTTTGTGTGGAAGGAGATGCTAGGGTCCATTAAACCAGGTAAATGGATAAGTAAGGAAAAAAATGTTTATTAATATATGATTGCTACATTATTAATAAAAATGCTGTATATTATAGGACATTTTAGTCACATTTACACTCCCTGATTTACTGTAGTTTTTACGTGACCATGAAATATTAACTACATATGAAGAGAAAATGAAAAAAAGTTTATCTTGAGTCATGTGTAGTTATGAATTCCTCCACAGTTCCCAACCGCAATGTCATATCTGACTGCCACGACCCGTACCTGAGGGTTTCCTCTGATGGCCGCAGTGTGATGCGTGCAGCCAAAAGGGGGGTTTTCTATCACAAATCAGACTACAGACCTTTCGCCAGGACCCACAAGACCTTTCAGTCAGGGCAACATTACTGGGAGGTGGACGTGGGTGAGAAGCCAGACTGGAGCGTGGGTGTCGATAGTGGATGTTTGAGCAATGTAAGCAAGAACATCGGGCTTCACCTGAAGTACAACCAAGGCTACTGTATTAAAGAGAACGGTACAGAGACCGATAAAGAGCTGGTGGTGAAGCCAAGGAGAATCGGGCTGTACCTGGACTGCGACAGGTATCAGGTGTGTTTCTATAATGCTGACGACATGACTCTTCTCCATACGGCTACGTTCCCCTCCCCCATGCCTTATTCTCTGAGTCTCTCTCCTGGTGCCTACGTGCAGGGTAGGAACAAAGACCCACTGACAGTGTGCTGGAACTGACCTACAAAAGGTCAAAATCATATTTTTTTTCTGGATTTCAGTGTACTCAGCACCGATGGAGTGCAAATTCCATATCTGGGCATAATATGTAATATGTGATATTTATGATTTTCTGATTTACAGATGTCGGTCAGTTTTCTTCGTAATTGTGCTGAATACTACCCATTCAAATGTTTCCATAGTGAAATTATGCCAGATACAGACATCCTTATAGAAATGAAAACATTCTATCTTTTCTTCCAGACTTAACCATAGGAGTCCATCCCCACCTTTGAATTTCAGGCCCCCTAATGAACCCTTTCTCTGAAACTCCTCCCTTAGCCTGCATTTCTACCTTCTTCCCTGGATAAACACATCCTCCTTTAATATTTTTACTGACTAATTGGCTGACACAGTTGGACTGTTTGGAGACTTTTAGTTGCTAAGCTACATTGCCCAGGATAGTCACGGCGACTTGTTTTCTCAGAGTATCTGTTTTAGCATCTTTTTTTTTTTTTTTTTTTTTTCCCAAAGCATACATTTTGGCCAATGACAGCTTAGCCAAAGTGCTCCTTTAAAATGTGCTTACATGAGGTTTAAGGTCAATGAAAGAATGAAATTTATTCTGAAACATTTTGCGGGAAGGTGACGTGATTCATTTTTGGCTATGTTTAGTGTTTTTTCATTGTTCTTTTCTTTGTTAGCATGCCAAATGGAAGGATGTGTCAGTACAGGGTAATGAATCCTCCTTCCACGATCGTGGCGTTGATTCTCAGTCGATTAGGTTGTATGGCTTACCAATACATGTTGCCTTTTCTCATTGTCCACTGGAGAAGAAAGTGTACAGGTGAAAATCATTGTTTTGAGAGGTTTTGCCTCTTGAGTGTAGATTATTGGAAAGTACAATATATAAAATTTCAGTTAGCAGTCTCTGAGCAGGTTACCACACAGAGGCTGTATATAACCAGCTCTGATATCCCTGCAGCTTTTATGTGTCATAGTACTTAGTTGTGTCGTGGGGTTTTCATGGGGTGACCATATGTGTCCTCTATATGGAACCTAAAAAATGTGTCTGGCCAGCATTTCTAAAATGAATAAAAGGTCTGGGATTTGGCTTTCCTTCCATGTTGACATTTGTTTTCTACACTGGGCAGCTGTTTTTGCATCGCTTTGACCATTCTTTATAGGTCCCTCCATTTGACACACCACAACTGGTCGATCATGTACACTCAACATACAACTATTGGTCAGGCTGTTTCTCAGCGTGTGTGTGTGTGTGTGGCATAAATCAGTCTCCTTACACTCACACCCTACACACCTATTAAATTATTTTTTAGGCTTGTAATTCTAATAAAACAGAAACTAAAATAAAATCTGACAGAATTATCAATGTGAAGTGGCCAGAGTTTGTGTGGAATTCTATATTACACAGGTGGATTGCATACCTGCCTTGTTAAAATGGCATTTTCTTATCTAAAACAGACTGATATTCAGCGAAGCACACCTGGGTACATAAGAACTACTGAAAAATGTCTAGCAAAGTATTGAATTTGTATGCTGATGAAATCTATATTTTCTTTACTTTATACATGAGATTATCTGGCCATATAGGTTCTGAAGGCAATTGTTACTGGTCCTGTAACTAAGTCTAAAAAATAAATGTGTTAAAAGCAGTTATGTGTACATGCCCTCTCCCTTCTTCTTCTTTGAAAATTAAAATATGGTCACGCTGTTTTTCGTGACCTTCAACCACCAATGAATAAACTCGCATATTTTGAACTGCCATTTGCAATGATTCTGACACTAAGGGTGGACAGCCCAGAACATGTGGAGATTTGAAATGACTCGGCGCCTACGGACTCCAGCAGGGAAAGCTATGGTGCAAAAACAACAACAAAAAGAAACACTGCCCCCTCCTGGCTAGACTGAAATAATCGCTATAGAGAGATTTCTATATGGCCCAAAGTTCGAACATGAACTTCAAAGACTACGAGTTATTTTCAGTTTAGCCTAGTTTGATTGTATATGAATTGTATATGTGTATATGAATTCAATTAACGAAGTGAAAAACGACTACAGTGACAACTATGTCAGAAAGCACTGCTCAATTTATTCAGTCATTCACTATTCGAATAACTGCATCGCCTCTGCTTTCTTTTCTCTGTCGCTTGAGTCTTGTAGTTTGGTTTGGTTTTTGTTTTAGCCTGAAACCTCCTTAGTCATGGTGTAAAGTCACATGTATTGCATTAAATGCTGCACCTTGTTTATATTTTTCTTGTCCTCACAGGATAACAGCAGCAAAGTTTACTGCACCTTGGAAGGTTCTGCTCATTCATTCAGACACATTTAGTGAGTTTAATAGTTTATTGGGTATATTTACAAACGTCCACATGCAAGGAACCGATTGACCGTTGAATGACACAGGGTACAGTACACAGGCTACTATGCTTTTAAGTGTGCTACCAGCGGCGGGCTTTATCACACAGAGCTACACAACCCACTGCCACACAAAGGCATACGCACACATACATTCACGCTTACACACAACAGCAGATAGATAGATAGATAGATAGAGAGATAGATAGATAGAGAGATAGACAAGAATGGAATATCTAGCATCCAAATCAACATCAAAAAAATCAATAGCACTTAATATACCCCCAACACCAAACCAAGGCTTCATCTCACAAGGTTAAATGCATATAAAACCAAACTGAAAGTTGACTTAAAAACAAATAATTAACACCAGAAGAACTTTCTACTGATGTTCCACACATAATTGCAATTTTCCCTCCGAGGTAACTTACAAATGACAATGCTCAAATTATGGATTCCACTAAGCAAAATGAAGCCTTGAAGTTATTGTAGCTATGACACCACGTCAACGATACTGGGTTACTGTTCTCTACAACTTTTAACCTATATCACCACATTTTAACCTAAATATCTAAACCTTTAAACTAAGTCCAGAGTAGAAATTACATGTAAACCGGCTTCCTCAGAAATATAAATCAAGATTCCTTAGCTTGCCGAAGAACAAAATACCAGATAGCCTTCTGAGATATAATAAAATCCTGAAAAGGGGAGACAGAATTTGAGTTACACATTCACACAGGCGAGATATAGTGCTGTATATTTTGTGTGTTTTTCCAGTGAGGTCGGTTCTGTGTGTAGCCCATGGCATGGGCAGGGTTTATTAGTTAGAGTCCGTAAAAGCCGTCTATCAGCAGAGGTCAAAAGCATCGGCACGTGTGAAAGCCATCACTTTTTACTAAACTCCTCTTCTGTCATATATTTCTTGCTGTGACTTTAGGGCTGTTTTTACTGCAGCTCATCCGAGGCACCTGAAGGCAACCCGCGCCAGTACACATGGCAAGTGTCGTTTCCTTCAGAAGAGCAGATGGCGCTTATAGAGGACAGACGAGCTTATCTCTCTGCTCTCTCTCTCTCACTGCTTGGTTACACGGATCCAGTCGCAACAAGCTTTAATATCAGACACCCGTAAGAGTCACTGTGAAGTTGGTTTCGTGAGTAAACACAGTTTTCCTCTGATAATTGTTCATGCAACTTAAAAAATATTACATCCCCTGATTCAATGCATTCGCACACAGATTACCAGTTATAAATGAATAATGCCATCAGTCATATATGGTTACCTCAGCAACGAGTCTTGTGAATAGTACAGTATGGTATATGCATAGTCATCAATACCAAGCCTACAAGAATAAAGACTTCTAACCACATTAGCCAACACATTGATAGAAATCAATAGCAAATAAGGGTGATCAGCACACTGCCACAATAAACTACTATACTACCACTAGTGAGAGCGACAACAATTAGAGAAGTTGATTTACATGTTCAGTCTTGTGGGACAGGTAAGGCTCTGGGAAAGAGCTTTATCATCTGGCATGTTTTTAAAATATAAACATAGGGATGTTTGTCTGAAAGTTGAGTCCAAGTCCAAATTGGAAGTCTAGTCTTGGACTAAACAACCGACAATACACTTTGGTCTAGTACTAGGCTTAACCCATGTCAAAACAGACAATACTTTTAGACTTTGGGATTTACAAGATGTATTTTAGTAATTCTAAAGCATATAATTACAATTCCATCTTTATGTAGGCTTCTTTAGCTATATACACCTGACTGAGTAAAACCACAGAGGTACCTGAAATGTTGGGTAATCTCACAAATATATATGCTTTCCATTCACAAACTTAATGCTTTTAAAGATTTTGGGTAAGCTGTATATTATGGATGGAATATTTCAGAATGCAATACATGATGAATTCCATATATGGATTTTATTACTACACAATGACTATTCAGTTGTAGTTCTTGTTTGTCTATCTGTCTATCTATCTTGGTCAAATCTATTACTTTAATTCTATGAATCTAATATTTTCATATATATGTATATTGATAATTTGTACAGTAATGTATATGTTTAATAGAATGCAAGGAGATGCAGAAAAAAACATGTGAGACATCACATACCGGGCAGCAGAGGTGAGAATACTCTGCACGGTTCCTAATAACTATATCAGTACATACACTCGCCTCTTTTTGACATAGTTGACGCTTGGCCTATTGTTCTCTTGGGCTTCACCCACACACTCATCCAACCAGGAGTCTGGAAGTCATATGATAAGTGATGCAAAACCAATAGGAACGAGGCCCTCCTTGTCACCTTGACGACATCGAATCCAGTCTTGGTCTACACCTCCCAACAGTATAAGCTCCTCCCCTTTTCTGAAGCTCAGCTCTGCCCCTGTGCCTGAGTGATCACACAGGGTCCGGACTGCCCTGCAAGATCATTCACATGATTGACATCAAACGTATGAATTTCACTCATCATGTACCAATCTCAAAAGCTGTTTAAGCACTACCTCAGCGGTTTTGGCTGATACTCTTTTTCTTTGTTTTCTTCATTTTTCTCCATCGCTTTCTCTCTTTGTCTTCCAGGCTCTATCTTCTCAGGCAGAAAGGCATGCCCTGTACTCGTCATATGGCTTAGGACTGTTACACCAGGAGACAGCCACTGAGAGGGACGTCTGACAAAGAAACAGAGAAATAAAGAAAACAATGCCTTTTTAAGCCAAGATGGAGCGTGTAATTCTGGCACAGAATACAATTATTGCATACAAAGAAACGCAACCGATCTCAGACACACTTAGAAATGGTGGCATTACAGAAATAAAAATATATCATTAAAATTTATATCAGATTTTATAACACAACTAGCTGGATCATTAAATAGATAATAATCATGATGTATTTTTTTCATACATTTTTTAAAATTTTTTTTCAAAAATTGTAGAAATTTGGTATCAACAAGCAGACTTGAAAAACAAAACATGACCTCTGTTTTCTGTCATATTTTCTTTTGATGGCCCTTTCGAGTGTATGCAGTAATATTGTGATATTCTGACAACTATGACATTGCACAGTTTTCATACCACGAACAAAAATGCATTTCACCTTTTTGTCGGAGGATTTGTGGGGCTACTGGAAGCCCCGAACAGCCTGCCCAAACCCCATGGAACTGTTCCGCTGTAAGCTGTCAAGGGCTCCTGGCCTGGTCTCTGACAGGAAGCTGAACCGGCATCTGCGTTCAGATCCTTCTCTGTTTGAACCCCTTCAGTCTCTTCTGAGGAGCCAAAGGATGTTAAACCACTCCAATTCTGCCCTAACTTCTCCCCCCAACGCAGTACTGCCCCCCAGCCATGCTGAAGAGCCTGGCCTGCTTGCTGGGTGAGGATATTCACACTCCCAACACTAGGTGGCACTATCTCCTTCTCCTGCAGCCACTGCAGCTGGGGGCTGGTCTCACCCTTACTGATGCCTGATAATATCGGCCTGCAGTGGGTGGATCCTGGATCGAATGACCTTAAGGAGCTGGAGTTATGGCTGGCTGCTTTTGAATCCGAACCGCCAAGGTCTTGCCCGGACACAGCCCTCAGATGTGGACCGTTGACCCGTGAGTGGCTCGAGCGTAGCGAGCGGAAGCCCGGGTCCTGGCCGAGCGAGCGGGGCAAATCCGGACTGCGGCCGCTCGGCGTGAGGTCAGGGGAGGAAGGGTCAAGGTGGTGGTGCTGGAACAGCAGGTCGATGTTAAAGGTCAGGACGGAGAGAGGCTGTAGCAGAAGGAGGAGCTCGTCAAAGAGAAGCTTGCAGGAAGTGCCTGCAAGGCGCATGAAGGCTGTGTGCCGGTAATATGTCTCCAACACATCTGAGAGAAAACAGAAAACAGATGAAAGCAGAGGGATGTTTTTAAGACAGACCCCAGGACCAAGCAAAGGTATGTAGAGGAATAAATAGAAACAATCAATTATTGCAAAAATATTCTTAAAAAAAAACAAAAAAAACAGGTTACCAATTTAATACTCACGCATCTTAATCACAAAATGTCACAATTTATCCTCTTAGTTTCAAAACAAAACAACTAAAGATGAAGTGATCTTGAACCCAGCCATAAACCCTAACCAGTGAGCACACTCACCACTGCAAGACTGCAGATGGGACAGCCAGTAATCTAGGCGCTTTATACTGCAAGAGACAAGAAGGGAGGAAGAAAAACAGAGGAGGAAGAACGAAGACACATATTTGCAATTGTTGCTTTCTGAGATGCAAATAAAAAAAAGAGAATTTTATTCACACTCATCCTCACCTGTAATAGGAATTACAGGGAAAAGAGACTGCACTGGTCTGTGAAAACCAAGACTGTGCAGACTGTCAAATTCAACGCTAGCAGTTTGGCACTTACTTCAGAAGGCCGAGCAGGAAGGCGTTGAACCTGTGTCGGCTCTGCTTGAGCTGGGGAAGGGCAGCCACTTTAGCCTTCAGGCTGTATAAAGCTTGCGTGCTGGAGCCTGGAAGAAGATGAGAAACAAGAAACAAACAAACAAGAAACAAACAAACAAAAACAAAAACAGAAAAGAAGGTAAAAGCCACGAACAGTGAACGCATGCATCCATTACATTAGCATACATTTAAACACATGCGGGCATCTGAACATGTAGGGAGTGAATGGCAAATGGGTTTTTTAATTACTGCAGTATAGCATTCAGCCCAAATGAATCATAGTCTACGAAGGGCAGGGGACAGATGAGAGACTGAGAGAAACCAGGGAAGGGGATATTGGAGAATACTGGATGAGGAAATGGGTAGCGAGACAGATGGGTGATTCAACACTGCAGTGACTGTGAGTGCCAGGAAAACAGATCAAACGAACAGAGTAGCGAGACCAAGAAGCAGGAAGATGTGGGGGGAAAGAAATCAAATCATGTAAGTCACACCTGGCTTAGTGGAGGCCAGAACTAATCCCCAAGGTGAATTTGGCCTCCTGCCTGTGATGAGGTCACTCTGATGGGGCTTGAGTCCATCACAGAGGAGGCCACGCAAAGCAGGGCAAAGGCACTGTAGCAGCAGCCGACCTAGAGTAGGGTTCACACTGCTGTCTCCGGAGAGAGCCTGGAGAGAGAGAGAGAGAGAGAGAGAAATGTAGAGAAAGAGACAATAAAAGCAGGCGAGAAAAACAGTGGAGGATCAAAGAAGAGGCAAGAGGATGTGAACAGGGAGAGAACATGGAGGAAAGATGCAGGCACAGTAAACAAAGGAGAGGCGCGTGGGGTCAGTGAATTTACCGATGCACAGCGATGCCCATGAGTGCTTAAATACCCCTGAAATACCTTATCTACTGAGTGAAACTGGAGTATGAAAACGTGTGTGCAAGCAACGCGAAGAGAAAGACAGAACAAAGAAAGACAAAGAAGATAGAGCAAAGGTAAAGATATAGAAACAATACAAATTGTATATGATACACTAGCTTTGTAGGTGGCAGGTAAAGCTCCAGAGTGAAACCGACCTTCTGCACGAGAGTCCTGGAGGAGCTGAACTGAGCCAAAATGGCCTCCACTGCAACACTGACTGCACTGACGAGAGCTGAGACGCAAAAGCAAAAGGATGCACGTTCACAAGTCTAAAATCTCCAGAGGATATGACATGACTTGAATGTGTGCCCAAAGAGTTTGTTTACCTCTTTTTTCCTGCAGGCAAAGAGAGGACAGCTCCTCACCTCTCACCTCTGAATCATCACCCATCCAGGTCCCTGCCTTAGCCACGGAACCAGTGAAGGACAGGCTACGGACAGCTATCACAAATAGAACCAAAATAATAAGCCCATTATCTAAAATGGAAAATTGTCACTAATACAACCAATTCAACCAAAAATGCTAATAAGGTTGAAATAAATAATTTTTTTGTGTTGAAGTAACAAGACAAGTTCAATACAAATACATATGTTTGGCAATGTTATTTATCTCTGAATTACCATATTTATGGATTTTACATACACCTGAACACACTGACTTATTACATGCATGAGAAAGAGTTTTATAATCATTAGTACAGTAACAGGGGAAAAAAAGCAGAAAACACATGCATGCTTTAAAAAGTACCAGTGCTTTTTTCAAAATATAAAAATGTTAAATGTCAGCTAAAATATTGATGGGTACATATGATTTACAAAATGCAATTAAATTAAATTTCAAAATGTCATATACAATACACAGCAACACACAATAATAATCAGAAACAAATCTCATGATTATCATGATTATCACAGTTTGAAAAAAAAATGAAGCGGCTTAACAACAACAAAAAAAAAAAAAAAAACATCCTGAAGGCCGAAGCAGCCTGTGTGAGGTGCACATGCTTCTATTCATGCATCCACATCCCCACAGAAACCAAGTCTGGACTGACAGACGCTGACAGCCTTGGCAAGAACCAAATGTTCAAAAGGACATACAAATATACTGAAAAAAAGGTGCTGAGAGAGAGAGCGAGAGAGCGAGAGAGAGAGAGAGAGAGAGAGAGAGAGAGAAAAGGGCAATAGAGAGGAGAGGGATGAGACTGATGTGGTGATCCCTTACTCAGAGAGGGTGGTGGTGTACTCTGCTGAGAGTGGAGTTTGGGGGCTGATGGCCCCCACTGTGGCGCTTGAGCAGGTGTGGTGTAGAGGTAGGGGTAGTAGAGGGGTGCCACAAGAGCAGGGAGGGTGTAGCTGCGAGGGAACAGGGGCGAACAGAGGCGGGACACATCTGTCCCTGGAGACAGAGGCCCCGCCCTGCACGGGGGTGAGATTGCTCCTACAGGGGACAAGCGAGGGGGGGCACCCTTGTGCAGGGGGCAGTTTTTGGGATGGTAGAGGTAAAGGGTGGGGAAGGGTGAGATTTGGATGTTGTCCTCCATCTTTTTTACATCACTGTTCTGGCCAAAAAAGGAGTCATTTGCTGAGACTGGTACACCGGCCTCTCTAGAGCTCAAGGAGAACGGGGTATTAACATCGCCCTTGGAGTTTCTGTTAACTTTTCTCAGGTCGTTGAGTTTTTCTGCATTAACATAACTTATCATTTCAAAGTTTTTGTATGGGGTGGTCTCACCATCAATGTACTTGCTAGCCGCTGGTTTGTCAAAGTCATTGAGGAGCTTCAAGCTCTTCATCATGTATTTATCACCACAACAACGTGAATTGACATTACTGTTTGCATCTAAGCAGTTATCATACAGTGACCCATAGTTGTTAACAGGGTCCTTTCCAAAGTTATATACCTTGTCTTTCTTGTTAGCAGAGTACTGGGAAGAATGATACAAAGAATCTATAATGCTGTTTGAAGTACTGTGAATGTTACCACTGGAAGGATTGTCATGTTTACAGACAGATTCAGTGCAGCAGATAGAGTCAGCACAACTGTCTCTAACAGAGTCAGACCTAGGGTTCGCTCGGCGCACAGGGTCTCTGGGAGCTTGCCGAAGAGGACAGGCTTTGGACTGGCTCCTATAAAAGTCAGAACGGTAAAACAAGGGTGCTTGGCATGGCGGATCAGAGTGCAAATAGTAGGGAAGGGGCAAAGAACGAGGAAAGGCCAAGGACGAGGGAGGGGAGCACACTTGATCGGGAAACAGCCAATAAAAGCGCATGAGGAGGAGCGTGAGAAGATTGCAAGGAGAGCAAGGAATGGTTGGGTGTCAGGAGCAAATGTGGAGAATGAGGGGTGGAGCAGATGAATAAACAGGAGAAAGTTTAAAGTAATCACAGAGCAAAAAGAACAGGGAGAAAAAGAGAAAATGGAGAGAATGTTAATAGAGTCATTTCTGTAAGAGCAATAAACGCACATATGAAAAATGAAGGCAGACTGGAGGAGAATAAAACCGTCAGAGCAAGCAGATTCTACCAGAGAGCAGTTCATCTTCATTATATGACAAATGTCGGAACACTGCACACCGGATCACACATGACACACAATGAAAAGTCTGTTTTTTAAACTTTGGATGGTTAAATGGCACAAAGTCCACAACTGTAGTAGGAATGAGCGCATAAAGGCTAAAATGCTTATTAAAAAAAACCTTAAAATAAGTCACTAGTGTATCTAACATAATCTCATTCAGACCCAAGACCTTATAGAAGATTGTCCTCTAGTCTTTCTCTGTTTAATTTTCCCACTGATCATTAATAACAGGAAATGTATAAAATACTATAAAGTGACCACACCTACAGTCTTATCACTCTTTATGAAGTCTCCTCCTGCACTACAATGCCATATTTTTTTGGTCAGTATGTGTAAAAGAAGGGTAACACCATTGCTGTCTTTACTCTTCCAGTATGTGGTTGACATTCAAGCTATGAGAGGGGAAAGTGTCCCTAAGGACCAGGTCTGGGATCAGATTTCACCAGGTTCGAAAACACTGAACGCAACAGCGAACTAAGAGTCGTGACTAACCCTAAAGAAGCATCTTCAAAGCCTTTCAGCACAAGTATGGTGACTATGCTCCATGCTGCTGCAAGTCTCAGCAAATAAATGTGAATGAATTTGAAATTATTGAAATTACAGACAGAGCAGCAGGCTACCCAGAATCTGAAAGCACTAGTTATTTAACTACAGATTGCTAACACTAATTCGCAGGAGGGGAAAAAATGTTACCTTTGTTTTTGCCGGTTTGTTTTTCTCAAATACGGTTTCACTTTGCTTTTCCTGTTATGCTTCTGTTGTATTTCTGCTCTGTGGTTGGTGGGGGAAGGTTGATTCCCTGCCTCTAACGTCCTCTTAAAGGTATATACACAACCATCTACCTCTGACACTACAGAATTACATTTTCTGAACAAGGGGACATAAATGCACAATCCTACAGATTAATTAAATACATTTTGCCCATGGACACACACACACACTCACACACACAGAGAGAGAGAGAAACTCAGGTGCCTACTGTGGATAATAATGACATTTCACAAAATCCTTTTTGTATTATGCTAAATTTAGAGTAATCACTAGTCAGTTTTTACAAAGGTGTCATAAATTCCTTTCACACTGTACAATGCTACCCTCAAATTGTACAGTTTCCACCCTTTTAAAAGGATACATTAAGTAGATTGTTTCATTAAAGCAAGGTAAATTAACAGTATCTAAAACATAATAGGAGTAGCATTTGTGTCTGGGTCAAGGGACAATTAAACAGAGAGGCTGCAGAAGAGCAATATAGAAGCACAGAAGCTAATCTGGACAGAAAATGACAGAGAGCGAGAGGGATATAGAAAGTGAGCAAGAGAGAAAGAGGAAGACCATTAGCCTTTATGTCTGCAGAGTACCTGAATAATTTAATAACTGCAGATGACATCACAAGAAACAACAGAGCACCACGGAGATATTTGCAGAGATTCCATCATCCCTGTGTGGTGGTGTTGCTCATCTGTCTATGTGACAGTGAATCACTTTGCCTCAGTGTTGCTCATTACCTTCCATT
Source organism: Electrophorus electricus (assembly GCF_041902795.1). Lineage (NCBI taxonomy): Eukaryota > Metazoa > Chordata > Actinopteri > Gymnotiformes > Gymnotidae > Electrophorus > Electrophorus electricus. Next base: position 23,195,400 of record NC_137510.1, read on the forward strand.
TCACTTGTATGAGATCATGTTCCTTTATGCCAGTCATCTTTTAGTGATAACTAAAAGAAAACCTTTCTTCTGGAGTGGGTTCACTTCACTCACAGACAATCAAATTTACAGGTTAGGTGAATCATGTGTGGCATATCAGGGTTGGAATCAGACTGAATAAAACTGAAATCTCGAGTCCATGAACACTACCTGTTCATGTATTCTGCTTATACATAGAGAAGAGGAAGGACATCTGAACCTAAGCTTGAATTTATGCTAAAAAACACCCTCACCTCTTGTTCTAGACTCCCGTGTTCGTCCTCCATCCGCTGTTCCTCTTACTTCTGTCTCCTTCTCATCTTCCCCTTCCTCTTTTTTCTTGTGATGGTCTGTCTTTGGTTCTTCATCGAAAGGACACCAATTGTGCTTACTGGTTGAGCAACCAATACATTGCAGAGGGTTGAGCTCCAGAGAGACATTTCCTTCAGTGTTCAAGTGGCGCATTTCTCTAAACAGAGCCAGGGAAGCAGGTGTAGGTGGTGGCTGAAGGAATGTGGCATGTGCCTGGGAAGTATACTCCCACTGCGTGCCATCCCCATCTGCCTTTTCTCTCCTCCACTTGAGGTTGTACAGGAAATCGGGATCTGGCGTAACAATGGTCGGATCCGGTTCTGGTTGAACTTGAGTTGGTGGTGAAGCCTGTTTGCCTCTGTTGCGCAACTCTTTAAACGTAGTGACTTTTGGACCAGAATTGGACTTTTGGGCTGTGGCATCAGCAAGCGATTTTTTTATTTCTAATGGAGGAGTCTCTGTGTCTGGAGTAAAGGCAATCAGCCAATCAAATCTATCCGGGAGAGCTGCATTAGCTGGGAGAGTGCAAGGTTTTAGAGAGGGTAGCTCAGGGGGATCAGACAATAATTTGGGGCATGGGGGTAAAGGTCGAGGAGGGGGAGAAGGAGGGGAATCAGGTATCACTGAGGAATAATCAAAACTGCCAAAGCTAGCATCAGTGAACTGCTTATTGCTAATATCCGTGCTGTAATACGAGTCAGCTTTCAAGGTAGAATTATCTCCCAAACCACAGCTGCAGCTAGAGTTACTGCTACCTCCATTTCGCTTGCGTCGTTTAGCCAGCTCTGTGAAAGATGTTGTCCTGAAGGTGTCCTTGCAGTCTTCTTTTTCTTCTATGAATTCTTCCTCTTTATTTAATGTATCTAATGCATTCATTTCTTTTAAACTGTCTTTCCCAAGCCTTTTTCCCTCTGTCAGTTCATCCCTCGAAGTCCCCACATCCTCTTTCTCATTTTTATTTGTTTTGTTAGCACTGACATTTCCATTTTTGGAAACCTTAGATTTCTCTTCCTCCTCCAAAACCCCATCAACACAGACACCCAATTCAGGGCTAAGCCTCAGCAACTCAGCCTGGGTTATCCCTGCCAGAGCCAGCAGTTTACGAATCTCCACATCCAGAGCATGGAAAGATGGAGGAGGTGGAAGTGATGGAGGAGGTGGAATGGCAGGAGGCGAGGTCAAGGCTGGTGGAGGTGGTAGAGGTGGCGGTCGGGTGGTTGGAGGAGGAAGAGACTGAGGTGTTTTCTCTCTCTCAAGCTCGGCTAGTCTCTGAGCCTCTAGACGAGCTTTATGGCGCCTTCTCGGAGGAGGAATGGGTGGAGTGGGTGATGAGGTAGCAGGGGACTCGGTGTACAGGGTGAAGTAAGGGACAGGCTGGGGTGGTAGAGGAGGCACCATTAGTGGTTTCGATATTGCAGATGAAAGTGAAGATGGAGGAGGAGAAACTGCAAGACTAAATGATTTAGTTGGGGAAGAGTTGGAGGAAACTGAAGGTGTGTTACCACTGATGTTCATATATGTGTGCATTTCAGATTGGGCAATGACATGTCTTGCTGGAGGTTTTGGTGGGCGGGGAGGAGGATCCGTGGGTGACGGAGCAAGAGAATCTGGGATTGTGGGTTCATCTAGGTCGGATGGGGCTGTCATATCCACTCCTGCATCACTGTATTCCTGGGAATCACATGATTTGTCACTTTTATAAAACTTCCAGGACATGTCAATATTGCCCATTTCATCCACCAAGCCAGAAAGATCCTCATTGTCAAAATTTCGGCCAGCTTCCTGAAGTCTTTCCAGATAGGTGAGTTTCATTTCTTTGTTGACTTTCTCAAGCTTTTCCTGATGAAGCAGCCTATCTCTGAGATCCAAGTCACCCTCAAATTCCCATCGGGCTACCTGGGCAATGTGATAGAAGCAATCTACTTTGCCTAATTCATCTATGGAGTCCAGGAAGTTCAGAACATCCACTTTAATGCCCTTTTCTTCCTCAGGTCCCTTGTTCTCCATAAAATCAGAGGTGGGGGATGCAGAACCTGAAGGATAGCCCTCATCAGGGGAGGAAGGAGATGAAGGTGGTCTAACTGAAGCGCTAAGGGCTAATGGCAGCGAGTAAGGCTGGAAAGCAGTGGTGTGTGATGGTGAGGAGTGAGGTGACGGATATTTCTCAGGGGCTTCTTGCTGCTGCAAGGATGTTGAAAAAGCATCTGGGCAATCCGACTCAAAGTCTGAGCAGCAGCTGATGGAAGTGGAAGAAGACGAGGTAGAAGAGGTGAGAGAGAAGTCCAGCAGCGAGGCTGGGCAATCGCAACAGGAAGGTACAAGAGTGTTTTCATCTTCATCATCGTCATCATCGTCTTCCTCAATATCATCAACAACGTCATCAACGACAGCGCCATTGTTTCCGTTGCCATTCTCATCTACTTTTCCTTTCACGTTAACATCAGCTTCATCATCCTTGTGATCAACTACCTCCTCTTCTTTCACATTGCCATTTTCCTCTTCTCTGTCCTCCAGTGGTTTGGCCACAGGATCAGCCATAGGCTGCTTCTCCTCTGGCTTACATTTGGTCTTTTTGGTCTCTGGTTTCTTCTCAGCTTCTTTTCTCTTTTGAGATGGTGGAACAAACTTAAGCTGTTGCCTGATGGTCACAGTGTTATTGTTGTTGTGGTTGTGATTGAACAGGGTATTGCTATCCTGAGGCGAGTGGTCATTACAACACAGACAAGGCAGATTGGGTTCATTGCAGTTTGGATCCACTGCAGGGAGGCCCAAGTTTGAGGCACCATGTCCACCTTTTGATTTTGTGTTAGCTGGTACTGGGTGGGTATTGTTCTTCTGCTGCTGGACCAGTTTGGGATGTCCCCCTGATGATCGTGCACTGTGACCTATGCCCTTTAACCTGGAAGGCTCTGGAAGTCTTCGGGTAACATGGCGAGGGGATGAAGAAACAGTGTTTATGTTTTTTTCTTCCCTCTTGTTTGTGTGACTGGGTGGTTTAGCCTCTACTCGCCTTCCGTTGTCGAATCGACGTGGTCGTGGGGGAATGGAGGGCCGGGAGGAGTGCATTGTGGGTCTGTATTTAGTGCTAGGATGATGTACCAATTTTATAGTCGTTGAAAAATCGGTTTCTGGCAAGGGATGCTGAGGTCCCAGTCAAATTTAATCAGCATATTTGTCACATCCTTGCTCAATTTAGTCCCTGAAATATTAAGAAAAGTAGATGTTAGAAAACATGATTTATCTTGCAGTAGTATATCAAAAATACCACTGATGATTCTGAACGTATTTCTGATTCGATACTGCACACTTTCTTATACCTGACGTCATAAACATCAGTCGGTACCTTTTTCTGCTTTCTGTCCTCATGCTAAGAATTACATGCACACACACAACCTGCAGACAGTTTAACGACGTCTGGGAAACTGTTCCACAATGTCAAAGATATTTGAGTATTATACTTATTCCAGTTCGCGCTACCGAGACACGGCCTGCAAAGCTGTCAGAAAATGTTTATTTCCCTTTCATTTTATTTAAACTCCGCATCAAGTATGAATAATCGTTGAAAACCAACACGACAATCTGTCATACAGCAAACATAGGCACTCAAAAACAAACCCTTTATTATTGGTAAAATACTGTGTCCTGTGATTTTGATCGAAGTCTGGACATATTATTTTGTCGCAGAACACAATCGCCGCAGGAGCACATTTACGTGAAGAGCATCACTGTAATGACTAACGCTGTTTTCTCTCTTCTACATGTAGGCTATGCGCTGCTCACATCCACCCAGTGTCCTTGGATGCTGACGGTTCAATATTTGGGCCTAGGCAGATGCACAGAACAAATCAAAGGCCCACAGCGCTCTTAAACAAATTAACGAAAGGTCGACGTGATCGTTATAACACAACATGCGACACATAAAGCTCTCGATTATTTAACGAATGTGGATTTGTAGGTCACTGTTCATTTATCATAGTCCTAAAAAACGGGAAGAAAGGATGCTTGGCTTGCCGCGCCGTCTTGCTTACACTTTAAAAGATGCCCTTACAAATCCGCAATAAGTAATGCTTTACAAATCAGTAACCAGTAATCTAATCGTAATCTATTGGTTATTATATTGTACCTATCTATGCTAACTTACTACATATCCGTTCAGAAACACAGACATGGGAAAAGCATTTAATAAAATATAGGAATGGCTCAATATTCCAGCAAAAACATCGGCGTCGGAGAAAATGAATATGAGAACGAATATTGTAACTTACCTTCAGCACAACAGTCGACAGATTCCAGTTTCACTTCACTAGATGCACTGGCGGATTAATGCCAGCAAAATTTCAGCTAAATTCTCGCATCTTCCGACCCAACAGCCTGTTTCCCCGTCATCTAGCCCTCCCCACTGTAACCACACCCCTCGGCATCTCCATCATCTATTTTTGTACTCAGGCCTGGTCCACATGCACCTTCTCGCTTCATATCCATTTGCCAGAATGCAGTATAGACTCGGTTACACGTTGCTTCGACACATAATATAAACTCTGAAGGCATTTCATCTTTTTATTGAAATCGCTACTTATGCTATTCAGGTTTAGAGTAATGATTCAGTGAGAGCGTACACATGGACAGGGATTAAATACAGCACCATTAATGTAAAGACCGGATGGCAAGTTTTGTATCTAAACTCATAATTTTGCAAAAAGGTGGTCAGGTTTGCACAAGATTTTACTTTTCTTCCAGATTTGTGCAGTGCAGGGAAATGCTTTATGGTTTGTCTTGAGAGCTTTACAAAATTGAATAGTTGAATTAATGCCTAGCAATGGACAAAACCCAATAAAGAACCCACTCACTGAGTTAAGACACAGTAAGAAATGAGATTGGCACCATGCCCTTACAAACAGCCTGAACACAGCTTCTTTCTTACAGAAAGCCCTGTTAAAGTAGCACAAATAAGGCTTATCTTTAGCCTTTTGTACAAGCTAAAGACCACTGCTAGATTTTCAGATAGATCAATAGTAATATGTGAAAATGCAATAAATCATTCATAAATAGATTCAGGAAGTGTACAAGTCTTATACTAAAGCCTTTTTCATGGTACTGGATAGGAATCATGTAATTAGATGTTTAGCCCACATAAGCATTAAAAAGTAAGAACAATCATAGATATTTATTTTACAATCTAACTAAAATGTCCAGCGTTTTTTTTTTTCCTTCGCTCAAACAGTGTCAAACATTATCCTCCAGGATAATAGCTGGGATAATATGCAAAATCTCAAATTCCAACAGATGTGAAAATGACTATGACATAAAAGTCTTTAAGATAAACATATCTACAATTTTGAGAATGTATTTACACTACTGACAAGATGTACTACCTCCTCTGTACAACCCTGTGCCATGCTGTACTGAAACACTTCACATAGCTGGTCTGCTTGAGCTGAATCACTACAAAAGTCCAAGTCTTTAGTCATGTCCTGTCCACACAGTCCTGCCTCATTTGTTCCTCTTGTAGATCTTCTTGGCAAAGTTAAGGAAAACAGCACGGGGAAGGTTTTGAGCGTGACGCTGGATGAGGCCCTGGAGACGCCGGTAGCTCTCCTCCTCATATCGGTGGTATCGGATGGGCAATTCCAGAGTGTCATAGAGTGCCTTCACTCGCTCCACACTCTCAGCATCACTGCGGCCATAACACGCCTGAGAGGAAGAGAGGGAGAGAGAGGGAGAGAGAGATACAAACAGGGAGGGAGGGGGGGGAGTAGTGAGATACTCAAGGATAATGGCTGGATGGGTCACGTTTGTTAGCCTTAAAGACGCAGGCTGACAGACACACCAAAAACCCAAACAGGCATTCAGGCGTTCCAGATTCAGAATGGTATATGAAGCTCTCCTGCGCAGTGCAGTGGTTTCAATCCTCAGCGTGAGGAGTTCTGCAATGACATCTGGGCCCAACAGAATATGACTTCAGCAGAGAGTGGACTGAAATAGTTTCTGCTGCTCCACTGAATCAGGGGGATACTATTTTCCATAAATAAAAACAAGGGCAGCAATGCAGTGCCAATCTCTGACTAACCGCTTCCTTCTGTATTTCTGTAGTTTCTTCCCACTCACAATTTAACAGGTACAAAAAGACGACTGAGGTCAACGGATACAAGATTCACAGCTAAACACATTTTAAACATTTCAATACGTCTCCACTCTCTCACCTGTAGCTCTGATCTTTGCTCAGGGGTCAAAATCCTCAGTGCTGTGACCACCAGCCAGCTGCACTTGTTGTCTTGGATATCAGTCCCGATCTTTCCCGTCACCGCAGGGTCACCATAACAATCCAAGTAATCGTCCTGGCAACAACACGTCAGGATACCCATGCTATCATAAGGAGACTAGTGAATGAATGGGGGAATATGTCCAGTGTGGACATCTGAATAACAGGCTAAACCTAGGGCAGTACCTGTATCTGAAAGAACTCTCCCATTTCAAGCAAGATGTGTTTGGCATTGTTGTGCTCGAGCTCGCTGTTGATCCCTGCCTGTGGTGAATAACAATAAGCTCAGCATTGTAACAAGTGTGTGAGCACGTGCACACATACACAAAGAGTACTCAATGAGACAAGCAAACTCATTTAGTCCCCATTTTAGTGCTGGGGAATAGCATTGGTAAGTATGCCACATGCCAACTCCCAGACAGGATCCTACAAGGGTGAATTCCAGTATTATTACAGAAAGTGGAGTTTAACAGTAATTTAACATTATTTATGACATCTGCTTAAAAATATAAATATTTGTTTTTGTATAAATAAGGGGTATCAGCATGATGATACCATCAATGCAAGCCAATGTAGCATATGATTCATATTACTAAACTTTAAGTATGACAGAACCTACCTTTTCTTTTTCTCTGCACTTTTTAAAAATGTTCTTGTACACTACTCCCAGTTGGCTAACGAACATGGTGAAACTGGTGAACTACTGCACCGCCTGTGCACCATGCACACTGTGTAAAACCATGTAAAACCATGTACACACACTCTTACCATGTACATTGCTGCAGCCACAGGGAGATAAAAGGAGTAGAAAGCGGTCTTGTATTTCACTATGGCTTTATACCTGCCGTGAGCACACAAAACAAGAAATAAATGCATTTGCATTCCTATCAGAAGAGCCCAAAACTCAATGATGATAAACGTGGCACCTCCATGACGAGTCCACATGGATTTCACACTAATGCTGTAATCTGTAGCACGTGTAGTGGGGTTTTTCCTTTCATCTGTCCATTTTACTCAGTCCCCTGTCCATATTTCTTTCCTGTGCACCCTCCACCCTGTCTCACCTCTCTACAGTGAAGCGGTCCAGGTCAATCTTGTTTGGGGGTGCTGTCATAAGGTCAAGGGCCTGACCCAGCTCTGTCTGGAAGGAGGTCTGGAGGAAATTACCCATTGTGATTTAGAACACAACCACGCAGTTCTGGAGTAGGAGCACAGGAAAAGCCTGTGTTTGTCTGTGGTGTGTGTGCTTGTGCAAAAATTTGGTTTCATGATTGTGTTTGAATATATATGTGCATGCATTTGTTGTCAAGTTACTAAGCAAATTTTACACACATTTGTTTGAGCAAGCATATATATATATATGTGTGTGTGTGTGTATGTATGTATGTGCATAAATAAGATTTTATGAAGACTTTTCACCTCAGTAAACAGCTCCAAAAGATGGACATAGTACGGCTGCCCTCTGCAGTGCCTGCGTAGAAGACGGTAGATGGACCCCTCCAGGAGAAAAGCATCATTAATGGCATCTAGCCCGATTCCTTCCTGAGAGTTGCAAAATGGTTACAATTCAGTAATCAAATACTGCACTTTGTGCAAACAGCACTCAGTAACATAATGCTAGTGCCTTTGGAAAAGGTCTTCATTTCAGCAATTCCTTCCTCTCTGGACAATATTAAATAAAAAAAATATTTTGATTAAGCATAATCTGAATAAAGCTAAATCACTGTCTATAAGTAACATATTTTAGGGACCTGGTTCAACTAACCACCTTCTCTTTCAGCTTCAAGCTAAAACCACTTGTTTAGCAAACTAGTACTTAATATTTCCTAATAAATTCTGAGGGATTATAAAAAGATCCTCCTCTTGTTCACAATCCAGACTGCTAAAGTCGTATAAATAAAGTACACCTGACCAAAAACAGGCACTAAAAATGACCGAGTAGGGCTCTGCAGTGAATGGTGTTGGACTGAGTCAGCACTGCTGACAGAGGCTGGACTGAGTCAGCACTGCTGAACGGGGCTCACACGCACTTGCACGTCTGCACACTACTACAGTCATTTCTTTTAAATTTGACAATATTCTAATAATCTTTTTGTACACTTCAAGCAATTTCTGTATTATGTTGAGAACAAACAATGCCGACACTCCAGAAGATGAAAGAATATCACACCAGATGGTAGCATTGTCAATTGACAGAAGATTGTCTGAATTGCTTTTAAATGTTAATTTTGCAACGTTCAAAACTAAATTTACTGTGACATGAAAGAACTGATATGACAATTCCATTTATCCAAAAATTAACACAGCACATCAAAGCGAATGTATGCAAGATGCTGGCTTATATGAAGACACGTTACTGAGTTCTAGACTTCAAGATTTTCCCGGCTTCATAGCTGTGCTTAAATTTTTATTTTCATTTTTATTTCACACTGTTTAACTAAAAACAAAAACATATATCTTATCTCTTCATATAAAAAAAAACTTCAACAGAACTTTCATTGCAATAACTGTTTGTCCTGCTTGACATGAGGAAAATAAAAGGTGCTAAAGATAAATAACATTAAAATAACTCTATGTGCAGCATAACACCATAGGCATGTCACAAAGTCTAGGCTGAGCTTAGAAAGACCCTCTCTGACTGTGAAAGCTCCTCTCATCATTAGGTCACACAAACTGAGGTCGTCAAACAAGGCCACCATGGTCATGTCATCAGAAAGGCTATACGCCTCTTGTCCCAGTTACAGCGTAAACCTTGAGTGAGCAAGACTACCACTACTACTATTCTGGCTTGGGTCATTAATATGCAAAAGTTGTTTATCCTTTTATCCTTGTAGTTTCTAAATGTAATATCTTTCAAATGAATGTAATTTTTATGTAGGATTACATTTTGATCATTTACGTTTTAACTAAAAAGGAACACATTGCAGACAGATACAGTCAAATGTTTTGTTATTCAAGCCATTTAAAGGAGCCATCAAACAGCCTTGAGTGACACCGCAGAAAAGCCATGTTCTGAAAAGCTCCAGGATGTACTCTGAGATTAAAAAAAAAAACTACTACAGTCTCACCTTCTTATACCAGCAAGGCTGACCCCTCCGTGTTAAAGAGGCGTCCATAATGTCGTCAGCCACCAGGAAGAAAGACTGAAGCTAAAGAATGGAGGTGGAAGAAAGATGTTAAGAACCACATGTGTACACTGCTCAACAACATTCTGTCCCTCCTCACGGAGTGGTGAGAGGCTAAAAGAAAAGCATTGCAGTCACCAGTTCGATGCACCATCCGACCAGTAGGGCACGCTCGACCTCTTCACATGATAGAGTAGCAGGCTGAACAAGTTCCCGCAGTGAACCAATCACAGACAAGCCACGGTTCCTCTTGCCTCCAGTAGTATTGTACAATAGAATCTAAAGAAAGAGTGGTTTGTTACAAACCAAAGTGCCAGAACATAACTAGAACCAACTAGTATAAGAGATCATATACAACTTCAGAGGCATATAAGATGAAAGTTCAAACTGGTCTAAGAGCAGTGAACTGTTTTTGGTTTGCTTGGTTGTTTTTTTTGTTTTTTTTCCCCCCCATCAAGAAGCTCCCGTAATTATTTACGTTTATAACACCTTTCTGGGTATGCAAGCAGATGAAAATCAGATAAGGGCAAAAACTTTTTTTTCTGGCCCATGGCAGCTCTTTGAAGATGTGTGTACGCACCTCACGAAGTCTGCTGAGTGCATCAGCAAGGACTGGGTCTGTCATGTCCTGCTCTGTTAATTCAGACATGATCTTCTCAAACTGTCTCTCAAAGAGCTGAGGGTCCGACAACTGGACAGTGTTTCTGCAGTTGCTGTCCCCCTGAAAATGTTGGCATATAGAAAGCAATAATGATCACATTATAAAGTGCAATACAAAAATGTTCTTCATGTCAGTTTCCACAGATCCATAGTTCTGTCTGTACCTATAGGAAAAGTTACAACAAGAAGCAAAAGTACAGTGAGCCTGGGGCAATACAGACAGCATCCCGCAAAACATAACAAACGGTAAGGAATACACATTCATTGTAACTATTTAGCCAGATTACTATAGATTACTATAACTCCCATGTTTTCTGGCCTAGACAGTCAAACAAACAAACAAACAAACAAGCAAACAAATAAATACATTTTTAAAAAACTGACAGGATTGTCTGTTTCACAGCTTTTGGATACGTGGGCAGTCCACATACTCAAATATACATGCACAAGCAAAAAGATTTTTTCTTTTCATAATGTAACGCTATCTGATTATCAGGAACGATAATGGCTCTTATCGAGTCGTTGACATTAATAAAAAAGAAACCTGCTCTGTAACAAATGGAAATCATACGTAATTCAATATTATTTATCTTACTGCTGTTTTAAGAAGTGACTTCATATACCGGCAACAGAGGCTGGACGTGCACTTTAGGCTAAGAAAGGTTAATCTTACTTCCAAGATTGCCAGCTACATAACGTTAAGAGACTTCGTATAAATATGTGAACTGCAAAGCGAATAAGAAAGGAAAATTATTCCAACGTCACGTCTTACCATTTCGGTCTTGTCCCGTTCAAGATAGTGACTGCCAAAACATAACCTGTCACTTATTTGAGACGGTGGTTTTATTTTACCTGCCAGTGTCGTACGAAAAGATGCGACTTCCCACAGGTTGGAGGGCTTTGTTGTTATTGTAGTTTTTTAAGGTTAAATGGGCGGGTTTTACGCATTTACGCACTTACCTGTATACTACAAGTACCGAAAGACCCTGCGCCTGTTGTACCGGTGCGTGAATCGAAAAGCTTCATATGACGTCCAGGGACTCCATTGGTTAGACTAATCGGACGAGGATGGGCTTCAGAGCGAACGGCCAATGAACAATTTATATGGGCGGGGTAGATGTCAGTTGAGCCATCTGACGTTGCAAAAGTCAAAGGAAAGTAAACAGTCTGTGACTGTTACCCAATCCTGTGCAAGGGAGAGTACGTTGCACCCATAGACTGTATATACATGAATTATATATTGCATATATACACTGTATATACAATATATGATTCTATATATTGTTCTCAAGTGTCAGGACAATGGTCGGAAAACTGAGTTTCAGGTGAACAAATAACCTTTTCTCACAGTTGTTCACATAAATTTGGAGATTACCAAAACATTATTTATTAATCATTGCTGCTTACTAAAACTCTCATTCTGGAGTGTTACAGCACTACAAAATATACTATATAGACAAAAGTAATGGGTCTCATTGACACAGGTGTATAAAACCAAGCACCTAGACATGCATTACAAACATTTGTGAAAGAGCTAAGAGCTCACTAAGTTTGAGCGTGGTATTCGACTAGAGGAGGATGACCCCCCCCCCCCCCCCTTTTTAGTCTTGTTTGCTTTCGAGGTTTCTTCCTCTAAAACTCTAAGGAGTTTTTCCTTGCCACTGTCACCCTTGGCTTGCTCACTGGGGGCTTGGACTTTGACATTTGTAAAGCTGCTTTGTGACATCTATTGTAAAAAGTGATATATATATACATTTTGATTTGATTTGATTATTGTAATGGGATGCCACCGTTGAAGCAGGTCATTTCATGTAATTTCTTTCCTCCTAGATATTCCACAATTAACTGTTAGGAACCACAGCAACTCATCCATGAAGTGGTAGTCCACGTAAAGTTGCATAGTGGGGTCGCCGAGCGTTGAAGTGTGTAGTGCTCACTGCAGAGTTCCAGACTTCCTCTGGCGTTAACATCAGCACAAAAACTGTGCACTAGGGGCTTCATGGGTTTCTATTGCTGAGCAGCTGCATGCAAACTTTACATCATCAAGCACAATAGCACAAAGCATGCTGCCACTGGACTCTGGAGAAGTGGAAATGTGTCATGTGAACTGACAAATCTCATTTCTCTATCTGGCAGATTGATGGATGAGTCTGGGCTTGGCAAATGCCAAGAGAATGTTACCTACCTGACTGCATTGAGCAAACTGTAAAGTTTGGTGGAGAAGGGTTAATGCTATGGAGTTGTGTTTACTTGGCCTGAGCCCCTTAGTTCCAGTGAAGGGAAATCTTAATGTTTCAGCATACGAAGGCATTTTGGACCAAGGCATTCCAACTTTGTGGGAACAGTTTGGGAAAGACCCTTTTCTGTTCCAGCATGACTGTGCCCCAGTGCACAAATCAAGGTCCATAAAGGCATGGTTGGGTGACTTTAGTGTGAAAGAACTTGATTGGTCTGCACAGAGCCCTGACTTCCACCCCATCAAACACTTTTGGGATGACCTAGAATGGAGTTTGCAAGCCATGCCATTTCATCCAACATCAGTGTTTGAACTCAAAATGCTATTCTAGATGAATGAAGAAAACATTCCCATAGACACACTCAAAAATGTTCTAGAAAGCCTTCCCAGAAGAGTGAGAGCTATTAAAGCTGCAAAGACAGGATCACATCCATATTAATGCCTATGGATTTAGTATGGAATATCATAAAAGATCCTGTAGGTGTAATGTGTAGGTGTACCAATACGTTTGTTCATATAGTATATATTGTTGAACCTCTCACGTTTCATTACAATGAGTAAAGTGTATTAGAGTAGGGAATCTGTTAAACTGTACACCATTGTGTAATTAATTATACAGGAATGTGTGAGTAAATACTGTTTTAAAAATTATAAGATAATGTTTTATTAGTGACATTACATTTTTCCTGCCTCCATGATATGTCACAAATTCTAAGAAATATTGAAAATAAATGCTTTTGCTATTTATTATGATTCATAATAAATCATATAACAACTAAAACAACAGCATGTCTCACTGCTAAGTCACTTTTGCAGCTTTAACCAGCATGAATTATTATTTCAGACATTCACATGTTGAGGGAGTAGAGAGGTTATCTGTCTCTCACTGAGTTGTTTTGTACTGTTATGCTAGCATCAGATCAGAATGTGAAAGTCCTAATTACAGTGAGTCATTTCAATGCAATAATTCAAAACATGAGCTCATTTGTAAAATATAATGTTAAGCTTAATGATTTTGATATATTATCAAAGGTGATAAAAATCTTCATAAAGTAAATATATATTACTGTTCAGTGAAACTTCATTTAACTGGAAAAAAAAAAAAAAAAAAGAAATATAGGACTAAGATATAAAACTATATCTTATAAGTGAGTGGCAGTGGTTAAGGTACTTGACTTGTAACTAGATGGTTGCTGGTTCAAGCCCCACCACTGCCAGGTTTCTACTGTTGGTCCCCTGAGCAAGGCCCTTGACTCTCAAATTGTACTCAATCATAATTGTAAGTCACTTTGGATAAAAGGAACAGGTAAATGTAATATTAATTATTGTTTTGTGTGTGGTTTCTCTTGAAACTGTGCTTAAGAAATCCATACAATCCACAAGAGGGCGACATATCTCTATGTTATGATAACAGTCTGCTATGCTTATATCTGTATACGTGACAGAATTCATAGATAAATTAGTTTTGCAGTATTCCAAAATATGCATGAGACCTCAGAAATTATTCAACATGAGCCTGTCCTACAGAGGTGTACAGCAACACAGTCCCCTTCTCTTGTCTTGGTGCTTGAAAAGCTATAAAGAGAAGAGATTATTTTATTTTATATATAGTAATTACTTATTGTAGCTAATTCTCACAAAATTATATCAGTAAAGTCTATAAACAGAGGGACTCTAGCATGCTGCACAGATATGACACATCAGATTCAGACCATCCAGGTTTTCATTTTAAATTAGATGCAGTATATGATAGGGAGACTAAATGCTGCATAATGGAGCTCACCAGGTCTATTGAGGAACCCTGCCATATAGAAGTATTGTACAATAAATTAACTTCAGCATACCTGCAGACGTTACTGTAATATGGTGCAGTATGTGTGGGAATCCTGCAATTCCAAAATAGATTTAGAACATATCAAGCATAATAAATGTTTATGCATTGTATCTTTTGTATTGATTTTCAAACATTTTCTTCAAAGTTAGACTGCGAAAGAACCCCTGATAAGAAACAATTCTTACAGTAGACGCTGTCATGTCATGGGTCTTTACTGTCCTGTCATGGGTCTTTACTGCTTTCTAAAAGAGTATGAGAAATTTGTGTTTGGATTATTAAAATAGAAGGTATTTTGAAATAAAACTCCATCACTGAAACACAATAAGAGTATTTTATGGTAGTCTCTTATATCTGAACATTACGCTTTTTAAAAAGATTTTAACTCACCGGGAGTATGAGTGGTTTTGTGTTTTGATAAACTGGTCCCTTTTTCCCTGATGATGAATAAACAGATATTATTTAAATGTCGAGATGTATTACTGGAAAATACAGACACCAAAATATGTATTGGCTTGTTGTTTCTTTTTAATGTACAATTTTTTGACCAATTATCACCCATTTCCCTGCGTAGCTGCAAGAATCTCTCTTTGATATGTCACCATACTGCAAAGAGTGTATGCAAGCATATGAACCCAGATGCTGCATCTTCACAGCATGCTCTGTGCCCACTTCTGCATCCCTGATCTGGCAAACTGGCCAACACTAATGTAAAGCAACAGGACAGAGGAACTAGGTATCCACGGAGCAAGGGAACTCTGACCTAGCCAATTAGGAAGTAGGGAGAACTGCACTCTCTTGAACTCCTGACCATGACATTGCCAAGATTGGACAATCCGAGCCAAGTATCCCTTTCCTCATGGAAGTCTCACTTACCTGGAGCTTGGCGATGGGATGTGTCTTCATTCTGGACTTTGAATGCTGTGCAGTTCTTGTTATCTTCCTCATTCATTCTGTTACTGTTTTCTGTGTCTCTATTTTGTTTGTCTTTCTCTGCATGGTCCAAAACATTAAAAAACATTTCCAGTCAGTATCAGAGGCACATGGAATTTTTTTTGTGAGGATCAGTAATTGCTTAAATTTCCAATATATAGAAATTTTGATTTTCAGTGATTTTCAGCAGAACTTGAAAACTAACTTTGGAGTGAAAGCCCAAACAATTAAAGCTCACCCCAGGAAGACAGAGCTTCTGTACATCCCAGGAACTCACAATCCTCACCATGACCTCACCGTTTCTTTTGAGAACTCCCTGGTATCGCCTTCAGAAGCTGCTCATAGCCTGAGCATAACTTTGTATAACTTTAACTGGGCACAACTGGGCATAACTGGACAACCAGTTATTGTTCACAAGCCATGTTTCAAAGCTGACCCAGTCTTGCAGATTTATCCTTTGTAACAAAGGTTCCTTTGTATCCTTTGTAATACGAAGGATTCAGTCCTTTCTCTCACGGGATGCTACCCAGGTGCTAAAGCTACACGACTGCAATTTGCTATTTGCTGGTCTTCCTCGATGGGTCATCAGACCTCTACAACTGATCCAGAATGCAGCAGCAAAGGTCATACCAAGGTCACCCATCACTCCCTGCTGCATTCCCTTCCTTGGCCGCCCGTGGTTGTCCATGTCAGATTTAAAACCCTGATGTTTGCCTACAAAGCCAAAAATGGACAAGCTCCTCCCTACATGATGACAATGGTGAAATCCCAATCTGTACCTTGAGTACTTTGAATCTCAAGTACAGCTCAGCCTGAAACACTATGCCTTAATTCTCATGGAAAACAAGCTTCAAGAATATTGTCTGTCCTGGCACTCAGATGGTGAACAAACTTCCACTGGCTGTCTGGACAGCAGAGTTCCATTCAGTCTTCGAATGTAAACTGAAAACGTATCTATTTGTGGAATATTTAAATGACCATTGACCCTGCACCTATGAAATTTTCATACTACTGTTGAGTAACTGAAATTCTAGCACGCTAGTCCTTATTGTTTGGTATTGTTTGTTATTACACTTCTTCTACATCTTCTGATATAGAGCTCGTGCATTTCACCCTTCGTCTGAGTATCAGCATTGATTCCTGTATTTCAGCGCTAAGTTCAATGGCATTTTGTACTCTAACATACTATACTGGCTAGAATACATTCTATGAGTAGATGGCAAAGCACTTTTGTAAGTCTTTTGTAAGTGTTTCATTTAATGTAACATGCAATATAGCACAAATATTACCAGAAAATGGTAACCTATGGCAAATATGTTAACAGATAACATGACACCATGATACGTTTTTGCTTTTTTTGTTGTTGCTGTTGTTTGTTTTTATGGTTTGTTTGTTTTTAGTGCTTTTTTACTCACTTGAAAATTTCCACACAGGATCAGCAGGGTCAGCAGATTTTCTAAAACATAATTATCAATGATGATTAGGCACTAAAAAACATATTTTTTACAAAATATTTTTAAACTTTCAGTCAGTAGTTGATGTGGAATCCACATTGTTTCCTTCATTCAAACCAAACATTTCATTGAACGTATCCTGTGATTTTTTTTGTTTGTAGTTTAATGAAGTTGAATATTACTTCATGCTAATAGAAGTGCCAAAGACAGATTTGGACTTACTTAAAGTGGGTTATGAGGCTGTAGAGAATCACGATCAAAACCTCCACTCCCACAATAACACCTGCTGCGATACCTGCAGCTGCCCCAGGACTCAGCTCAGAGGCTGTATCGACACATATGTGCATGTGCGCATGCCCCCCCCCACACACACACATTACACGTTAGAAATAACTGGACAAATATTATGCATTGTTTTGCTACTTCAACAAGCTTCATACCTGTAGACATCTTAGAATTCATTCTGAAATATAGCCTGTAATTTATTTCTGTTTGAACAACCACTATGGACAAGTATCTCACTTATTCAACTTTACTTTCTTTAATCATAGAGATAACGCTCACACTTGGGGCAGGAATGATAGTATGGTCAGGTTTAGGGTTTGGCTACCTTACCTTTCACTGTGAGAAAGTGTACGGCAGAGGCTGTGAGACCAGTGACGTTGTTCCAGGCTGTACAGATGTACTCTCCGCTGTGACTCAGGTTACTGCTCTCTGCCACATACAGAGGGGAGTGTCCTGCGCTCATGCCGTTCACTGTCCATGTTACTGTGGCGGCAGGTCGTGAAGCGGAGGAGCAGAGGAGCAGTACGTCTGAGTCCTTCTCCACCACCTTGGTGCCCATTATCCAAACGTTTGGCCCATCTACAACAAGCACACAGAATAACTCCAGCCAGGCATATGTGTGTATTCATACAAATGAAATGCTGACTGAATTTTTATCTGGCTAGTTTTCCTCTTACTTGTTGGTTTAAAGGTGCATGAATCAGTAATACAATCCACATACCTGTATTACATGTATCTGTTACAATTAAATGTTTAAAGAAAAAACTGAAGAGCTAAAAAATTAGGAAAAACACATATATCCCCTAAAAACTAAGATTAACTTGTGCAATAAGAATACCTTATAAAATATCTAAAAGTATGTTCATATTCATGTTCACTCATGTTCAGCAAGAACTGGCCAAGAACTGAACAAGAATTTGAATTATATTTGTATGAAATGGTGAATAATAAATGTGTTACCTATATACTTTCCCAAGTGCATAAATTATTCAATTTGTTAATCAAATTGTTATACTGAATGAAGGAAACATTTCTTTCACTTGTATTTATACAGTGTATGAAGTAACATATATACCTCATCAGTACTACAATGTGTGAGCTAAAAAAAAAAAAAAGATTGTTTGTTTAAAATTGTTTGTTTGTTGTAATATCTAAATCATCTTACCATCAGCATTGTTTCTCATTTGGAAATGATGAGTTGGGACTCTATATTTAATTGAGCCAAACTGTTTTCAGTATTGCTTCAATTACATCTATGATTCAGTATTATATATTTACAACTGAGAAGTTTAATCAAGTTTTTTGTTCTTACATTACCAGACCATAACTACTCAGGCCACTGTTAATACTCCCTAAGCACTTCTTTAAAAATGGAACAGTTGGCATTTTTCAACAGATTATCCTCAAAAAGATTATCTCCAAATCTTTCTTCAGTGCAAATGTTGTTTCAAACTCACAGTTAATAGTCATTCTGTAGTTAGACGTATTTGAGCTGACAGGGTTGCTGAGTGTACACTGGTATTCACCACTGTCTGATCTCCTTATTGGATTGATTAACAGAGTTCTGTTATCAGCTGAGAATATGAATCTTGTGCTGGGAGCCAGAATTTGATTGTCCTTCATCCATTCTGTGGTAATCACGGTGCCGTTTCCCACACAGGTGAATTGGGCAGAGTTATGCTCAATGAGAATGTATTCAGGGCCAATGAGGGCTACATCAGACACCAGCTCTGAGGAAGAGTGAAAAACAGTTTCAAATTAGTTACAAAAGTTACAATAAAATTTTGATGAAGCACTTCTTGTCATTTTTATTACACACTGTAAGAATTGTAGAGTCCAGGACCATGCCTCTTGCAGTAACTGCCTAATGCCTGTGTTTCAATTTAAGACATTTAGCTGATTTAAGCAATTGAGGGTTAAAGGTCTTGTGCAGGGGTTAAACAGCTGCAGCTTGTCAGCGGTTGGGCTCAAGATGACAACCTTCCAATTACTAGCTGACAATTTAACCACTGAGCTACCACTGCCCCCCCTGTAATTGTTACATTTCTATTGAACTGTATTGTTACTTGTCTGTTGTGATTATTTTGTTGTTTCTTGCTGGTGTTATTGTAATGTTTATAATGTTGCCTCGCTATTCTGAATGGTATGAAATTGAATGCTAGACCCACAGTTCTTCGTGCAAAAAATAATTTCTTACCAAACACCTGCAGTGAAATATGTCCCTGTTGTGGTGATGTACTGTCTGTTGATGTGAAGGTTACGGTGTAGACTCCAGAGTCAGCCATGATCAGATTGCTTAGTTCCAGAGCTCCACTAGTCTTGTTCAGACTGACTCGGCCTATGTATTCAGGGTCAACCATCTCAGTAGCTGGTGGGTTAAATGTTACAATGTTCTTGTTCATGAAATTCCATGTGACAATGTGAGATAGCTGTGGAGAAGTGATGGTGATGAATAGGACTTTTTCTCCAACTGCCCTATATATTGGTCCTGGTGGTACTAAATCTTGTCCTTGAGTGGACCCTGTGAATGTGAAAGTATTTTCATAATTCTCATTGTCAGAAAAACAGTGAAAATCTCGTACATCTTTCATCATCTCATTAGGCTCCAATTTGTAAAGATTTGGGCAAAACCACCTGGTTGATAAGATAAGTCAGAGGTGAATGTTCATAATGGTTCGGGCTGACAGAGAAGCTATGGTAACTCAAATAACCATTCTTTACAACAATAGTGAACAGTGAAGCATATCAGAATGTACAACAAGAAGTAGAACCTTGAAGTGCATGGGCTTCAACTACAGAAGACCTTGCTGGGTTCCAGTAAGTTGCTGAAGGACAGGTGTGACTTGAGCAATTTTGGTCGACGTAAGGAGTTTGGGTGTATTGAAGATGGCTGACCATTTTAGCAGGGAGACCACAAAAAGAGTTACAGAAATCGATGCAGGAAACAGTGAAGACATTTGTCAACATTCTTGCATCATTGTCACTGAGCAAAGACATGATGAAGATGTTAAGATGTCAGCAGATGTTAAAATGTAGTTTTGGTGAATGACTTTATATGGGACTCAAAGGAAGGGAAAGGTCAAAGAGACAACCGAGGTTTTTAAGAACTTGTACAAATTAGGGAAATGGACAATTTGTGTGTACCTATCCAAATGAACTGTTGTCTATTAGTAAGATACTGTATGACTGTAACCAATTAAGAGCTAAGCCAGTAATACCAATAGATGAAAGTCTAGAATGGAGCATTTCATGGTTTACAGTATCAAAAGCTGCTAAGAGATTCAAAAGGACCAAAATGATGTGTCGAAAGCAACAAATCATTAGTAACTCTTACAAGAGGAGACTCTTATATAAACGATAAAGGTAAGAAAGGCACATCCCTCAGTCAGGGTCTGTCATAAGCAGTAAGAAAAGTCTAATTTTTGTCCTTTCTGAAGCACGAACAAAACAGCTTCTACATAAAGAATAAGCTCTTATATGAAAAGGCTTACAGCACAAATTATTGATTATGATCAGCATATAATTTACAATGTAGTAAACTTCCTTTTTCTTTTAAGGCCATGCTATTTATTAACTTTAGCTGTGTAACACCTCCAGGTTAAGGAAAAATACTCTCTTCTTTAAAAAAACATACTGCCTAAAACAGATTAAAATCTTTGGCATGTGTTTACCTGTCAGCAGGACTATGGTCCAAATAGTCATTATAACTCGATCCATGATTCCTGTGATTTATTTTATTTCATACTGTCTGGCGTCACATTCACCCTGTAAAGCTCTCAGATCTGTGCATCACTGGATTAAGGTAATTATTCCGTGAACTTCCTTATGGCAAAGTGGCCTTTGGTTTATGGCTGTGGAAATCCAATTGGTTACTCGCATATGCTACTACAGCATGTCTGATTCTACTATACTTGCCAGGGCAGGACATGACTCCTTTTTCTCTTGTATCCTTTATAGAGTCAATCTTACAAATATTTTCTTGTATAAACCAACATTTAAGACACACACACACACACACACACACACACACACAGAATTCAAAGCAGTGGTGGAAAAACTACGAAAATCCCCCACATGACTTATATGAGCAAGAACTTGGTGTAACTATAACTCAAGAAACTCAGCTTAGACTCTGCCATCATAAACATGTGCAGACAGATTTCCAATATGCCCTTTCTAGGCAAAATTACAGAAAGGCTAGTGCACAATCAGCTAAAAATAATTCTTCAAAATAACACCATATATGAACATTTTTATCCAGGCGTTACACCTAGGTAAAAGCAATTAATGACATCAGGTTGAATACTGATGGTTATAAAGTATCAGCCCTTTTCATTTTGGACCTCATAGCTGCATTTGATATTATAGATCACAGTATACTTCTAGACAGACTTGAAAACCGGCTTGGACTCTCTGGAAATGTTCTTAAGTGGTTTTACACCTATCTGCTTCTTTACCCTTGGTGTAGTTTATCAGGCAAACATGATGCACAGGCTAGTTGCTGCGGTATACCGCAAGGCTCTATCCTTGGACCACTCTTGTTTTCGCTATATATGCAGCCACTTGAACTTGTCATCAGTGAGCATGGTATCAAACTCCATAGCTATGCGGAGGACCCCCTGCTGTTAATCAGCTTGATAACTTCTTATAAAGCATATCAAGCAAGCATGAAGCATGAGAATGTTTATGATGGCAGTAGGGAGCGAGAGAGACGCGAGTGCTGAAAGGGAGATTCTTTATTATCCGCAGCGATTATAAACAGAAAAAAAGCAGTGAGCTGACACAGGTGAAGAAAAAGAAAGGATAAAAAACAAAGAAGAGCACTGCAGTAAAGGCGCAAAGCATGTAGACACAGGTGAGCAGTGGAGCTTAGTGATAAATAGAGGAGAAACAAAGATACAAACGATGGCTGCAAGCGATCAGTACAAGCGTGGTGTGTGTGTGTGTGTGTGTGTGTGTGTGTGTGTGTGTGTGTGTGTGTGTGTGTGTGTGTGTGTGTGTGTGTGTGTAAGGGGCATGCCCACTTCTGTACACACCCACACTCAGTACCTGTCCCGGTCCCAGTTGACCTGTTCTGTGTTTCCCATGACTTTATCTAAGCCCACATGTGCCTGAGGTTGGCACTGTGGACTTCTGAGCAACTTGCCGCTCATCATCACGGTGCTAGCCTATGCAATAAGCCGCTTCTGTTTCACTTATTGCTACTACTTTGCTTCACCCTCGCCTCTCGCTCCCTCTGTGCTGCGAGCATCACAATAAGGCACCTTGAACTGCATTTAATGTATGAAAGGTGCTATATAAAAAGGTTGATTATTATAATTAACATAAATATAACATGTAGAGCAATTTGTTTTAAACGTAAAGGTCCAGCACCAAGAAATCTATTTGGATAATGTTTTGACCAGAAAACCTTTGAAGATATATAGCAGATAGAGAGACAAATCTTTAATTGAATTTTTTCAGCATCCTTTAATCAAACAAAGCTAGTGTAACAGATACATATATAGCATTACATATATAAATTGCATTTTAACCCTGTTTATATAACTATTTTAAAAACATCTCCTAATGTAAATCGAATAATGATCCCCACTCTTGAATTGTTTGAAACATAATGCTATATATTTATATAATGATCATTACTGTTCTATCTGACTCTGACTTGTATTTGAGAAAACTGTCTACATTTTTTATTTGTGTAAATGACTCCATTATGACCAAAATTTGGTAAAAAGCCTTATAACTTCAAGGTCTCATAAAATGAAAAATCAATATTTAACTCCTGAACTGATATCTAGGTATGTTTAGCTTGGCATTACACAGGAAATGCCAGAGTGTCTACTATTGCTTACGGGAAACTCAGCAAATTGTTTCCTGTGCCACTCCCAGTCATTGCTCAGAAAGACTCTGAGAAAGTCACTGCTCAGAAAACGAGAGGTGAGGGTGGGTGTAGACAGGAACCCAAAAATTTGGGTTTGGTGAACTGGTTAATAGTTGTGATATGACATAGTGACCAAACATGTTGATCTCAGTAAACAAACTCAACAATATACAATACAATAATATAATAAATATACTTTGGTACAGGCACATATTCAGAAGTAAAAGTTGTTTCATACTGCTGAGAGGTTTTTCATCCCATGCTACAATAGCTCGCTCCTGAGGAGCTCAAACAAATTAAATAAGATTAAACAAACTTCAAAGATTCTGTATATTGGCTTCCAACAAATGTGACCAAATGTGGACCTTTCATCAGTGTTGCAAAAAGATGGTTTGGAAAATTTACAAGCACATAGAGAAGTATTGGCAGTATATGGAGGTCATGCTGAACACTAAAGAATTTTACAAGAGCTAGCTGACAGCAGGCTAGTTGCACCAGAGGCAGTAAATAATCTAATGGAACACAGTTGTTATTTGCTGCCTTGATGTATCTCAGCTTCCCTCCAACATTCTGTTCCACTTTTTGGAATACTTTCACACAGTCACGATTTTGCGAACACCCCCCTCTTCCTCTTCAACTAGTTCGACTTTTCCTTCATCTCTCACTCTCCTCGTCATCTCTCTTTTTCTCATTAGGCAACGGAACCCAACAACCCCGGCAACAATGCTGGAGCTGGCAACAAGAACCACTGAGCCCAGAACCAGCAGGTGGGACGTATTGCCCTTCTTTAACTCAGAGTACTCCCATAGGCCTACTGACACCATGCTCAGGCCAATAAGAGTGCCCCAGATCCCAAAGGCCAGCATGCAGGAGCCCCAGGACAGTTCTGTGCCTCCTGTTACAATAGTGACCCCTGCAACAGAGACAATCTTGCTCTGGATAGTGACAGTTTCAGACTTGGGGTCATAGATCACTGCAGGGGTTTCAGAGTCAGGCAGGACAGAGGGGTTGAGGATTGTTTCCATGATGAGTACAGTTCACACCCACAGTGTCCCAAAAGCCTCCTTAGCTGATTGTGCCAAAGCTGACTAACTTGGTTATGTGGCCTCAACAATGCTACAACAGTAACCAGTACCTTTGTTGTTGTTAAGGTATGATCAAAAACATCTTCTTTGGTTTGTTACTGATGAGATGCTTTGATGGTGAATTGCTGGGTTATCGCAGGGAGTTGTCAGTCCTGGTAGATTTCAGTGCAACTTGTCACAGATTGTAAGAACCAGTTCTACATTACAAGCTTCAGGCATCTTTCATCTCTTTCTTGAAACTGCTCTGTCAGACCTTTTCTCCTGTGACGTATTTTTCTGTTCTTCCCTCTGCTCTAGGACTGGACGAAGTTGGAAAGTTTTGTGAGGAAATGTTAGTGCCATAAAGATTTAAACAAAGAAACATAATTAATATCAAATAGGTTGGACTCATATTGTTAAAAACAGTTAAAAATGAAACCTTAATTAGTTTTGGATACATACAGACTGAACTCAGTCCTTTGTAAATGTAAATTCACATTAACATGTAAATGAACACCAACAGTGGAAAGAGAAGAAACGGAAAAGATTCATGCTCCTCTCACCTTTAAGCCTATTTGCAAAGTCTCAGCCAGCCAGCCACACACTTGGAAGAGGCTTGGAAGTCTTTTGTTCCACCACCATTGAACAGAGAAATGCTGTCATACTATGGCCTGTGTGTCTGAGCAATCTAGACAACGAAAGCACTAAAGCACTACAATAGACTAAAGAAGTGCTTCCACAGTGCAGAAGGGAGAACTCTGTTGCGGTGACTCTAACACTGTCTTAGTGAAAAGATGTATACAAAAATGGCTAAAAAATGTTTGAGAATGCAATATGTCTAATTATCGTAAATAACGATTGAACTTGGAGGAAAAAAAAGTATAAAAAAGACAGAAAACGATTATTTCTTTGGAGTCGACCACCCTGTGAGGGGAGGATGCACAGAATGAAGTAGGAGGGTCTACTGCTAGGGCCTTTTATTTAGCACGTCATCAGCTCCACTTGCTGCTGTACCACTGTGCAGGGCTAGCTGTTGTTATTATTTTCCTTATCATTTGTTTGTTCCCAC
This sequence comes from Electrophorus electricus, assembly GCF_041902795.1. Taxonomy (NCBI): domain Eukaryota; kingdom Metazoa; phylum Chordata; class Actinopteri; order Gymnotiformes; family Gymnotidae; genus Electrophorus; species Electrophorus electricus. Next base: position 23,220,527 of record NC_137510.1, read on the forward strand.
TGCCCTTTGTGTTCTGAAGGAAAGCCCTGTCCGTCATTAAGCATCATTATGAGCCATTATCTCCTATTTATGTAAGACCCACTCCCTTCCTCTGCTCCCTCCATCCCTCTCCCTTGCTCGGGCTCTGTTTGGGTTTTCAGTGGAAGCATTGTTTTCTGGGGAGAAAGCAATGCTTTTTTTTCCTTTAAAACAAATTTCCCCCTCCAGCCTGCACTGTTGGTCTTTCTCTTGTGTCTTTATCCTGTCTTTATCCTGTTCAATAGTCTTACAAAGACAAATAGGCAAATGAAAATAGAATAAAGTACTTTATTATTATTAAAAAATATTATCCTAAAGTGCTTCATGCTTATCTACCCCCCTCGCCAAAAAAAAGAATACTGCAACAAAAAAATAAAATAAAATAAAAAATTCTTAATCACTGTATTTTTTTAAATTTCCTTTTATATTCCTATATATACTTTCAGAGCCTCAACACCTCACTATTGTGCTAAGCTTATGACACAAGCTTTCAGGGTGAATTAAATGAAGCCCCAGCAAACACTTCAGCCTACAGTAAAACATTTTTTAATGGCACTGCAAAAAAGTTATTCCGAGACCATTATTTAAGGCTGGCAATCTTAAGTATATTTTATCAGCGTGTAAGGTTAGTTTGTCGCATAGTTGTTCAGAGACATAAGCAAGTGCTTAGAAGTTTAGCATTTGATAGTAGGCTAAAGATCTTAGCGCGGTTGCCAACTGGTATAACAAGGTGACGTTTCTAATCGGGGGTATTTCTAATTAAGCGTACGAGAAGGGGATCATGTTGGAGAACGAGCGCTGGCTTTAAATATTGGTAGATGGGGTGAAGCTTGCTTGTGGACGTAGATTAAAAAACTCCAGGTCCCACCATATATTGCGTTAACAACACTGACATGGTGTTGTGTCCGAAAAAGAAACGGATGTTTTATTTCATAGGGCTTACAGTTCCTTTTGAGGATGCAGTGGGTGAAGCTTTTGAATGGCAAAGGCTGAAGTACTTGGAAGAGAGAGAACACGGCTGGCAGGCGCATATGAGACCTGTAGAGGTAGGTGTTAGGGGGTTGGTAGCACAGTCTAACACATCATTGCTTGTGTAGCTCGGCATTAGAAGCTGTGAAGAGTAACTGTGAAGGAGCTGTCGGAAGTAGCTAGAAGGTCTAGCCAGTGGTTGTGGCTAAGGAGAGCTCAATCTGGTTGTGTTAATGTCCCATAAAGGCGGAGTGGCAGAGGCCGTCATACCATGGTGTAAAGTGGCAGATCCAGATGGAGCCGGCATGGACGGTGCCAGCTAACAACTGAGCCCAGGATAGATTTGTGTTGGTGAATGCTCGTAGGTAATATCCATGTGGAACTGTCGACGCTGAGCAGACATAACGGTGCCAGTGGGACTGTGTACGGCTTTAGTATCTGGGAAGGCCATCATGGGTGTTAACCTGCGGGTGTGCTTGCTAGTTGTACAATGCTTACGAGGTGCGACTGTGTTTGCTAGTGGCATAATGTTTTAAGAGGTGCGGCTTGGTTTAGAGGAAGCTTGGAGCCCCCCCGGCTGAGGCTAGGACGCCAGACCTCACTATTGAGCCTCCTGGAGCCGTCGTTGGCTTCATTCAACGAAACACGGCCGAGGGGAGGGGCCTACCTGATGAACCCCGAGCACAGCCTGCGGTGTTGTGGTTGGCTGGAGTGAAGAGGATAGTCAGGTCTCTGTGTAAAGCTCTAATGGTGTTTTAATGGCTTTAAATATTCAACGTTTTATCCCGTGTATGTGTACAATTAACGCTATTACGAAAACGTCATTTTAATGTTATAACAAAACGTTAGTATATAAAGTTAATCCAAGAACGTTGTTGCAACGTTATTGCAAAAACGTTTGTATGACGTTAGCCCGAGAATGTGGTTTTAACATTAGTTCGAGGACATTGTTTTAATGTCATTGCGAAAACGTTATTTTAATGTTATTCCGAAAATGTTAATGCAAAATGTTGGTATAAAAATGGTGTAATGTTAGTCCAAGAATTATCATGTCTGAGAATGTTATTTTAATGTTATTCTAAGAGCGTTATGGCGGAAGTTTGACGACTAGAGCTTGAAAATTAAGTGGGTTTCATTAAGTGGGTTTCTGTGGGAGGATGGACGGATGAATGAAAGGACAGAAAGGCTGGATAGACAAGTGGCATCAGTATGAAATGCAGTTTGGTTCTTGAAAAAAATTACAACATACTCCTTTTTTTTATATGTGAACGAACTGCAACATCAATCAACTGACATTTATTGCACATGATGGGGGGGAACATGGGAATCTTTCTTGTACAGCAACAGAATAGAATTACATGTTTTGTTAGTAAATCTTGGAAAGAATACACAGGCTGTAACTCCACAAGAGGCCTCTAAGCTTGCCAGGCTGCTTTTAGATCATCCATTTTACACTGAGGCAGAACAATGACCCTGATTATTCTCCAGGGGGAGCCCTGATATAAGACATTAGAAGGAGAACTAACACATTCCTTAAATCTGTGCAAAAGACTCAGAATTAGCAAGTATTAGAAATGTAATTTGGAAGCATGCAGTTAAGAACTCCAGTTTAAAAAAAAAAACCTTTCTATCTTAGTAAGCTCACAGCAAAAGGAATCAAGTTAAAATAGGGAATGAGTTTCAGCCTTGGTCTGTAATATAAACATAGAGATAACATGTTATATCAGAAGAGTGTTTGATATGGCTGGAACTGAGATCACTTCTAAGTGGAAATTAACCAAATTTCATCATAGGGTTTAGTGCTTTGTAATTGAAACATTTAGCAAGTCAGTGATTCTTATCAACTCACATCAGTAGCGTAGCTGGCAGTTTTGCTAATCCGAAATATTGAAGAACAGACGTGAAGGAACAGTGGGCAGGAGAAGAGGAAAGAAGGAAGGGAGACAAACAAATGGCTTCCGGAGAACTACAGTAGCACAGATGGGCTTGAGGATCCCCCAGTGGCGTGCCACACTTCACGAGAGTCAGAAGAGCAGAGCAGCTCTAACCCATGTTAATGAGATCCTTAATTGAGTCAGTCAGCATCAACTCTGATTGCACACAGCATGTGATAGCATGGTTACCCTCACTCGCTGTTGAATGGAAATCTGGTCTTCCTAGAAGCCTAATGATGTTTTCATCAATGCTAAAGGGCACCTTAAACTAAAAGTGAGCTTTTTTGTGACAGAGAAATGGTACATGAGGTCATATTTTAAGCACCTGAAATCAGATCAGTTGTCTGGCAACTGCTTTCTGAGATTAACCCAGAAGCTCTAATGACCCACTAAGAGGCTGTGAATTCAGGATACACAGTTACCTGGATGTGCTGCTGGAGCAGGATGCTCTGCCGAACCACTTAACTTTTTATTATCTCACCATGGGACATCCATATCATTATATAAAGGAATCGCACAGTGACTGGTCGAGTGTGAGGCCTTAGCAAAGAAATGGCGTGCAGGATGGTTAAACCTTTCCATTCCTTCTCGCAGAAATACATGTCAGTGTACAGTATGAGCTCTGAAAACTGAAAGATGATGTCAGTCTAATTAACTATTACAGGCAACAGAAGAAAAAAAAAACGTATTAATTCATACTGGAAAATACACAGTTGCACTGCGTTGTTAATTTCTATTGCTAGGGACTAATGTATTTGCAAACATATGGACAGTTAATCCTGTACAAATGTTTGAAGTTCAGATTGATTATTTGTTTATATATGTCTAGTAATTGAAAATGTGACATTTGTACAAGATGTCATAAGTAAAAGAAACACAGGCAGAGTGAACCTGTCTTGAGACTCTTAACGCACACTGTTACGACTGATTAAAAAAAGTGGTTTTGGTCTCTAGATATGGTTTAAAATTGTTGATTGGCTACTTATAGAGGGAAAGCAAGGCCACAGATGTCCACTTAAGGTTCTATAGCTCAGTCAAATGAAATCCGCCTTACACAGAATTAAGCCTGCTGTCAAATGTAACCATTTAACCCCACACCCTCCCACCGCACACACCCAACATATGTCCCTTGCTTGCCTTTTGCCCTTCCTCATCATGAGGGCCGTTACCTCAGGGCAGCATGTTTATTCACACTCTCCGTTACATCTGACATCCCGCAAGCCCCACTTGAAACGGACCATCCGCTGACATTTCCATCCACTCTTTAGGAGCTCTAGGATTATTCGATTTCTGCTGAGCGGGAAAGGATAGAAAAAGCCACCCTGATCCTGTGCGAGAGCTAGGCCTCCGTTTCCTGTGAAAGTAAAAACCGAGCTCCCTCCAAAACTACCTGTGACCCCTCCCGTAGCCACCGGCCAGCAATGGGTAATGCCAAGAGCAGCGCCGTGTCCAAGGAGATCCTGGCGGACCTGAAGCTCAACACGCGGTTCTCTGAGAATGAGCTCTCACAGTGGTACGAGAACTTCCAAAAGCAGTGTCCCTCGGGACGCATCACGCCAGGGGAGTTTGAGAAGATCTATGACCGTTTCTTCCCCGACAGTGACCCAACCACGTATGCCAAGCATGTCTTCCGCTCGTTTGATGCCAATGACGACGGTTCTCTGGACTTCAGGGAGTACATCATCGCCCTGCACATGACGTCCGGTGGGAAGACTGAGAAGAAGCTGGAGTGGGCTTTCTCGCTCTTCGATGTCGACAAGAATGGCTACATCACCAAGTCGGAAGTTTCAGAAATCTGCCACGTAAGTTTTTACGAATATTCACTGGTGACGAGGTCATTTGATGCGTGTGAACCCTGTAAATCAATACTAATGCGCTGGCTAATGCCATCTTTCAGCCACAACACTCAGTGAATTCTCTGCCTACAAATAACCTGATGTTCTCTAATCAGAGAAGAAAGCCCTATAGACTTCTTTTGGAAGGGTAACACTGTTGAGACCTCTGAATAGTCTCATTGATGAATAGCACAGGTAGAATAAACATTTTAATAAAGCTAAAACTTGCACATAAAATCACACATCTCATGGATTTTCTCAGTTATTATGGTGAGAAATAGACCAAGCGTGTAAGGGTTGGAGGGTTTTTTAGGATAAATGGGATAGAATAAATAGGATAAATGGGTCCTACATTAAGAGAAATGGTGGGAACACTACCTAATAACACACCCCAAACCTGGAAAGTAAAAAATACATTGAATCTGGATGACGAAAGAAATAAAACTACTTGAAGAAAGTCATGAGAACATGTGCAACTGAATGGAGATGGGAGACAGAAATAGAAATGATGGGATTTAAAAACAAGTGAGTCAAATCTGATTTGGACTGCGATTTAACCTCAGCCCAAAATATCACATGTAAGAGGGATGAAGGAAAGTGAACAGGACATGATCCAAACATCAGACCATTGCAGACAGGTAAGCAACTCAATCTCCACCCAAACAACAGAATAACCATACAGCAAACCAAAAAAGGTGCTTGGGGCACTGATCTCGAAACGAGAAAAGCACTAGTCTCACAGAAACCCTGCACTGACAATCCCTGGACATTTGCAGGGAATATGCACTCTGTCATCAGAATCTGGAAGATTATTTGTCAGTTTTTACATGCATCTGCTGTGCGTTTAATGTTTGTCTTTGTAAGCAGAGCGGGTGGTTTTTCTGTATGTAGAAAGTTAAGGGCATTTATTGAACAGTGCAGTAACATAAGGCAGTGTTGATGTGTGACCAGAAGCTTTGACACCAGCTCTAATCTGTATCTGAGGCTTAAGTGAAGGTCTCTTGTCTATCTGGGCTGCTGTGGACTACATATAGATTTAGGAGTACTGGTCTGGGTTTCATTCCACAATTTGCACTCATCCTTTGAGACGCTTGATTATCTGCTCACAGTGTCACCTAATCCCACTAAGCATACATCCCCACTTTCATAAATCATTTTTCATTATGTGCATTAATTAATTTTGTAAGGTGGACTTGAACCCAGGTCAGCTAGATGATGACACCAACAGCCTACTGGGTGAGCAATCATGCGCTAATGATGGTGGGCCCATTTGCAGAACAGTTAGATCTTGGATCAGGTATAACAAAAGGAAAAAACTAAACACCACGTCGAGCGTGGAAAAAGGGAGAACAAAGGACGCCACGGGAAGAAATAGCAACCCCGGTGCACTGGGGAAAACCAAAATAAAACTTCCCAAACAAAACCAGAAAACAGGGAGGAACTTGAATGGCTAAGGGGAGCCTCGGGAGAGAGACAGACTCGAGAGGGAAAACTGGAGAGGGGAGGAGACGTATAAAAACATAGACACCCTCGCAGAGCAGAAGTGAGGTGTCACATGAGGGCTCACAGACCTCAATACCCAAAGTTACCAGCTAGGAGCTTGGCTCAGAACTTTGGCAAAGACCCAGCACTGAATGACCCGGTCACTGGACCTATATAGCTGTAGCCCAGCTGTTGGGTGTTAAGCCTGATTAGTGGTGTGGTTGACCCGAGGCCTCCCTCTGGTGGCCAGAGGGGGCCTCGGCCTGGTGCCAACCCTTACAATTTAATTAATATTTGTCAGACTTTTCTAAAGATGTCTAAAACCAAAAGATTTCAGTAATTAATTTACAGTTTAATGCATAGTGATTTCTGTTTTAAATATGAATATGGTTACCCCCAGGGCTTTATGCTTCATCTTATTGTTTAATTATGTAATTATCAAATAATAACAAACCTTTATGTCAAGCACCTTTGAGTATCTGATCTTTTAGCCTGTGAATAGTGGTTGTGAATATGTTCTTTTAATCCAGCCATTAATTAGCAGAAAACTAAAATGGCACAGTGCACGTGCGCGTGTGTGTGTGTGTGTGTGTGTGTGTGTGTGTGTGTGTGTGTGTGTGTGTGTGTGTGTGTGAGAGAGAGAGAGAGAGAGAGAGAGAATTAATACAACCGTACCTTACTGTTTAAATTTTAATTTTACATCTTTTTACATAATGGTACTGTTTATATTTTAGGTAATTATATGTAGTTGCAGAAGGGTAACCAGTGTTAAATAGCAATAAATACTGTTTGTGCTCATACTGTTTGTGCTCAAAGTTTACTGTAGCATGAGCATTTGAATGGAATAAGGTTAAGATCATCAATTAATTATTTACTTAACATATTAATTAAATACAAAATGTACTTTTTTGTAATGAGATTAGAATAATTGAAGTGAAAGATAGAGAGGTAGCAACCTTGAGCATTTCAATATATTTTGAATTGGAGTAAACCTGTTTGATTTTTACGATGACATCAGTGCCTTTTTTGTATACAGTTATCATTATCAGCCAACAGGGGATGACAAAACATTTCCACATACCTATTTAAGATCTCACTGTAACATTATCTTTTCTGATATCAGTTACATCTTCCTAAATGCTTTCCTTATTTTTCAGTTTTATTTATCACCATTCATTATAACCCTTCTTATTCCTGCTTATAAAAACAATTTAACAATTAAACACAGTTTTTAAACTTAAGCAATAATGGGTGTTGGTCAAGATCTAACTGAGATCTGTCAGCTTCACAGAGAGCCATTAATTTTGCATTTTACCAAAATCTCTTCTAAGAGAGGAATCTGAGAGGTGCTGTTAGCTCATGGGGATGCTAGCGTCCGAAAACTCTAGGCTGTTAGAAATCTAGCCTTAAAAATCCCACTGATCATCACAGTTTTCAGAAAAGTTAATGATTTCCCAACGCTGCTGTTTCTTCATCGCTGTCTCTTCTCTGTTCCTTGGTCAGGCCATCTTTAAGATGATCCCCAAGGAGGAACAGGAGAAGCTTCCAGCAGATGAGAATACTCCAGAAAAAAGAGCAGACAAACTGTGGTCTGTCTTCAACAAGAAGGACAATGGTGAGTGTTCATAGTGGGGTAGCTGATCACAATGTGAGAACGGCAAATACATTTGATCGCTCTGGAGAAGAGCATCAGCTAAATGCCATAAATGCATGGTTATTTATATACACATGGGCACACGCAGAAGCCTTTTGCATATGTTTTTTGCATATGATTCTTTGTCTCACACAGAGCGCTTGGCTGAAGGAGAGTTCATTCAAGGTGTGATGGAAAATGAAGATGCCCTGCACCTAATCCAGTACCAGCCTAGCCAATAGGCACCCACGCACACACAAAGCCAGACCCATCATAGTCCTCTTCACTTCCTGTTCCTCTGGGTTTTTTATGCTCTAGGGTTTGTCTCCAGGTATTTTGTAAATACGGCTGTGTACCAATTCCTTAATAGCAGCATCTGAGCTAGGTTGTGCGTTCAGTGACGTGAGACCACAGTGACACTAGCAGGGCAGTATGACTGGCCAGTCTTACTCGACACAGCAAAGCAGGAGACTTATTATGTATGTATTATGTCTGTTTATAATACACATTATCACTATGTTCAAATAGTTCAACTAACAAAGCTGTAATGTTTTATGTGGTTTCAGAAAACCAGTCATGAGTAGTTGATTGGCTTGTCGTTGTCTTTCTTCTATATAAAGTAACCGTTAAATCAACCATCTTGACTATCTGTTTTTTTTTGGGGGGGGGGGGGGCACGGGGTCGGGGGAGTATGTGGGGAGGCAGCTGATCACAGGTTTGTGCAAACAGCTTTTAGATTTTATGGTTGCCATCATTGTGTTATTTTGTGTAGGGGAAAGAAAAGGTGGAAGGAGAAACTGTGGAGTACATTTTTCTGAAAAACCTTTAAAGACAAGCATGAGCTACTGCAGCATGTCTGTATTTGAGGAGACGGTGTGACAATCATGAGCCTCAGTGTTCAGGTACAGTAGACAGGCTTTAACGAAATGACTAAGCAATGGTGATGCACTTATTCTTTGTCTGCAAGTTAATGTGAAAGTGGGTGTGAAAAGTGTTTGTCCTTTTGCTTTTTGGAGTGGGTGAAGTAGAAATGAATATCTATGCATGATAAGAATTTGAGGGTATTTACTGATTTTCACATCCCTCCCCTAACTTAGAACTATTGATATACACTTATATCTTAGCAACCTCTCAATATTTTCTTTTTTTCATTCCTTTCCTCTTCTCCTCCCTCAACACTCTTCCACTCTCTTTTCATTTCACTGTTTGCTCATTCACTTTCCAAACATTTTAAATAGCATGTTTTAATTCAAATTCTTTTAAACACTAATCCTACTGGGATAAGGGGAAAGGAAAGGACAACTAAGCACAGCTGGCAGGCTAATCGATTCCTTTGGGCAGGTGTCAGCTGTGTATTTATATTCAGTTTAGGATAGTGTTTTGTAGACAGCCTGTACTTCTATATTTACTGTATAGATTATCTTTAGTGGGTAATGAGTCAAAGAGAACTATTGGGTGTCACCTCTATGGTGTCAACACAGTGCCATTTATTCAAATCATGTTTGATGGAGTGATTCTTTGGTAAGAAGGGGGATGGAAGATGATGACAAAACAACAGACAACAGTAATTCTATGAAAATAACTTTGAATGCAGTCTTTAAAAAATGCTTCATGACTTTATGCAATCCACGTGTAATCCACTCATGTGTCTCATGGAATTTTATTCCAAAGACCTCTTGATCTTCAAAATCCATTGATCAAGTAATCTGCTTTCAGAAGTGTGGAAAATCAGCATTTCATGCCTTTCTCACACATTTCTCACACTCACATTGCCATATTGTCAAAACTTAACAGTAGAGAAACTCACAAGCAATCTCACCATTTTGTTTAAAGAGATGTCTTTTCCCTCTAATTTACTTTATCAAGGTGTCAGTTCCTTCTTGCTCGAAAGCCTTTTTTATTTAATTGATCTCCCTCTTGCAATCATCACACCTCTCCAGCCCACACCTTCCAACCAGAGTGTGGGCAGCTCCCCTTCTCCAGCTATGCTCCCATTTGCCACCCACGCGCTGCCAATCATCCTGACGGGACCCCGCATTAGGCCGCTGACACAGTAGAGCTCACCGGGGATGACCACCTCATCGTAAATTCTCATAAAACAAATGACGATAGAGGAAAATCTTAGCATCTTACCCAACAACTCAGTGCATATGGCAGCCAATCCACTGATTTTTAATGCATGCATTTATTTACGACATACATATTTATGACAAATATACACTGGTAAGCATACACTGAATGGCCACTTTATTAGATACATCCATCCCTGTAATAGTTTCCGCTAGATGTTGAAATGGTTCAGTAGGAATCTTGGCCCATGTAGACATGATAGCTTCTTGCAGTTACCGCGAAGTAGATGGAGGTAATGACATGCTCTGAACTGCCCTTTCTACTTTGCCCCAGAGATGCTGTATTGGATTAAAATCCGGAGATTGTGAAGGCCAGGGAAGCAAGGAATCTCACTGTCATGTTCCTGGAACCAAATCCAGGACTATATGGCCCTTGTGGCATGGTGCATTGTCCTGCTGAAAGTGTCCGTCTGCCTTAGCACAGACAGCCGCCGGGAAGGAATGAACATGGTCAGTTGGCCCTAGTGCACAAACGTCTATCCACAGGTATCAGAGAATGCATGGAGTGCCAAGCAAACATTCCCCAGACGTCACTCCACCTTCACCAGCATGAACTTACCTGTCAGGAAGGGTTCTAAGCAAGCACTAAGCATCTGGGCCTTTTCTGACTAATTTTCTTATGTTGGCAAATGGCTGCAGCAAATCAAAAACAAAAAGGTATGTTCAGTCAAACTAGAGAAGGCTAAACCTGTGTTTCAGGTTCCTTGTGGTAATGCTTTGCTTACTGCAGCATCTAAATGTAACATAGGAAATGTCATCAGGTAACATGAGAGGTGAATACAGGTAATACAGCTGTGTGTTTGGGGAGCGGGGGGGGGGGGGGACACGCACATGACGTCATGTATGCACCATGGCTTGTGTGTAAAGGGTTTTGATGCATTGATTTTGAACTATTCATGACCAAACACTTCTTGTGTTGCATTTGCACTGGCAAAATACTCAAATATATGATGAATAACAAATGAAGAAATAAACCACATGACCAGTCTCTGCAGTGGAATGAGCACAAGCCAAGCGAAACACAGCAGTGATTTAATAAAGATTCACACTATGACTGTCATATGTCCCCATCCTTCTCCGATCCTCTCCTCTCTGCCCAAATGCACCTCGCCTAGATAGAGCTCGCTGTTGTTTTTGCCACAGTTCTTCATTTTTATGGGCGAGAGGCAGAATGGTTTGACCATTTTGTGTGTCCCCTTGCACCAGTACAAGGTGCAGAGGATGAGCACAGAGAACCATGGCGAGGGAGGTCAGCGTGAGAGGCAACAGTGAGCAAGAGGTCACGCCTGCACTGTCTAGGTGGTGAGGTCGCAACAGCACTGTGAAAATACTGGTAGGAGGATGGTATGTGGAATAATTAAATCACTGGAATGAACTGGCAGACGAGGTAAAATTTTGTATATTTAAATGGTGAACACACACACACACACACACACACACACACACACACACACACACACACACTGAATAACATCATATTGAATAACAAAACCCACACTACCAAAAGAAACAACACAACCAGCTACACTTTACAGGACAAAAATAAAATACAATCCTACACTAACTCCCTGAATATAAACAGACAATAACCCCAAACAAACAGGCACCACTCCCTACAATCAGTAACTATACATAAACATACACAAAAGTCTTTCATCTATCACAGGGATCACAGTCATAAACAAAGCACAGGGAATGCTCACATAGATCTACACATACACAAGCACATGCTAACTAAGGATATCACAAGAGAAGGTAAGGTAAGCACAGCAAAGATTACAAACTCACAAATCACCACCAATTCAAGAATGAGCTTGGGCAAGCTGCTGTCATCCTCCTGCAGGGTCCTTATATAAGCCACGGCAATCACTCAAGGAAGCGCGAGGCCAGCAACAAGGTGCACAGACAGTCCCAAATCCTGAACTGGACCAGGAGTGCACTGCAGCAGTCCAGGAGTGTAACACTGTGATGATGTAATTCTTTTTTTTAACCACTTGTTGCAAAGCGAATCTGGATCTGGCTTTGGCTACCATTTTTTTCTATTTCAAACACATTTTGAATAAAAATTTTGCTTTTATTTTATTCTAGTTTGAATATAATTCATATTATGGACAATGCTGAATTCCATATAAATGCATATACATTAAAGAACTAGTTAAATTAATTTATTTATTCATTAACAATGATTATTAGCAGTTCCAATAAACTAAACTAAGGACTCTTGGACCAAATTTATTTATTGAAAATATAAATAAACATTACAATGTTCTTTCTTACTTGTAAACTCTTCAGTCACACACAAATAAGCCAAATAAACCATCCTGTTCACCCTCTTTCCTTGGACTCTCTTTTGGAAGGAGCAGAAATGGCCCTGAGCCCAGCGTTTAAGCAGACAGCTACTGGGCTTTATCTGCCACTTTCTATTATCTCTCACCCCAGTAGTCTTCTACTTGGAAATTAAATCCACCGTTTATCTGTAGTGATCTCACCCACAGTCAGTATGCCAGTCCTATCTCTTGGTCTTCCTTTAGACAGTCATTACTTCCATGTGGACATTTGTTTTTTGCCTGTAGAAGCCATTTTGTTCTGCAAATTGTGTTTTTGTATACATTTTTGTGTACATATTTCATGTACTTTCTGTTTGTATCTAATTGAAAATGTCTGAGAAAAAAAAGAAAAGATATATGGTGATTATACCATTGCTAAAACAACCAATCTATTGGTGGCATAAGCCTTTGCACAGTACTATATATATATATATATATATATATAAAGCAAAGAGGACATTTTTCATATTTCAATAATTTATTTACATTTATTACACAAAGACAAAATAGGATGTAACAAAAAGTATTTAAAAAAAAACAAAAACAATGACAGGTGCTCAGGTGTGTGTGTGTGTGTGTGTGTGTGTGTGTGTGTGTGTGTGTGTGTGTGTGTGTGTGTGTGTGTGTTTTGGAGAATTATCCCCAGGCTTGTGATTTGCAATAATGTAGAACAAGTTTCCCGTCACTGCCAAAACACTGGAAAACAGGAAGGGGAAGAGGGAGCCTTAATACATAAATGGATACAGTTTCAAAATATGAAGAAATGAATAGCTCTTAATAGTACAATAATTATTACTCTCAAGTGTGAACATCAAACAGAACATGCCAATGTGCTACCACTTTTTCCATACAATAAAACATGGAAGCAGTCCCTGCCATGGATAACATAATGCCATCTTCCTAATATTATAAGGCAATAACCCATGACTGAATTTACTGATTTGATTCTTCAAACTACATTTCAATTATTGAAATGTGTGTTTATGCAAATAATGTACATCAAGAAATTTAGCATGGAACACACATAGTAGCGTTACAACTGAAGAACAGCGAAATACAATTTGAAATTTAAGACGATGTCATTAATCAATCCGGATGAATCCAATTCAGTAAGGTCACATATGCAATTTAAACATATACATTAAAACAGGGGTGTCTGACTCTTACATGTGGCACATGTAAACAAATGTAGGATGATTGAGTTACACATAGCCTGTACAATAAGAAAGGCGTCATGATCAAGCTGTTGCTTGTTTATGGATGTAGATTAACAAAATGCTTTCTAAAGAATCGAATCACTGATTCGCTTAATAAAGACGTTTAAAATAAATAATTAATCTGAAAATATATGAAACCATCACTACTTCCTAGATCATTCAAGTGATTATACTGTAAATCAGAAATGAGTAGTACTATTTTATGTGGGACAATCATGTATAGAAGGAAAACAACAACAACAACAAAAAAAACTTACTTCAAAAAGCACACCCACTTCTTGATCCGGTGATGGGGCAAATGACTGATTCACGTAAATGAACTGGGGGGAAAGAGTGGAAAGCTTCATCATTCAAGGTGAATTAATATAACATTACTTTTAGTCATGCTTTATAACTATAAGATTCTTAATAAATCCATATGATTGCACTAAAATTGCGGGTTCAGTTTGGTTTAGGTTTCGTACCAGTTGTTCGCTAGGCTCAAGTTTAAGAAAGCGTGAGATAAACTGAGAGAGTGACTGCACGGTCCTCCCTCTCTCCACCGCCCACTTCTTTGTCTTCATTATGGGGGTGTCTCCGACTGCCTTCAAGAGCACGTCAACTAAAAGAGATGGGGGAAGGTTACAAAAATAGCGGAACAAAATAAAGGTAGGATTTGAAGGAACGAAACAAGAAGCCGGTTGCTCCATCAAGAGGTCCAACGTCGCGCTTGTATGCGGAATGTGAAAAGATGACGTTGAGTCCAGAGTTTAGTTGGCTGTTGGTGGCATGTCTTTAGAACACAAATAAGCAGCTTCTTTTTTCATTTAGCCAATTAACTGCAGTAAACGTTGCTCATTCTGAACTGCAGCATAATACAGCGCAATGTTATCTAATTACAGCAGACTAAAATGGGCGAGAAAACAAACCAAACACACAGGCCTTTAATCACAGGGGTCTTTCTAAACTACACCATCATGACGACGAAAGGGTCGTCTTAAAAACAACATTTCCCCTATGATGGCATTAGATGGCATATTGGTAAGTTTAAATAATTATTTGACTTTCGTTCTGTTAGTTTAGTTTGTACCATGATGGTCAGAATTAACTTCGTAGCAGACGCCAGCTATCTAGCTAGCTAGCAATCTATCCCAAGTGTTAAAAGTAAATTTAGAAAGTAGCTGCTTGGTTTTGGCCATTCGGATTTATCAAAGAAATACCGCGTTAGTGAAGCATCTGACGATCCACATTTTATTAAGCACAATTACACAGATATCAAAAGAAACGCGATTCTTTAACTCGCCAATAAACATCAAAAGACGACTGATAGTTTACAACAAAAGTTGCTCAACCATTGGATAAAAACAGCGCATTCGGTTGTTTTAATTCGCTGCTGGCCCTGTCAATCTGAAAACACGGAAGTACTGTAGACGTCTTTCAGACCCATACACACATAAGTAAACAGCTATGCATTTTTTAAACATGTAGCAATATTCTAATACATTCTTACTCTTTTTCTTCTCTCCTGTCGATCCAGTATCTCCTGTATCAGTAACGCTCTGTTGTGCCGAGGACTCATATTTGTGTATTTCTGTGGGAGCTTCTGCGTTGTCAGACATCCTCTGGTCTCTAGCTAGCTACACATTCTAAACAGCGTGCACAACACGGGACAAAACAATTATTCAAAATAAAAGTTCTAAGATGCTTATATATAATAATGACTCTTCGAATTTTTCTTTTTGTTTATTATTATTGTTGTTGATGATGATGATTTTAACTTTTGATTTTCTTCATTATTACATTTTCTTTCTTTTGAATACCTAATTAGCACAGTTAAGTTGTCCAAAAATAGATAGATAGATAGATAGATAGATAGATAGATAGATAGATAGATAGATAGATAGATAGATATCATTATTAACCAATGACAACACCCTCTATAACTAATATTCTTGGAGTCTTTATTGCTGATATCTAAAAAATGAAAATGTCTTTATTTTTATTTATGTACAGTCACTTCAGATATGTACAGTGTCTAAAAGTGATTTCATATGCATAAATAAAACAAAGTGCCTTCAGAGTTACAATCCAAAACAACCAGTGAGTTCTTCAGGTGAAAAGTAAATAGTTGTAGTCTGGACACATGTCTCTCAAGCCATACTAATATGCAAACATTTAAATTGATGTCAGAAACTGAACACAAACAAGAGCTCATAATGGTTGGCACGAAGGTATTTCAACATATTGCAAAGAAGAGAGTAAAGGAAGATGGAGAGGTTAGTTGTTTGTAGATTGCATATGGTTTAGGCCCAAAAACAAATAATTTATTATTATTATTATTTTACATTTTAATTTATATTGCTCCTTTCTCACACACACACACAAACACACTATTCGTACTACTTTATGTATTTTTATGTATTTTTAGGTAATTTATCTCCATAAACTACTTGATAATCTAAACTGTGGTGACTGAACTACTACACCAAGTAATTATTGAAAATCTATTAATCCAAAATAACATAACACATACCAAGCAGAAATTATTAATATAACATTATGCTTTTGTCTTATAATTGCTGTGAGCACCATTACTGAAATCTGCTATCTGTGCAGTATAGATAAAAATATGACTCCACTGCCACAATACTTATCAGGGATACAAAAGTATAACTGTAAAAAATCTATTAATAGTAAGATATAAACTTTGAAATTTAGATACACAGCAAACACGAAAAGAACTTCATATGCCCAGGAGGGCTGGAATCATCATAGGTGTATGAATAATTGTACTGTTATTATTACAAATACAAGCGGACCACAGCTTTCAACCCACAATAGTGATTTTGACAATAGGTTGCAACATTTCCGTAAAGTTTGCTTTGAGCATCACTGCAAAACAAGGCAAAAAAAAGAATCCCCTTTTGAAATTTATTTTTATCATCAAAATCCAAATTGCCATTTTGTGTACATGCTTTATTGCCTTAACATGCAAGCAGAGAGGAATGTGAGCACGCCCACAAAGAAAACACTTAAACTGATGGAGAATTTCAAGCATTTAACAGCATTTTGAAGTGGTGTTACTTTCACTGTTCATAGATGTCTTCTTTCCTGATTAATTCATTTTCAGTCCTAATCTAGATCATATAGATTCAACACATTCACTGGATGTCTGCCCTCCTGCAGAGTTTAGTTTTAGCCCTAATCTAGATAATAGAGAGTTTCTAAACATAAGAGCCAGGTATGTTATTGTAAACTGCCAGAATAGACAAAGCAATGGTGTGGCAAATTATGGTATTTATTAGTTGGCAGTCATTTTGAAATGGTATGGCATGCCAAAAGATAACAAGGATCTCATATCTAAAGATGCTTACATATAAGGTAGAGGAAGGAAAAATGTCACAACATTTAGAAGACACATGATTCTGAGTTTGAAAGTTGCCAGCAAGAAAGCAATTCACATTTTGAGAGCACTTTTGATATGGTGTAGTTAAATAAACTTCTTTCACCCATTTCATAGTGCTGAACAGTTTGTGTCAGGAAAACAGAAGAGGCATTTGGTGTATTTAAGTATTTGTGGAAAATGAAGATACATATTCCATATCCCATATGTGGTATACCACAGTGAGCAATAAATGTATTTGGAAAGTAATATTGGAAAAAAAAGGGGGGGGATTGGAAAAACCTCCTTTAGTTGGCTAGATGGCCAGTTTTTGGTCATTGTTTGAAATGATTTCAGGCCTTGGTTATATTAAAGAAGAAAGACAGTTTTCCATAGACATCAGAAGTCTGCATTATCAGTAAAGAGCTTTAAGTCAGTTATGGTTACAGGCACACACAGGCCAGAGCTACACTCCCTGCACATGTCACAGACTTAGTAGATTATAATCAATCCCCATTTTAAAACCTGCAGTTTCTGGTTTTCAGCAATCTGACGAATGTTAGTGTCATCCTAGAAACTGTGCCAGATTTTAGCAGACTGAATGTTTCCTTTAGTATACGCATTTTGCTCTTCAGCTCCTGAGGTGCCTTCTTAAGATCTTTGCTTAGTGTGCTGCACTCCTGTGTTCTAGAGAAGTGTGTTCCTGTTTTAAAGAACTGCTGTTAAATGTTTTAAAAGATTTTCCATGGTCTGCTAGGTCATTTGCTGTTCTTGAGGTTATATGTTTTTTTCTTTCATTTTCTTTCATTGTTCTCTTTAATGATAAAACAAGGTAGAAATTTAGTAATGCACAGTTGATTTATTATTATGTAATAATTATTGATTATTGAATATTCTTTTCCAACAACACCTTATCTTGCTTCTTTAAATATTTACTTGGCCTTCATATTGGTTTGTAATATGAAAATAATTGTAAAATAAAGCTAACAGTTTACACTATAACCAAAAAGTGCATATTCAGAACGAGTAGAATATAAAGCAGACAAACTAAAAAGTGTATAAAAGAGGCCATAACAGTATTGCAGCCCCCTTCTTCTTTCATGGGCAGAAGAAGTCGCATGGGGAGTGAAGTCATCAGGCTCTCGTGGGAATTCCTCCTCTGTTTTTTAGTCTCCTTTTCCTGTGTAGCTCTTGAGCAGCGGGATGTCCAGGAAATGTGGCTTCACTCAAACTCAAGACTCAGTTCTAAGCCCAGATCTCTCTCTCCAGCTATTTTGTGGTTTTTTTATCTTTATCTATTTTGTGTTGTTCTACCAGAAATGCCTCAGCAAACTGCCAAACAACACAATTAGACGTACCGATAAAGCAATTGCCATTTCACTACTGAAATTTACACCTCACAAATTGCTAATATCACAGTATTAAAATGTTCAAATCATTATAATTTTGTTAGAATCCCCAACCATACATTGAGTAGCCTTTACTGTGTTCTCATTGTAAGAACTGGAAAGCTTTCACTGGGTCTCAACAAAATAATGATCCATGTAAATAATTATCTTCCTATTGCATTCCTTACAATGCATTACAAAAATATCTTTCTCAATTCCTTACAAATATTTTTTGGTTATTGTGTGTGATTCATACTTCCAGCCTTTGGCTATTGTGTCCTGGAAACTGCTAGAATTACAGTCAAACTGAGTCAGTTTATAAAAAGGAAGTGATCTAATGCAAAAAAAATCAGATATATCTTATTAGAATTTTAAGGCAGAATTTGATTATACTGAAATAAAAACAGGGAATGTCCCGCACACTTAACATGATCTAATAGACTAGGTTATGAATGTAATGTTGACAGGCCAGATTCCAAAAAGTGTTTAGGCAGTAAGTGTAACTTCTGTAGGCAACTGCACCCATGGTAGACAAGACAAAAGCGCATTGTTATTCAGTTGTTCAGAAATTAGGTAACAATTCACACCGTCTCAAAGCTATTACAGATGTAGCCTGTACAAAATGCGATAACTCCAAAGACCGGGGTAGAAGGAGAGATAACGGAAATAGATGTACAGAGTACTACACTGAACGCTAAGCGGCGGGGGAAAAGCAGCTGTACTTGAATTTCTGGCTTTTTTCATCTTGTTCAATTGCACAGCGCTCGCTAATGAAAGTCGCGTCACTTCCTTGCCCATCCCAAAGGGAAAAAAAATATCAGACAAACAGCGACACCAAGAAATTCTGAGGGAAAAAAAAGCTACGATAGACGAATTAACCTGTATAAAAGAAGATCCCGAACATAAAGCAATACATCGAGAACGAACTAGATTAAGAAGTACACATTCCTCGAAGTAAGTATTTATCCCCTCTTATCAGCTATAAAGTAGGCTATGAATTGGTAACTTCAGAAAACTCCCGGGGGGGCGCAACACTTTTCCGATTGCCCCTTTCTCTCACTTTAATTTCTTTCCCAAATTTAATAATAGAAATGGCCCCACTCTTTTCAGCGCCGGTTTGCACTAGACAGAGTTAAGGAGAATAATACGGTACGAAAAATGTTCTTTTTCTTGAAGAGTGGCGGAACTTCAAATTAACTTTCGCAACCGTACATTAACTAACTAGCCTATATAGTTTGAAGACTAATAGGCAGGTTCGGTGTCACACATGTAGCCTAGAGGGTAATGAGCTACAACAAAAGTATCTATTTTATTCTGTGAAAACTAGCCGAATTGGGAGACGCGGCAGTTCTGACTCTCTCCAGCTGTGGCTGTTTGTTGACTCGTCATCCAGGTAACAAAAATGGCGATTACACCCATGCGTTTAAGAAAACGCAGAATTTTAGTAAAACATGTAGACTAAGTAACACCACAGTACTTAAAGAATCAGCGTAGCTTTGTATCGGAAAACACTTACCACCGCGAATAAGACTGGGGTTTTACCACTCTAAAGAAAACATTTACAAAGTCGACAAATCTGAGTCTGATTCTATTGAAGTTCAGTATTCCAGATGTAAACCCACACTGGATTTAATTAACCAAGCTCACATTCACGGGAGTTGTACAGTTCCAAGCAAGACTGCGTAATATATCGTTAATCAAAATTTTAAATGAATACGTTACCCGTTATGACATTGATTGTATCTGCCTGCAATATCGCAAAGGATCGCAAACTGCACACACGCTCCTAATAAGTTTTTAACATGTGCTGGAACGTTCATACACACATTCCTGACATGGGCTGTTGTGTTTCAAATAGGCTAATTCAGATATTTACATATGTCATATGGTTTCAGTAACGTAAGACAATGCAACAAAAATAATCGCAAGTATGCATTTTGTCTATATCGTAAAACCGTATTTAGTAGTTTTTTTGTTTTGTTTTTCCTATCCAAGAACGTAGTTTGATCTTGTTACATTCTACCGAATTTAACTAGACTTGTGTGAGTTTTATATTAATAAAATGTCTTTTTAGATATAATTAGTAAATTAAAGGTGCAACGATTCAGGAAAACTGTATAAAAAGCGCATATTCAAATAGCAATAAACCAAAATCATACACTGATATTTCACATTGGACATTGTCTAGTAATTGCTTCCAGCAGAGAGTATGTGGCAGATTCATGAACTACATATTTCTTAGTAGCTCCCTTATCACTGGGCAATTTCATAATTTCCATTTAAGAACTGTGTGAATGCATATCTGCCTGCTTGCTCAAGGCAAGAATCCAAAAATATGTGTTTGCATTACAAGTGTCTCACTTGCAAGTCTGAGCATGGTTTAGGCATTACCTCTCAGACAGCTCTTTCTCAAAGTGCTCAGGCGTTTATGAGCATCTGCACTGCATTAGCCTGGCCAGATGTTAATGTCTGGTATATCAAATCAAGAGATACCATTAGAATAATTATTGTGAGTTCTAACTCTGAGAATGTACTTTCTTTTGCATCATCTGTAATCTATCCCAACAGGTTTAACTTATCTAATTATAAAGGCCTTTGTGCGTTTGCACAGGTATAATACGAGAGGGTAAAATCCTAAAACATGCAGGACCAAATCCAGAAGCCACAGTAATTCAAGTCAGAAAACTGAGTTACTGTAACATCATCTGAGTTATTGTAAGCATACAGAACTTCCTTCCAAGAGACAGCAGTCAATAACAACAGCAGCTAGACGACAATCAGTAGCTCATTTAATCTGTCCATCTTGTCTTTCTTCAGAATTTTCACATCAGAATGTTCATGTCTGTTTTACTGTCCTATGGTGGTGTCTTGCTGTTGATAAGGCTGTATGATCTAAACTGGTGGAGGCGTAATACTTTGAAACTTTCGTTCCTTTTTCTTATTCAGCTCCAATGCCTCTGCACAAGTCGGGCCGGGCTCAGCGCCTGGATCCCACAATGATCTCGGCGCCGCTGGGTGACTTCCGTCATACCATGCACATCGGGCGTGGTGGAGATGCCTTCGGAGACACCTCCTTCTTGTCCAGTCATGGCCCCTCCAACACAGAGTCTTTTAAGTCAGTCCAAAGCCCAGTGGCAGTCACCAGTGAGCCCACAGAGACAAGGCAGAACTGGGATGACGACCGCAGGGCTCCTGATGAGACACTTCCGGAACTTAGGCACTCGGAGTCTGTCTCGTCCTTCGACCTGGACCTAGACTTGGGGCCTTCCATTATGGGAGATGTGCTGGGAGTGATGGATGGACTGGGACTGGGCTGTGAGTGGGCAGGGGGTACGGTAGGCGACGAAGAGGTGTTCAGCCCTGCAGACGGAAGGGCGTCGCCAGTGGGCTTTGCAAACGAGACGAGGACGGAGAGTCTAGGCCGAGGGGAGGAGCATCTAAACGAGGTAAACGGAGTCAGGTCCAAAGGGTTCAGGCCCAAAGTGCGATTCAGCGATAAAAAAGAGGAAATTGTTGGCCGGCAGTACATAGCTCATGGGTTAGAGGTGGAGCATGAGAAGATTTGCATGGGTCCAGCGGAAGGCGTGCATGTGAGCAGTGAGGAATTTGCAAAGAAGGAGGCAGTGAGACCAGAGTCAGCCAATCACCAGGCAGGCAACAGTCCGAGCCCTTCCTCTTCAGAGAGCTCCGAATATGAAGGTGTCTCCCCACTGGACAGGAGGAGGGAGGAGGACCATCTGGCAGAATCTGGTTCCGAGGAAGAGCACGTTGCTGGAGATCAGGGGTATACATTTGAGGACGAATCTGATGAAGAGATTGGCCTTTAGATGGATGATGTTGAGTGTGTGAAGGGCAAGCTGAGAAAAGTATGTGCACAATGCTTTTCTAATCATCATTCTATAAACATATAAAGGGGAAACATAACCAAAGCTAAAAAATATATATAATCAAGAGGAAAAACTGGACACTGTAATTACTAGGTTAATAATACATTAAGACACACAAAGAGCTTCAGAAGTTCGCAGATAGTTTCAAAGCTGTAAGTTCTAAAGTAATTAACCAGTGGTGCAAAGTGGTATATGAATGAAAGTTTCTTATCAAGGCTAATGTTTCATCATCAGAAAGAATTGTAGTACTTTGTGGAAATGACAAAACATTCTTAGTACCTCTTTTAGTGTGACTCAGAATACATTTTATATTTAATATTTTAAATCCTTGATAAGCAGCTATTTCAGGTTCAATATCTTAAAACATTATTAAACTGGGAATGTTGAAGTTTCAAAGCTCATTATATGGGAATTTTGAAGCCTGTGGAAATGTAGCCATGGCATCTGTTGTAGCCTTGTGAGTAAATTTACTGTAAATAAATCATCTCATTAATGTAGTAAATAGTTGAGACAGGGCAGCATTGCATAAATGCAGTAAAAGGGTTTGGCTCAAAAACATTAAATCTGTTCACTGATTTCTTTTTAAAGAAACACATTGATATATACATATTTTTTTACCTCTGAATACTATTTCTAATGCATTTGCAATACAGACAGTAATATAAAGAGGCAAGAAAAAATCCAAAATGCTCTGTCCTCTTTAATGTCTCAGCATGAAGCAAAACATTATACTAGCCTCTGGCTGAATTATAAGGGACACTTACTTTCAATCAACTATAATTGTAAAAGTAATTAGTTTTACTTAAAAAAAAAAACATGAGCAAACTTAAGTTTATAAAGTATTAGCAAATGCTTTGCTTCTAAGTTAAAAACAGATTTGCTAGTGCTTTGGTTTGCTTAAAAAGTTTTTAAATCACATAGAAAAGGTTTAAATAACAGAAGTTGAGTGTGGGTCTTAACTAGGTATGCTACATGATCTGTGTAGTTTTTACTTGAATGCTCTGGCTAGGCTATGGTGGAAGTTTGGGCGTTCCTGTGGGAGTGACAAAACAATGGGTGGAAAAAACATTGGGTGAATGTCTT
Organism: Electrophorus electricus; assembly: GCF_041902795.1. Taxonomy (NCBI): domain Eukaryota; kingdom Metazoa; phylum Chordata; class Actinopteri; order Gymnotiformes; family Gymnotidae; genus Electrophorus; species Electrophorus electricus. The sequence continues at coordinate 23,243,790 of NC_137510.1, forward strand.
GCCTAGATGTTTTTTTTTCTTTTACATGTCTTCAGTTTACTATGATCGACACAGCTTCTTAGAGTGCTTTTTTCCCTAGTGCTTTCATACACATTGGTGTAATCTGAAGCACCATGGGGTATCTGCTGTTACTGAAGCTTAAGGTACAATAAGTGCAAATATACATTATGAAATATTTTTGACTTAACACAGATATGGGCTGCCATTAATCAAGCAATTGTACTAAAAAAGTTAGATGATCCATGGCACATGCTGTATTGTATGCATGGAAAACATATGAAAAATATCCGTGTGCTGGGATGTATTCTGTTAGCTAACCTCCCAGCTACTTTCAAGGAAATGAGCCATTAATGAGGCCTTTCTTGGTATTAACAGTAAGCCATTGCCCTTTGTATGACTCACAGTAACTACTCATCAAAATAAGGTGAAAGACTATAGGCAAATACAATAGATACAAACCTTCCAATTTCTTTAAACTCTTTGGTAAGTTTAAAAAACAAAGGTAGCAAACTACATTGCTGGAATACTTCAACCACAGAAATTTAGTACAATGTTAAACTCGTATCTTAGTTATTTAGCTCATTATTTGGCTACATGCCACAAGTCCTAAATGTAAAAGAGGCTTGTATATTTGGGTAGCTCTTTCATGTTAAAAAGGCATACCAGAGTAAAACCCATGTATCTGCCTCATTATTGTGGAGTGAGATTGGAGGAATTCAGCCAGGAGAATTTGCCAGGAGCAAAAGGATGGTAATTGATGGAGTTCAGTCAGACTGCAAAGAGCGAAAGAACACTGACATTACAATATGAGAGGACAAAAAAGGGTTAAGTCTTAACAAAAAGAAATTGCAACAAACTGTTTTCTGAAGCTTCATTTAACTGTCATCTTTTTTTCATAATGAACTATTAACCTATAAGCACCTTATACTTCTAAATCATTCTTTAAAGCCAAACAGAGCCTATCTGTGAGTTCTAGATCATAACTTTGTATGCTGTTAATGGCCAAACAAATTACATAATAGACCAAAATTAACACTGCACTTATCAGCTTTCATATGCAAAAACTATGACAAACTGCAAAAATCTGGTAATTCACAGCCACTGACAATCAATCTGTGAATTAATTTTATGTAACAATTAGTGTAGCCAGAAATATAATAAAGTAACCAAGCTGTGTTGAAGCTGTTCTGCTATAATGTAAGCTCTTAACCACACATCTGCAGTGTGGGAAACCAATGCTGTTGTTCTTGACATTATTTTCTTGGTATAGACATCTGCAAGATAATAAATGATTTCTTTACTTTCTACCAATGTGGTATTTCGCACTGCTGTTTTCTTCAAAGGTTTTGTTATGATTCTATTCGAGTATGGTTCAACCCATCTCTTTTCTTCTTTGTCCATGTAATGGATGATCTAACTACAGAAAGTTAGAACCAACCTAAACCTTTTACCTGGTTGACAATACACATAAAGGCAGCATACTTAAACGTGGCACCTCGAGCCCCTAAATTCATTAGAGAATCTACCCCAGACATACTCAAGCCAATCTTTTCCATTCTTCCTCCAGAACAGTGTCAAGAGTGAAAATAAACAAGTAATCATCTCTCCCCTTATGTCAAAGAACAGCAATTTGCAAACGGCAAAGTTGTAATAATGGAAAGAGCGAGCACTTACAAGTCCACACAACAGCAAGAAGGAAAACCTGTAGCTTAAAGAAGACAAATGATAGTTAAAATGAAAGTATATATACAATTCCAAGCATAAAGCATACTGACCTAATGAACCATGAAACTACACAGGTCTCGGGCTGCTTTAGTGATGGTGGCGATAGTAATTGTGGGAGGGCAGCATTTCTAATTTTGCACACAGAAATAAAAGGCTATTTTTACTTTATTACTGAGTCTGTATTATTCACTAAGGTCCAGGTCAGGTTTCTTACATCAGGTTGCATATGTCAGTTTAATTTTAATACATTTTCACTCTGCATTACCACCAAGGAGAATAAGGAGTTTTTCTACATTATCTGAATAAATTAATTTAAAGAAATTTGCAAAGCTCACAGCTATCTGGTGCTACAGATGACTGGCATCAATATTAAGAGGGCAGTGCTAAATCAGTGGTTAAGGTACTTGATTTGTAATTGGAAGGTTGCTGGTTCAAGCCCCACCACTGCCAAGTTGCCACTGTTGGGCGCCTGAGCAAGGCCCTTAACCCTCAATTGTTCAAGTTGTACTCAGTCATAATTGTAAGTCGCTTTGGATAAAAGCATGTAATTTTTCAAAATGTATAACTTATGAAACTTAAGTACCTAAACTGTGCTGTACTGAAGAGGTATGAAGCACCACTTAACTTGCCCCATAAAAGGGAAAATTACTGCAGAAATGAGGCCTTGCAAAAGTGTTGACAAAAGCAATACATATTTTACTTCAGTTATTACTAGTTATTCACATATTTGGTGTCAAAACAGATGTGATGCAAGACAGTTAAAACCTAAGCATTCAAAGAGATTGAAATGAATACTCAATATTAGGTTTTGGAAATATTAACAAGAAATATGACCACATATACTGTAAAGTAAAAACTATTCAGAAATGAAAATTAGTTTAGCACTTTTTTCCCCATTGGCTGATATATGCTTATGCACACTCTTGGTGGAGTTAACCTCAAATTAAGGCCTCAAGCAGCTACCAAACTTTGATAATCTCTGTGCCAGATTATGTACGGATATTCAACACATGCCACAGCACAGATTTCAGTTAGCAATCACCCATGTGTTGCCATTAATGAGTGCTAAAGAGTAACACCCAGTCACAAGCATAATGATTAGTGGAACAAGAACCCTGATGAGTCAATGGCTGTCATGATAATGATGCATAAAGTGCAATATCAAGTGTATTTCTACCATTGTAAAAAGTAAAAATTCTTTTACACAGAGATAGTTCTGAATACATTGAATCCTGACAGAGCTGTGGAGATAAGGGTTCCAGGGATCTGTGGGTGCCAATGGAGTTCCTTAACTTCTGATTGGCCCTGGTGCAGGAAGAGCAGCTGTGGTGGGAGGTCCTTTAAGCTGCCAGCCCTCTCACCCACATCACATGACTCCACTGACAAATCCCACTGGCTAATGACGTCATCTGCTCCTGAGGCAGCGAACACGCTGGAGTCGACTGGGTTCCACTCTACTGACGTCACAGGTGCACTGTGCTGTTTGAAACTGGCCACGGCACGTCCAGACTGAGAAAGATGACGAAGCCAACAGGTGTTGAAAATCCAAAATATAAGGAGAGAGATTCAGATACATTTTTTATTTAATTTAAATGAAAGCAGAAGGGAGATAGCAATGTGAAGCAAAGGAAGCAAAACATGATTGCGTATTTGAGGAGTTCTACTGTAGGTAGACCTTTGATGTCACATCAATACAAAGCAAGTTTCTTCAGGGTTTTGTTTTGTAAGTACTTACCTCTATAAAAAGGAAATGGTGGCCAATTAGTTCTGTGGGTCTACTTAATGCAACTCTTCAGAAGAAAATGCTCACCTGGAACTGCCTCAAATCCCACACCTTCAGAAGGCCATCATCCCCTCCAGACAGCAAAAATGGTTCGGTCCGATTCCAGCTGATGACATTGACATCTGTTGAGTGAGCCTCATTGGCTGAAAGCATAGAGTTTGGAGGAGCCCTGATATCCCAAATGCGAACAGACTGATCCACTGAACAAGAGGCAAAAACCTGGGGGTATTAGAATAAAACACCCATCCATTACCACAACTTGCTGCTTTGCTCTTCATCTCTGTATGCACCAATATAAAATACTGTAGGTACAAAATACATAAATCAGAAATCTTGCTACTACTAACTTACTGTTGCTTCAGTAGGTGACCACTGGAGGTCCTCCACAGACTTGCTGTGAGAGCTAAAAGGCCGCTGGTCAACCTGCCAAGAAGTTCCACCCTCTCGTGGCTCCCAGACGTGAATGTTCTTCTTGCAGTCTCCACTTACAAGACGCCCTTAAGAACAAAGTGTGACATTATTACAGCATTTGTTACCACAATGGAACAGACAAAAGAAAGTGAATATTTTCCTCTTCTCCAGGAGTGTAACATCTGCTGACACATTTGTGGGCTGGCGAAAGTCCACCGTGATCACTGACCTGGTACTTTTGAAGACCAGTCAATGGCAAAGCCTTCTGACATGTGACCTGCAAAACTAAACAGGGGCGTGGCCTCTTTGCGCTGCTTTACAAACGCTGCCATGACAGCAGAACTGTGAACTGCATCCAACTGGCGCCGAAGGTCAAAAATCTCCACCTGACCTTTCTCTGACCAGACTGCAGCCAATGCCTGCTCGCCCCGCTGGGTCACCTAATTCAAAAATGGAGGACAGGCAAGGCAAAACATCTTTAAGGAACAATACTAAGAAAATAATCAATCAACCAATCAATAGTGCAGTTCAATATGAAGTAATAATTCACCAACAATCAAGAGAAGTGGAGTCAGAACCAGAGACTCACTCTGACTCTGTTTATTCCACCATAGTGGGGCATCATGGCCAACTCTAGCTGTGGCTTCTTCTCTTCATCCTCACCATCCTCGTCACTCTCTCCATCACTGCTCTCCTCCTCCTCTTCCTCCTCCTCTTCCTCCTTGTTCTTTTTCTTAGTGCCATAGAGGTTGTGCATACGCATGACAATGAGTCTGGATGGAGAGAGAGCAATTCTTGTTTTGGTTTGATCCTCACTGGGGCCAGAGCCTATATATGAACAGATAAGTTACTGTGCTTCTACAGTGTTGGCCATGGCTGTGTGTAAGAATAAAAGATACAACTAGTAATTACACAAAAAAAGGAATTATGATGATAATGCATTAATGAAACTTCACTTCACTGGAGCCTGGAGCAAACCTACCTATTGCTGAGAGCTGTATCTGCTTGGGTACCCGAACACAGGAGCATGGACAGGGGAAATGTCTCTCTGCCCTCTCCCTCAGCATCACGCAACACATCAAAACTCAGACAAGGAGCACCTGGAGTGGACATTCATTGTTAGAATGTTACTGTTTTGGACTTTTTCTGACCTTAATAACAACAAACTCTGTCCCGTCCTTACTTAACTGAGGATATGAATTTTAACTCTAGCCCATCTTCCTATTACTTCTATGTGTTGAAAACTGTGTATACAGTGAAAATGCCTGATCTGAACTATGATGCATGCAATAAGCAAAACGTGGTGAGGTGAGGTGTTCCATTCGATGTCTCTGAATTTTAGCTACCTGAACTAACTAGCTAGGTATGTCTGTTTTGGACGTGTAACTGACAACACCAAGAGAACAGCTGTAAGGCAACTGTTTATTAGTTAGCAAAGTCCCCAAATAGCCAACGCTTGCCAGTTAGCTAGCTACATTCATTTCAAATCGTGCTAAGAAACTGAACAGAAACAACAATATGGACATAGATAAAGCTAGCCAGGCTACGCCTCCATTATCTAAGTAAAACTAATAAGCTACCGTTTTCCGTCCAAATAGGCACTGCCGTTAATCAATATGTTCACATGCATGTGCGTTCATCAGTGACTGAGCAACCTGTTTGGCACTGATGATACAGGCGGTATGCAGACTGATCCATTTCCAGCTCCTCTCCTGGCTGAAGAGGCTGAAGACCAGGTACGTAAACTTTACTGTCCCCATCTCCATCTCCATCTCCATCTCCATCTCGGCTTTCTTCCTCCATATCATCTTCATCACTGCCACCTGACTCCATCTCCTCAACTTCGTCTTCACGTGGAAACGTGTGTTCTTCGGGCGCAGCCATTTTGAAAGCAGCTGAAGAAGGTGGCTGGTTACACTTCCGGTTACGTTCACGTCTTGCGAAGCACTTTTAACGTTTAAAGGCCCTACTTATAAGATCATTTGAAGTAAAATCTAAATATCATGTAAAATGTAAATAATCCTAAATTAGTACCAAACATTCAATTTAATTTTAGAAAATGTTACATTTTTGTGTCTATTATCCTAAACAGACGGCGTGACTGACATAGGCTACAATAAGATAGCGGTTAATGCATTGTAATTAATTTCCTTAGAGTAAAACAGAAATAAAACGTTTGTTTTGAAATGATAAGCATCACATTTTTGTAACGAGGACCATGGGTTAACGTATCAATAAATAATGTCTTAATACTAATAGTCTACAGTCAGAATGTTTGAATAAAGTAGCCTACTCCTTTTTATTTAATTCCAGCCAGTTGGATATTGGTCAATATAAGATACGCTTTAGATTCCAAGGGCAAGTACAACGTAACAACTCTTAATTCAAACTCAGATTAATCTGAATATATAACCACTTTTGCCATTTCTGATAAGACAAACAGTTTATTCATATCAATACCAGTCCTCAGATATCTGTAAATTCGCGGAAGTCTAATAGATACATTAATAGGATAACTGTACCCAATAAAGTAATCACTCATTCTGTGTCTTCTCTACACTTAACGTGATGCGATCAGGTCACAGTCTCATGTGTACAACTGCCAATTTAGCGTAGATGTAGTGTTTCTTGTGAAAAGCTATTTAAATTTGAAAAATTAATGTTTCGAAGTGTTTCAAATGATATGTCGAGCCCAGCGTTAAATTGATTTTATTGCTTTTTTCATTAACTGTTTTTTAAAAGTCAAAATGTCCTCCTTATCTATAACAGGTAGATCCAGGTTTGCCTTGCTTAAAAGTGTAACGGTTTGTTTTGGTGCGTGTAAAGGTTTGTTTCTGCGCGTTCCGTCGCTCGGTTTCGACGCTCACCACTGGAGAAACGCGCCGTTTGATCAGTGCTCCGCTCTGGGGCACGTCTTCCCTGCGCTCGTCAGAGACTCAAGACATACATATGCTTGAATACAGGTTATAGAAGTTTGCAAAGCCTGTTTCTCAGCAAACATCTTTGGTGCGTGTATCTCAAATCGTTGTATTATCCCCCACCCCCCACCCCCCGGTTTTCTAAGGTAAATATTTGAAGAATCAATGTAATTAATGTGATGATGGAATTTTGGGGGGTTAATATAGGTAATAATCAGAATTTGTCAGATTAGGCTAGGTTCTTAGTTCCTTGGTGAAAATCTGAAACTCAAGAGAGGTTGGAAATATATATTATTTTCATCAGTAATAAACATGAATAGACATATGTAAATTTAAAAAATGTTAATGTTTAGCTAACGTGCATTTGTTGTAATCCAACTCAGTTTTTTTTGTCCCTGTGCATGTGTGTATTTGAGAATGTCTGGCCAGAAAAACTCTTGTGAAATCTTGTGAAATATAAGTTGACTGTAGACTAGAGAAAACAATAATATTTAAAAGTGGTGGTTTATTTAGACAGTTTCCATCACACACACCTTTTAGGTTTCCAGAGCTAAATAATGCTTCAGATTGTGTCTGTGGACATGCAATTCAAGCATAAGATGTTATAGAATAAAAGGCATTATATGGTAATTTAAGACATTTTTCGACTGGTTGAATAATATTCTAGTTGCATATTTGAATAGTGTTCATACTGTATGTTGTGTGTGGGTTTGTTTTGCCTTTATCCGTTACTGGTTTGCAGAGTGCATAAGGAAAGCAGTGAGTGAACAATAGCAGTCTGTTAAACTCTTGTTGTTTGTACCATCATATGCATATCCCTATCTAGCTGTGACATGTCTTTCTCTCTCTCTTTCTCACACACACACACACACACACACACACACACACACACACACACACACACACACACACACACACAGAGAGACAGTATGTCCCTCTCACAACATGTAACCAAAGATAACACAGTATATATAAACACACATATCCAAACACTTTCAACAACGTCCCAAAGTAGTAGTGTCACAGCAATCTTCAGAAGTGTTTCGGCACAACGTGGTGGGTGGCAGGTTCTCATGGTGTCTGTGGCTGCTGAGGCTAATCAGATCCAGCATCTTAATACTTAATCATGGATTTAACACTACCTAAACATGAACAGTTCCTGCCTAAGAGAGAACAGAGCACAGGTGGACAGTAAAGTGACAGGACAAGGGTGGAGTTAGACACAACTAAGATGGAATTTGTGTTGTTTGCTCTGTAGCTTAGTTCAAATTGTTTGCATCTCAAGGAGCAGCTTTGGTGTTTATATAGTTGGTTATACTTAATAAAAAGATTCCACAGTTCTTTATAATTACACAAGTACATTCTGAAACAGGCATGCCAGTATGCACATCTGCCAATACAATACAATAAAAGTGTAAAGCTCCGTTATACCAGTCTTGAGATAGTGAATGCAAGCTTAGTCTTAGGAACTGGTTTTCAGTATCAAGAGATGTTTCCTAAAATGTTTTGAAAAATGTGCATATTAAATATACACACATGTTCTACACATTGACATATGCACACATTTCACTAAACAATGACAGCATAAACAACAATGGAAGAATCTGCACAAAAGACATACATAATCCAGTTCTTCTAATTTGCAGGTTGACTGTGGTAATACAGTATAAGTAAGTTTCATTATGGGTAGCATCCAGGCTAACATTTAAAGACATGTAAACATTTTAACAATGCAAAACCATTCCTAAAATACTATACAAATCCATCTCGGGCACTAGCCTAACCATGTAAGCTATCATGACTACACTACTAGAGATGTTTACTGCATCTGTAAAAGGTTATCTTCTGATTTTGTTTTTGTTAGTTAAAATGCAGTATTTAAAAGTGTTATAACTGTTCTGATTTTGTGTTTGTTAGTTAAAATACAACATTTATAATAGTGTTATAACTGACAATACCATTGCTAATACTGAAGACTACTGACAAAGTGAAACGGGAGCTTTGATTTTTGCTTTCTTATCACCTTTAGTTCTACATTCTGAGTTTCAAACTTTTCAAAGTCCACATCTGACATCTTACATGACACTTGAGGCACATAATTCAACAGTACTAAAACAACCAAGGCACAGAAGGGGCACAAATGATCAGTGCAAAGAAATGACATAAAATTAGACAAACAAATTATAGAGTGAGCATGTGATAATTGTTCATATCGGTCCATTCAGTAGAGCACGACAATAGACAGTGACTATTTCCAGACAAGGGCTTTTACTCTGGAGAAAAGCCATTGTCTCAAAAAAGAAAACCAAATGAGTAGCATTTGGATCAGCTTTTAAAGCAAAAACTTCAAAAACTAGACTGACATGTGCAGTCCTCGTGAGGATGAAGAGTGCAATTGGACACAACTGCAGCATGTAGTGTATCTACGTTGAGACACTCCATATAGCTTTCCTAAAGTCCTAAAGTGATGAGAGATGTGGATGAAAAAAAAATCAAACACTTCATTATGTTGAAGGATAGCGGTCTAAGCTTTTTGCCTTCCCTCTTCCCACTGTCAGTGTTAGCCTGAAATAAAACAGGCCCTGGGCAGTATCTTTCTCTTTCACTGAAATGTGGTCAGAACTTGTGCAGCAGCACTGACTGGTTTACAAATATTTTTCTTATTTGCAAGGAGCAAGACATTTTTGCGTGGGTGAAATGCTTTGACAAAATGTACAAGTTATCATGGAGCCACAACGTTATAAGAAAAAAAAAAAACATGATCAAAAGTCACTATTTGAGCATTTTTATCCCCTTAAAATGTCGATTGTAAATTTGTGATCATCTGCACAACCCAACCAGAATAGCTATTTTATCTCAGGTTTTAATGTTGTTTTTTTTAAAAAAAGAAACTTTATTAAAATAAAATCCTAAGTAATTTTTAATATATAAAATGATCAACATTTTGCTGATAAAAATGTAATCCTTTTGCATCCAATTAACAACTATGGGGGAAAAAACAGACGGCTTTACACATGACTTTGTTTCATCTAATCCAGTGACTCTGAGATCTTTAAGTCTGATTCTGGATTAAATAAACCCCCCCAAAAACACTGCAGGTCTGACACATCACCATCCAACCTGCAGCAGGCACAGCTGCTTCCTGAACTACAGCCTGTTCCGGTAACTTTAGAGTGAATCCTGGACTGTGCACCACCCCCCTAAATTGGCTATAGTCCCCAAAATCCAGCGCTTACCAGCCAGGGTCCTTCACTATTACATCCAGGCTGAAAGTTGACCATTTTTCTTCCTCCTCAGAGTTCCCTCTCCAGCACATCCAGCACCATCTTTAAGGAAGAAAGCGTACACAGGATGAGACCTGGAAATGCATGCGTCTCAGCGTTCCCATTAGTTGGGATGACAGTAATCCATCTTTTCCCTCTCTCTCCTTCCTTTCCGTGCAACAACTCCTCTGTGACTGTCCTGCCTGCGACACCCCCTTCTTCCTCGAGTTCCTCCTCTTCCTCCGGGTAAAGGGGGTCTGGACTGGGTAAGACACATGCATGCTTGCCAACTGGACAGTCCAGGTCCACCCATTTGGAGAGAACCACCGACGTGGAGGTGAGCAGGGCTCCAGGGGAGGAGTGTACATGTGGGAAGACAGAGGGATCGGGAGATTCCTGGAAGCTCTGTGTACACAAAGATAATACTGGCTTATTGATGAAGGGAATACTACAGGCAATACAGAGTCATGGTAATTCAGCACAGAGCAGCCTAGGGGAGTAGAACAGACTAACAGCTTGTCACTGGAATAGACATGGCGTCTGCTGCTATGCCATAAATCTTTAGTAAACCATAAACGCTTAGTAGTATAACATTGAGTAAATGATTCATGTGTAAATAAGTTTTGCTTCAAAATAAACATAGCCACAGACATGAATCACTGAATAAACGATATGCATGTCACTTAGGACAAGGAACACTAGAAAAAACTTTCAAAACCCAGGGCAGAGATCAACACAAATTCATTTAAAATGAATTTGAATGGTTTTGAGTTGGGAGTGCAATCATTAAGAAAACAATGATCAATATAACTAAATCAGTATGAAAGTATTTATCTGCAATGTAAAAAATAAACATGCCAATCTAATCCAAAAGAGAAACAAAAGAAACAGCATTTCTATCACTATAAAATGTATAACATAATTCATGAAATAGTGGTACCCCTCTTGAAATGTCATCAAGGGTAGTCTTCAGTTCAGTGATGAATGTGTATTTGACATGAATCCTTTCAAGGTGCTGCAGGAGTTGCATCCAAGAATGAGAGAGAATCACAGCTGCACTGAACACACAGCACTATACACAGACACACACACACACACACAATGGGTACAACATGGCTTTGGCATTATTGGATATTGGACAGACACATTTAGATTTAGGGCATTTAGCTGACGCTTTTACCCAAAAAGAGGGTAATACAATTATGACTGAGAATAACAGGCCTTGCTCAGGGAGCCAACAGTGGCAGCTGTGGGGCTTGAACAAGCAACCTTGCAATTACAAGTACCTTAACCACTGAGCTACCACTGCCCTGTAGCGTACACATACATATACGCTCACAATTACACACACAATAAAGCACAACAATTCACTGGAAACTTTTCTTACCGAGTCATGGCACTCTGTGCTGGCATTGAAATAATGATGCACATGGTAGTTTCTGGGGAACACTTCAGGCTGCAAGGAACGTTCAGAATGAACAGGTCATTAGTTATCCGTCGTGCAGACATGCGAGTCCGAAATTCCTTTAAACGTAACACGTTAAAAGACACGCGTCTCTACGTTATTTCATCTGTACCATAATTCATCAATCAGTAAGATTATATTTAAAGAATAACGACTATATTTAGTCTTATTAACTCACAAATCCTTTATTTTTTTCATTGTTGATGGTGGCCTGAAGATTGCTAACAGTTCCTTTCTTCAGATCATCACAACCGCTTCCTTGAACAGTGAATATTGACAGAAGCAATAGTACTGAAAGACAGAGAGAGGTCTGGTTTTACTGCGCAGCTGGCCCTTCTGGATCGAGCACGTATTTTCAAACATTATCTCAACAGCACATTTGATCAGCCAGGTATCGTTTATCGGTCTCTGGTTTTTCACGCATCAAAATGCCTTATTAGAACACCTTGCGGTTACATTACCTGTTCGTGACATGCTTTTACCGGCCGATGTGGTCTTTATTCCCCATGCTTCTTTATTGACGTCCCGCCCGGGCGCTCCGTCTGATTAAGTTATTTGACAATCCCGATACATCCACAAAGCGTCGATGAGAGATTACACAACAGTCTTACTAAAAAACTAAAAAGCTATGTCCTTTTTTGCTTTCACTATCTTACCTCTCTTTCTCTCTCTCTCTAACTCTGTCACCAGATTACCAGTCACGGTTTCAGAACCTCTGGAACTTTCCGAATTCTTTAGGACAGTGTCAGAACATCTGTGCAAAAAGCTGCCCTTCCTTTCGTGCGCCTTTCCCTCTCTGCTCCTCTCCCTTCACCCTGTCCCGTCGGCATGCTAACATCGATCAGCTCACGGAGCCTAAAAGTGAAAGTCCTCGTTAACTCAAGTGTGCACTCACACATCCTACCCCCAACCTCTCTCCTCCCCCTTTCCTCCAATATAGGACAAGCTCTCTCCTCCTCCCCTTCTTCTCAGCTTTCAGTAAAGACCTCGCACAAGCTTAGGCATGTACTTTGGCCGTCTGTTTTTAATTTCACCCCGCCATGGTCGCTTCAGTGCGCCCCCCCCCCTTCAACCACACTGTGGCATGGTGACTTCAGATGGTGTTGTCGGTAGTCACTCCTCTGGGCTTTGTGCGAAACAAGGACGTTGTCACACGTTTTGAACAGACACAATATTGCTAAGTCATTGTCCTGAATTATGTGCTCGCCACGAAATGACCCAATGCGATGTCATCCTTCAATCACGCACAAACAATGAACTGCGCTGTTCAAAGTAACTGCGATTCCTGGATCTCAAAAGCAGAATTATATTACACGTGCATTGCACATGATGAGTAAATAAAAGGACGTAACCATAAATTTCCGCTGGCTTTCAGCAAATCACTCGCGCTGTTACAGTAATGTTGACTCACGTGGTTAAGTATCTGAGAGCGAAGGAGCAGAATGTTCTAGCAGTAATATAGACCGGTAATAGAGACTCATGGGTTGGGGTGAAGAATCAATTTTGCAATTTATATTTTTATTACTGCTAGAACCTTTAGATTACGCAAAGCGTCGTGGCTTCCAGTGAGATCCTGATGTGTTACTATGGATCTGAGCGAAGTATGTTTGATACATGCCTCATGTATTGTGAAGTGAGTGGGCTGAGTGCTACGTGAAACTCTACAGCTTTAGCACAGGATTTTTATCCTGTGTATAATAGCAATTTATGATGAAGAATTAAATAAGTCTCTTGTATGAGATAATTATATCTCCATGATCTCTATAGGCATTTGTGACATTTATGACAGTAAATACTAAGGATCCTGTGTTTGAAACCTCTTTAAGATTACTCATACATAAAAATATTTGGAAATAGTTAATTGTACATTTCAAAACAATAGTTTCCATATGCTACTGAATACTGCTGCATGTCTGTTGTCACCAAAAGTCACCCTAAATAAAATTTGACTAGTGAACCCTATATTTAATGGATGGGGCCTTTCTTTTTGAAGTAAGAAAAAAAAAATAAATCCAACAAATAGGTCACTGCAAGAGAGCACCAACAGGAAGTATAATCACCTTCATTTATGAGTAGCATTCTAGTCAGTTTATTTAGTTTGTATTTACAGTCAAAGCCAGGTACTGACAGCAAGTTACAAAGCAAGATACACAAATTGTGAGTATTGCCTTTTAGATAAGTGCAAAAAGAAATGACTGAAGGTGCAAAATAAACAGGCTTATTTAAGGTCCCCGAGGACAAGTACTGAACACATTCACATAACAACTGAACGATGTGGCTTCCAATATCTGGCCAAACACAGCCGATGTCTACACCCAAGTGAAATCCAACACTGGAAGAATCACCGCAATACATGGATCTTAGATTTCAGCCCTGAGAGTATGTACACCTGCCAGATAATGTGAACAGGCATGACAAGGTGCATCAGGCCAGAGTCTCTGTTCTACTCAAATAAAAACTGGTTATGCTCCAATAACCAACACATTCAAATTTCTAAATTTGATGCAGACGTCACACTTCCTTAATGTCTCTTTCAGATCATTTATGCATTTGGCAGACACCCTTAACTTACACTTCCAATCGTGGTACAAAGGTAAGTGAATGTAGAGTTAGGAAATTTGCCCAGACAAGGGACTGAATTCCACTGCCCCATAGGAGAAGCAGCATTGTTTCACCCACCCCACTATGCCAATAAGATCATGTTTTTATTCTGACTCTGGCAGAGACGTTTTAAGCCCAGGATGTTCTGAAACCTCTGCTGCATTACAAATGTACTTCAGCAAATATTTGCAAAGCACACATGATCAGGTTGAATAAATTTAACCATAGTTTCATGTTACTAACCGTTTTCTTTTAAATATAAACCAAAAAGACTATAACTAAACTAAGCTCCCTATGTTTGAACAGATAATGGTATGTCTAAAATCACAAATTACCCATATATGTAATATAATACTAACAGGTATTAGTAATTCCTGTTGCTTTAATAATGAAGTGTGATCTGTACTTGGCATACCTCTTAGCAGAGATTGTTTATTTAGGGTAGAAAAAAAAGAAATCGGAACACAAATCATAAGCATTTTTTTCTTTAGAGGAAAAAACCATACTGCAGTGGTTAAAATTTTGATCAAAAAACATATCAGCATTGTGCAGCCTGGACATTTTAAATATACACGCTACAGTAATGTGTATATACTTAGAATTCATTTTGAATAAAACACTTGAAAAAATCTAAGGGGTTTGAACAACTGAATGGGTTTTGCAAATGACTCATTAAGAAATACTGCTCTCTCAAATAATCATCCCATTCTTTTTTCTGTTTCCTGCCACACACACACACACACACACACACACACACACACACACACACACACACACACACACACACACACACACACACACACACACACACACACACACAGTAGTCTCATGGGAAAAACAAAAAGTCCTTAAACCCATGCACACACATTCATTCTGTCTCCAATTCGCAACAAAGCTTTTGTTTCCATGCTAGCTCTCTCACTGACTTGGAGTCCTCTCTCCTCCTCTGACAGCTGTCATTAGATGGCTCTTGTAAGTCTTGCTGAGTCCAGTCATCCAGAACTTTAGGAGCCGCACATTATCCTCCTCCCCAGGGCCAGTGGCTCCCAGCAGGGCCAGAACCTTCTGAGTGTCCTCTCTACCTCTCCCATCCACCTTGGAGAACTTAAACAGCACCTTCACTTTGCTGTGAAAAACAGGGAAGTAAGTGAAGTGAAGAGACAGTGCAACACTGCTCATTAAACACTAGCCTTACACAAATAAAACAACTTGCTTTTTCTTGTCCTTTTTTTTTTTTTTAAATCCACATTTTAGAATAGTGCCTAATTAAGCCATTCTGTACCCAGTAATTGTGCTTCATAATGACCCCTTTAAAGCAGAAGCAAAGTGAACAATAAATTATGAAAATAATTTAATAATTTTAAATTTGGAATCCCAAAGATTTTCTGCCAACTCAAGATCAAGAACATCTAGAAGAAACTGAAGAACTGTAGTCATAAAAAATTAAGAAATGGAGGAATAACTGACTTCATCCACTCTTCCTTTAGACAGAGCAGGCAATGAGACACCACATCCACCGACAGATTCTCATTGGCCAGTGCCACCTCAATCTTATTCAACAGTGTTGGACCTGTGGGATTTGGAAAGGAAGAGAGAAACTCAATGTACATTATAAAAACGGTGAGCTGTGTTTGTGTGCTGTTGGGCTGTGTGCAGGCTTTTTGTCTTTTATAGTTTACCTTTGTCAGTTGGTTGTGTATTTGCACTACTGATGTTGAAGTGGTACAGTGAAAGGATGTTATCATCACACACACCTCCCTGTTCCACATTCAGAACATCTACCAATACTGTAAACTCTGAAAAATGAATAAAGAGGTCAGTGTAAGAATGCTTCAGTATGAAAACAAAGCAAATGCATATAAAGTGTCGACACGGTCAGAGTGGCAGAACTGATTGGTGAAGCATTAAGAACCTCTTCCCAGTGATTCACCATCACATGATACAAATTCTCTACCAAACCTTAAGTAGTCTGCACTCCCTCAGATCCAAGGTTTTAGAGTTTGTTCATGAATAATCCATTTAAAAGAAATAATCAGGGAGTAAGGGTTCAGGCTGTGCAGACAGTATGCCAGAACGGCTCTATGATCTATGATCTCTCAGGTGTTGATATTTTGCAGCATGTAATTTTTTTTTGCAGACATACCCGAAGAGGTGACGTGGGCTGGGATTTGGACGTCCGGGCTGAGACCCAGGAAATTGCACCGATATGCTTCCTCATAGTGTGAGCTGTAAGCTACCACCCGGACACAACCAACTGGGAGCAAGGCCTAGTGGGAGCCAAGAGACAAGGAGTGTTCAGTTTGTCTTATGACTTCTGTCAGTATTTTTAAGTCAACAGGTATGAGATACTTAAATCAGCTCATATAGGATTACACACAAAGATGCCATCTGTAGAACCAATTTATTATTTTTTTTTAGTGTTCTGTATAAATTAAGCAAGGAACATTACATCATATACTATACACTGAGGAAGACTAAGAGACATTACATCTTATTCTGTATATTGAACAGCACTTAACCAAAGTCTTGCCAGAGGGAGCTTAACTTACAAATCGATGCTATAAAACAAGACAACTGTATAAAAGGGTACTCTGTTTTTATACGAGACATCATGTCCACATTCCTGGTTAGCTGACCTTGAGCACATTAAAAGCTGACTGGATAAGACCATGGTCCAGCCCTCTCCAGATCACTTGGTTCCCCATTAGAACATGCCATGCCAACTGCCGGAAATCTGCACAACCAAGTACCTGCAAGAACAGCCAAGAAAAAAAAAGAAGGCATGTTCAAGATGGCAGCTGACTGTTAGAGCTCACAAAAGGTGAATATACCTGTCTTAAATGCCTGAGGGATCTGAATTTTGGTCCATGAGGGTCTTTGCCTTTCCCATCATCACCACACAGAAAACCTCTGGCCTGTGTGCTCTCTGACTGGACTTTACACACAACCCCCTCTGCATTCATCTCCTCCTCTTGTTCTAAAAGTAAAACAAACAAGATGGTTAACTGACTTCACATTAAGCCATCTTGAGACATTAATCTGAAATACTGAGATCTTTTATGGCTTATTTCTACCCCAAGACATACCGATGCAAGATGTTCAGACATTGAAGGATTTAAAAAAAAAAAATGGGCAGGGCTGTAATTTGGATCAAAATTTTTGTGAGCGCCATAACGTGACCTTCTTCAATAAAGTAATAACCACACTGCCTAATGTGTGTATGCATAATACGTTTTACATATTTAATGGCAGACGCACTTATTCAGAACGACATACAAAAGTGCTGTGTCATTTTCTTATAAAATCTTTCCTAACTAGTCAGTAGGTTAGAATCAAATTGAACCATTGAACTATGATAATACTAGATACAGGAGTCAATGCTGATACCTAGAAAGCAATGCAAAATGATCTCAAGTACTTCAACAATAAGTGCAATATTAATCAATAATAGTGCAATATTAGTGCATGATTAGTGGTCATCTAAAGACTCCACAAATAGATGAGTCTTCAGTCTGTGTTTGAAGACTGCAAGGGACTCAGCAGTCTGGATAGCCAGTGGAAGTTCGCTTCACCATCTGGGAGCCAGGACAGAGAAAAGACGTAACGCTTGTTTTTCATGAGACTTGAAGGATGGCATTTTAAGGCATAATTGAGGTTCAAAATCCTCAAGGTATGAATCAGGCTTTGAATGCATCATGTTGGGAGGGGCTGGCCCATTTTTCACATTGTAATCGAGCATTAGGGATTTAGGGATTTTTTTCTAGGGACATTAGGGATTTCCAGTTGCAGGCAGCTACCGGAAGCCGGTGAAGGGAACACAGCAGTGCAGTGATGTGTGAACTTCAGACAACTGAAGACCATTTGTGCTGCTGAGTTCTGGATCAATTATAAATGACTCATGGCCCATAGAGGAAGACCATGAGCAAGTAATGAGATGAAGCTGTCAAGCCCTCTGATCACAAGAGACTGCAGAAGCACCTGGGCAGCTTCCTGTGAGAGAAAGTGCTCCTTCTTAAGTTGTGAAGGAAAAACATGCATGACTGGGTCAGGTTTGAAAAATTAGCTGAGGATGATAACTGGACTTCCAAAGTTATGCCAAGGCTACAATCAGCTTCAGACAGCAAGATATGAAAGAAATGGCGAGATCAAGGTGAGGATTGGGAGTTCTTATAATGTACAGAAGCTCTGCCTTGCTGGGGTTGATCAAGTGATGAGTTCAAGTGATGCGTTGAAGCAATGTCAACCAAGCATGCATGTTCTCAACTGCAAATAAAGACTGGAACCTACACTAAATTAAACTACAGTTTCAAAAAATATGTTAATGTTCTTATTTTAATTTACAACATTTTAACCTGGGTCATTCTGCCTACCTCTCTGCACGCAACATTTTTAAAAATAGTCAGGAAAAAAAAAAAATTATTCAAGAAAAAAAAAATTATTTTGAAATTTAAGGTGGGGTTAAATCTTGGATGTTGATGGAAGTATCAACACAAATCTCATTTATTTACTAATGCGAGCTCATAACATACGATTACAGTTCAGACAGTTCAGGCTATTTTGAGGGAAAATGTATGCAGTCAAGCTAGTTCGACTTTAGCAGCTAAGTGCAATAGACAAATGTATGAAACTTCTAGTTTTGTTCATAGCTACCAACTGCTCCAAGCTGAGCTGAGAACAAATGTGTCTTGGGTGGGAAGCTTTTAAACAGTGTAGGTTACACTGTCACAACATTATCAAAATATCACACAATATTCCACATTTCATTTCAGAACTGGAAATAAATAAAAAAACAAAAAACAAAACAAAACAAAAAAACCAAACTCCCAGGTCTGGACCTTGGTATCCACACAGCTAGTTATGGTCCTTAAACTGACCCGATGGAAATACTGCTAGCGCAGAGCCACCACGGCGTCGCTTCAGGACCACGGAGAGCAGCCATTCGCGGAGCTTATGTAGGGAATGATAAAAGCATCATGTATCTTTTAAAACCCCTTCCATCTCAACCAACCACACGCAACTGGCTGCAGGTTACTGCATCATTAGCTAGGCCTAGAGATTCTGGAAGCTGCTGCTGCTGCTGCGGTTTCTCAGAAAAGTTGGACAGCTTTCGGGATTAAATAAAAAAGTCCAAATCAGGATGGTTTGATACAATTACTGGTACATTCCCTGTATGTGATTTCCCCCCTCCCTCATTCATTGCAAATGACTGACACAAAGAATTTGAAATGGACTATTCACGAGGTAGGTTGGTTATAAGAGGTACCTGTTGACGTCTCAACACGTCCTATAAATGAGGAGGGTTAAGTGTTTAGTTGGTGTTGTGGGTACCACAATCTCATCTATAATAAAATGCTCCAAATAACAATTACTCTTAGGCTTACTACAAACAGTATATTCATGAATGAGAATTAAAGCAGAGCTTTTGGAAAAATTAAATAGGTCATGGCATTGAAAAGAAAAATCACATCTTAAATGCATTCAGTGGTGTAATATTCTTTACTATAAAACATTATGCAGGTTTCGATGTGAGTTGTTTAAAGTAAAATAATCCATATGATTATGCCAGTTAACTTTAAGATAGTCAGGTTATTCGTGCCTGTGCATTACCACCTGCACCATGATTATATTTTTATAAACCTAATATTGACAGAGACTAAGGAAAGATTCTTATAAACACTTCATAACTTCTAAATTCATACAGTATCACAATCTGTCACGGTTGGCCTCTCTTACTGACCCTGTCTCCATACTGTCACATGTCTTTGTTTTGCTTTACTTCCTTGTTGTGATTCTGTTCCTTAGTTTCATTTTCTCTACCCCTGACGAGGTGCACCTGTGTCTTGTTAAATCTCATTGCATGTGTAAAATCTTATTGTGTGTGTGCTGGTCATTGTGAATCAAAGCCTGTTTGTTCTCCACGCCTTGCTCATGATAAACAATGGCTAGGATTAACACACAGGTTATTTCCAAGCATCGTGTTTTCGTTGCCTGTTTGTTATCTCAAGTCTTAGTTATTTGTTCTTATTGCTGCTGGTGTTTTTGTTATAGCCTGCTTCCCCTTCATCGTGTTTGGTTTGTTTAGTTTAATCATGAATTCCTGTGCTTTACACATTTGTTCTCTGACCCTGGACTGTTAAACAATTACGATTCTTGCATTTCCCCATAATAAAACTCGCTGTTCTCAGCGTATGGGTCCGCCTCCTAACTGCTCCCCGTCACACAATCATGCATGTCTTATTTACGTTCACTCTTACTCACTGCTGACCCGATAGCTTTCAAATGTTATTTTTGCCATTTGCAAAAAAAGGAGATTATATACAAATACAAACTTTCATCAGATTGAAAATAAACTGTGCAAAGCAGATGAGCCTTCCTGCTGGTGTCACCATGCAGGCGTGCGTTCCTGGGCAAAACTATTCTGCATAACTAGCTTTCAGCCACTGAATTCCTGTGCTCCTCAATGAAATGCTGCATTTGTTTTGTAGAAATGAGAGGCAGTGTTTTTTTTTTCCATTCATAAACTAAACATCTGAGAGATAAAGGATACACTTACAAAGGTAATTATAAAATGTCTGTCTCTAGTTACATTTTATTTAATGTAATTTAAATGTGCAGCACAAAACCAGTACAGATCAGGATTTAAGACAGTAAGGATGCGTAGCAGGATGTTAACTAATTTTGCACATGTATTGCCCACAAATAGCCAGTTGAGATCACAAGAGACCTCTACCTGTTTGTCTTTCAATTAGAACGAGTGTGTCTTCTGTAGGAGCTCCCTCTAGCAGCTTCTCGGTCAAACGGCTCCCACAAGCCTTCAGCAACCTGCAGTGTACACAGTACATCAAGCATGAGACAGCAGTTCTTGTACCACTGTAAGTCAGTACCACTGACTTGGATGGGAAAAGCAAAGGGGAGGACATAAAGGAAATGTCTATGCGGTGACCTCAAATAGAGTGAGACTGGTAAATGAGGAAGCTTGCGCATGTCATACCAGCTGAAGGAAGCGTGCAGGCTGGCCCACAGGTTAGGGTGCTGGGTGAGAGAGGGCAGAGATCGGGCTGCGTTGCCACTACGTTGATGAGGGAACACTGCTGGAGAGAAAGCACTGTTCATCCGAACGGCCCTCTGAGGGCACACACCCTGCTCGCTGTCAAACACCTGCAGTCCAAAGGCAGAGGTCACAAACAGACTCGGCATGTGTGTCAACTTTGGGACTATATGCATTTATAAATACTGCTCTTGTTCTAAGGCTTTCTAAATTTAACACATCTCTATCATTATCTAGTGTGTGAACGACGTTGCCCCCCCCCCCCCCCCATTTACTATTGTACAGACTGTACTATTGCACATTGTTCAGACATGGTGCACGTAAGCGCCTCAGGATCCTGGGATCCTAATCAGGAACCTAATCAGACAGAAGTAATGCCACTTTTTCATGTACTGAAGAAGGCTTTAAGTAGGCACCATTCCTGGCCTTCCTGCTGAGAAGAGGAGCGCAGTACCTTGAGCGCTGTGCTCTGTAGGCTCTGGATGGTGAGTTTGAGGTGGCGCAGCAGGAAAGGCCAAGAGTTGATGAGGTAGATCCTGTCCATAGCAACCATGACGATGCTGTACCAGCGCTGGAAGCCGCGCGCCAGGCTGTCTTTGATGAAGAACGTGTGGGAGAAAACAAAGCCGTGCTGCTCGTCGCCAAAGAAGATGGGCCCCTCCCTTCCCGGACACACCTGCACAAGTCACAGGCACTGGCATAGTGAGGTATAGATTCAAGATGAACAGATTCATCCATAGTTGGACTAGGCTTATGGGAAATTAAAGAATTTGATTCCTCTGCGTGTCCATATGCAAGGCAAAGTTAGCTGGTTCTCAGGTCATTGAATTACAGCATAAATATGGTTTGTTTTTATGATCTGAAGATAACTGGATAATCTGTATTATGTTTTTTAGTTCTCTGATGGTTTAAGGTTTCAGCAGACAAGCAGACACACTCACACAGACGTGCTCACCTCACAGCTGAGACTGCGTACACATGCCTGACGCACTACACTGAACAACTGGGGTTGACGTGGGTGCTGATGACTAAGGTAGCGAATGCCTGTCTCGGTGTCCATGCTCACAAACCCGGGGTGGGAAGCAGGCAGTGAGCGGCAGCCCTGAAAGTGGAAGAGATCGAGCAAAGTTAGTGGGGAGGTGGGCAGGGTTTGGATGGGGACAGAGAGAGAGGGAGAATGCGAGAAAAGGAACATGAGTCCATCACTCAACATTAAAAGTATGACTTGTTGCTGAACAACATAACCACTCACATACTGCCAAATAAGCCAGAGAAAATGGCAAGCACTTCTTTTAAATCTCACCTCACACATGTCAGCTCTTTGTGTGGCAGAGCTGTTGGCTCGCATGGTGAGACCCTCTCCCTCTCGGTCACCTTCACGGTCCATGTCACCAAGAAAAGCCAAACCAGGCTGTGGTGGTGACGGTGAGGGTGGATGGACAGCCTCAGTGCAAAACAAGGTCCGAGGACCATGGAGTTCGCAGAAGTGACAAAGGGCAACTAAAGCATTCATCTGGAAGTAATTGAAGTTCACTGGAGAATGAGTGCATAGGCAATGCTGACAAAATTACAACATTTCAGACTCCAGCAACACTGATGTGCTTGATAAACTTGCATCAAATCAACATCCATCATCATGCCACCACCAAGTAAATGATAACGTAAAATGACTTGCTCTTGACAAGGTCCAGACTACTGACTATAGTGAATAACACTGCCTTCTATATGCCAGGAATTTCTCTAGCCTCTCAACCCCCCTACCAAAACAGCTCCCTTACCCATCTGTGACAATAACTTGCCTTACTTGATAATGTTTACAAGATGTTTCTTTTACAAGAAAGTGTCAGCTTTACATGGTCAGATCACTGTTTTGGATAAATGTTAGTCTGTTCTTTCTGTTAACCATGCTTGTACATGACTTAAAAAAAAAAAAAAAATTCAACTATATTTGTTTTAAAATGGGGGGTGGGAGGGGGTAAATACTGCTTAGGCTGTTGAGTATTTTTCTAAGTCTTGAACATAATCAAGTTATTTTTCTTTTGATAATGCCCAACTTGAAATACACAAGAACAATCTTAACCAGTGTCAAAGATCAAGATGTGCTACAGGACAGTGGTGTTCAAACAAAAAAAAAAAAGTATTTTAGCCCTGCAAACATCCAGGCAGAAAGTGACAAAGGGTGAACAGTACAGGACGTTGGAATGTCAACAAATTGGCTAAAGTTTATTGTATATGCAGCTGTTCACATCACCTGCACATACAACATGGTGGAGACTTTTCCAATTATGCTGTGGGTCAGTGGATAACTTTAATAGGTTTTAGAATAATTCACAGTCTCAATAACTGGTATCTATTCAAAGCCTTTCTTCATAATGATTATGTCTAATTTCTTTGATGATAATTTCGTCTACAAGTAGAACTCGAACTGAAATTGATTAAAAGGAGACTACAGTCGTAAAGCTTATATAAGCAAGCATCATATTAGGAAATGTAGCTATAATGTACATTGTACTTACCTTTTTACCGTTATGGACAGATTCCCAAAACGGACTAGTACTGAACAGTGATCTAACTAACTAGCAATAATAAAACATTTCAACGGCTCTCAGGATTACCGTTCAGCTAGGTGTAGTATCTCATGAAGCTTTAGATAACTAAGCTACCTAGATCGCCAAACTTAGTTGCCTAGTTAGCTAGCTAGCCTAACCTAACCTAGCTGTGTGCAATGTGTTGGGTTAAATGTTACTTAGGCAGCTAGTAAAAATAGAAAACGTATGTAGTCTCGGTTCAGTCTCAATCCTCGTCAATGGCAAAAAAGAAAAAAGCAATTACTCTACATTTCTCTGTATCTCTTCCACCCCAAAGTCCATTAATAGTAGCACATTTTAATTGCGATTACACCGCTCCAGGATCCTCCTGCACGCCATTACCCTCGATGGTCATGTGATGGGCAGTCACGCGCTGTTTATAACACAGCAAGCATGTGACTCACATTAGCACTTAAATATAAACAAACGAAGCAAATATAAACATCAATGACTACACTGCTTCTCTTTAGATTCATATTGCTCGTTACCTCGTGATTTAAAATGCTTTTAAAACCATTTACTCTTAAGTCACTGAATCGCATAATCGTTCCTGACACGCCTTCTAAGTAAAACTACAAGGCCCACAACCACGACCTGTACAACGTCAACATGACGAATCGAGTGTTTTTACTGTGGTAAAACGTTACCTTATACTTTCATTGACGTTGTTGTTTGTTGCTGCGGTATCCAAGACAGGGTATACACACCAGTATGAGTTAGAATAGTAGATACACCCTGAATGTCTCGACTGGTTTGTGTCCAAGATGATGTAATGGTGCAGAAACATCGCCGTGGCCGATATAGCTCACGAGCTTCCTTGTTAACTGGCCAGTTTGGTTTTTCGAGGAGAACTGGCTATCCCAGCTAGCCGAGCTAGCTACTAACAGCCATTATAACGTATAACAGGTCTGTTACATCCGACACCATTATCTAGCTAGATAATTAAGGCTTTAATTCTCTGAGAAGTAGCGGTTCTTTCTTTGAATATATCGTATCTTAGCTGGGGCACGTTTGCCTGAGGGACCTCGTCTGTCATGGAGGGCTGTGAGAGTTCAGGAAAATCCTTCGCGGAGGAATGGGACACGCTGGCACAAGCCCAAACAGGTATTTATTTAAAGCTATCACTAATGTTAGTTTATGACATTAAAATAGTTAGTGTTGTGTCATTTAAAACTGGTATTGTGTCCTCATTGTGAACAAATGTTTAAAGATGAAGTAATGAGAAAAAAAAGATCAAAGTCCACGTAAAAGTCCACGTCATAACTACCTTTTTGGATTTGATGTGGCAGAAAAGTCTCTTTGATGTTTACTGGAGTTATGAAAAATTAATGTAACTTGTTCAAAATTTTAAAACTTTTTGGCTTTTTAAATTACTCCGTGTTCATAGAATAAGCCTAGGTATACTCAAACTAGAAGAATTGGACATTATTAGCTTGTGTATGCATTACATTTTGCTCTGGCTGACTTCAAATAGCTCCAAACCTATGTTCCAGCTGACATCAAATCCATGTGCCACCGGTGTAGCGGATACAGAGGTAGTGGGTGATCTTGGCAGGTGTGGTTTTGGTACCAGGGTACTGCTGTTAGCCAAGCCATCTGGCATAGGGGAGGAGAACTTCTAGGGACGAGGAATAGGACCCTCCGGACCAATGCTCTGCCTCCGGATCACTGCCTCCTTATCTGCTTTTACAACCTCAAGCTGTAAGGCCCGCACCCTCAGTAGCTCTATCTCGTGCTCCTGCCTCTTGAGTTCCAACTCCACTTCCTTTAGTTTCAAAGCCAGCATTGGGTCACTACCAGGAAACTGGATGACTTGAGGCTCTATGCGTAAGCCGATCAGAGAGTCGTCTCTGGTTTCCACCATTGACGTGCCCTGTGTCAGGTTCACCGCACACCAACAGGACCACCACGTTCTGGCAAAATGCCCTCTTGTACCAAGCAGGCCTCTAAGACTTCCTTGATCTCCCATGTTGTGGCTGAACAGGTCACCACAACATCAAAGAAATCCGCTAGTTTCAACAGGTCTGCCTTTCTACACAGGTCAAACTGCTCCAGGGTAGGACAAAGAGTAAAGCTAGACAAATCAAAACTTGCCATCCTAACAAAAATGCTCCCAACACACTATGGAAAAACCCAAACTGCACACAACACCCACAGCCACCCCACCCACAAGAGAAAACCACCAACCAGCATAGACACACAAAAGGGGCAAAAAAAAAAAAAAAAGTTAAATAAAAAACCACACAACAAAAGGACAAGCCCCCAATTATGTTATGACCCTGTCTAGGCTGTGAGGCCGTAACATGGGGTTTTGAGTAATACAACAGTAGAAATGAGTAATGGGATGAATAAACAGACAAAGTTTACAGCAAGGATCTAGTGTATTTACAAGTGTTTGGTATTTAAAGTAAATAAACTGGTGCAATTGCGTCAGGAGTGACCAAGACCAACACAATAAACAAAACCACGACCGACTAAGCTAACAAAAATAAACTTTAGTGACTACACTGTTAGAACAAAGATAAACCCACACTCCCTACCACCAGTGTGAAAATATATACAGGACAATGTACACACAAGATACAAGAAACATATATTATCCAGCAATCAACCAAAGGGGCAAAACAAACCATAAATCAAGGGGCAACTCCAAAATCTATCAAACACAAACTCAAAATGTAGCAACAAGTCAAAATCAACAACACCAAACTCTTCTCCAATGAGCCCTCAAGCCAAATCCTTTGTCTCTTCCTCTTCCTTTTATTTTGTTCCTCCACTCACTGGAAAACCTGGTGTGGATTAGGATGGGGACACCAGAGAGGAAGAGGCAAAACCTGGAACACAGAATGCAGATATACAGGCGGACATAACATTTGCGTTACAAGAAGGCAAAAAACCCTTTCAGGTTCAGGTTAATGTGAATGTAGCCTTAGTAAGCTGGTCTCAGAAGGCCTGAATTTATGAATGATTTTCCCCTGTGTTGACATACAGAAAGGTTAAAATTCTATTTCAAATTGTGGTTATAAGCATCGATTAAAAAGTGGAATAATAATTTGACGATTCTCTCAGATCAAAACATGCCTAATACATACGGTTATTTAGCTATACAGTACATGTACAGAATGTGTGTTTTAAGCTTACTATACCATGATTGTGACTTTTTCACGTTTGTGCTGGGTACCAAAAATTCAGTGAAGTATCATAATTTACAAACTCCTTGTAACATATACAGAATATGATGCTTTATTCACATTATGTTTCCTGGCAAAAATCTAACTACTAATGTACATTGTTCCTCAACCCAGTCTTTAGAGCAGACCACAATTTTGTTGTAACCTAGCTCAAAAATGTAGGCCCTTAGTCTAGCAAAAACCCTTAATAAGGCAAAAGAGAGTGTTGAGTAATTGAATTTACATCTTGTTTTTATTGTTGGCAATAATTGCACAAGAAACACCCATTCCACTAGTCATATGCACTGACTAGTGATATGGAGCATAATTACTGCAAAAATGTGTGTGTATATGTATGTGTGTGTGTGTGTATGTATGTATGTATGTATGTGTGTGTGTGTGTGTGTATGTATGTATGTATGTGTGTGTGTGTATGTATGTATGTATGTGTATGTATGTGTGTATATATATATGTGTGTATATATATATGTGTGTATGTATATGTGTGTACGTACGTACGTAGGTACGTACGTATGTACACATATATATATATATATATATATATATATATATATATATAATATATATGAATGAATGAATGAATGAGAGAGAATTGCAGTAATGACGCCATAAGCAACAACTCCCCCTTGTGACAACAGAAAGACAAATATTTTTGTCTTGCTGGGGCTAATATGAATGTTGAAGGTGTCACAAGAAGAGGCCCATTTCATGTTATGAATCTGTAACTATTAATCTATAACCAAGAGAGATTTATCGTTATGGGTTTTTTTAATGATATGTGATTTTTAATTTTTTTAAATGGTAAAGATTCCCACTAATGCATTAATGAGTATCTTTTATCTTTTTGAGAAATTCATAAAAATTGCAGGAATTATATTACTATTGATTTGAAAGAAAGATGGAATCATAATGCAAAACCTATTACTTATTTACATCTGCCTCTGTTACATTTTGTGAGCTCACCAAAAATAAACTAGAAAATGCGTATTAGATTTATTATTCTTTTCTCAACAGACTTGTTACTTAAATATACAATTGACTTTTCAGTGAAAAACCTGATGCAATTTAAAAGATGTTTTCTCACTCAGAACCCGATGTGGCTGCAAAGGACCCAACAGAACCCGACGTCTGCAAGTATTTTTTAATGGGCAGGTGTCACTTTGGGGACCGATGTCGACTGTCTCATAGGTGTGTTGGTCACTCAAGGGCTCGGGGTGGGGTAATTGACTAACCACACTTGCAATGTCTGCATCATATATTTTTGCTGTACTTGACTTCCCTGGAGAGTTTTCAAGCAGCAGGTGATAGTTTGTTAAAGATTTGTTTCTATGCTGAACAATTGTGCTGAAAGATGAGATGGTATCTTAATAGCCCAAACTCCTGAAAAGCTCCTAATGTACCTCCTTTTCTTCCTTGCTCTTCCTCCCCCTCCCCTTCCATGAAAGCAGCCTGTCTGCAGATGTGGTTTGTAACACTCGACAAGCAAAAGACAAAGGCAGCAGAAACCAGAGGACAAGAAAAAAATCTAACAAAACAGAAAAGGCCAAAGGCAATGAGACCAAAGGTAAACGTGCTTTTAGCATACATATCTTGTTTTCAAGCATAACTCCTTGGTGTCCCAAAAATTCTCATCTGCCAACCTTTTCTTTTGCCTTGACCCCCAAGAAGTTGATAAAAAGCCGCGTATGCGCACAGCCGATGATGTCATTTCCAGGATTTTATGGGATTCTTCCGTGGACCCAGGTGACTTTGTGGTGGGCCACCTGGACCGCTTTCTGGGGGTCCTGGAACGCCCCTTCTCTGACTTCTCGTGGGATACTCAGGTACAGTAAGTTCACCAAGCTCAAAGACTGAATCTTTTTTTAATGTTTAAATTGCCATGTATTTGAGTCACTTTTCTTTTTCCCAGGTGTGTGACTGTGACTACTCTGAGGAAATGGCCATTCCTCGTCACAGGATCCAGTATTTCAGCTATAAAGGCCAGTGTGTATGGGACCGAGAGAGCCGCACAGACCGAGTGTTTGGCTCTACAGGACAGACGGTGGTGCCCCCGTTTGATATGGAGGATCTGCTGCTAGGTGAGGTTTATAATCTTTAAGATTTTCCGTAATGTTGAAATCACATTATATTATATTATAGTTTCAGTGCTGCATAAATCACTCCACTTTTCTGGCTTATCATGTTCGTGCTAAGCGATACACGTTTAATTTTTTTTTTTGATGACATAATGTCTTTTTCATGTTTGTTCTTAACGCCTCCTTCCTTTGGTTTTGACAATATTACCAGAGAATACCGAACTAGAAGTAGAAGAGTCATCTTCTGAGAAGACTGAGCTGGGGGAGTCTGTAGAGTCCGACACAACTGCAATTGTTGAGGATGGACCTCTCAGTGTTGCTGGAGACACAACAAATGGAGAGAAGGCCAAGGATGCTGGATATTCTGGCCTAACTCAAGAAGCAGAGGGACTCTCCATCTCTCCCAGAAATGAACCGCCAGCAGCCGAGGAAGAACGGAAAGATGCCTGGGACGAGGAGGAGGAGGCGAAGGTGTTGGCAGCGGCGGTACCTCCAGGGCCACTTCCAGGCCGTGTGCCGCGGAAGCCCACCCACTTCGTTTGCTTCCGCGTGGACTCTCCTGCTGCTCTCTTGGCTTTCCAGCGTGTGCAGAGGAAGGTCCTGACCCACCTCCCCCAGTCAGAGCCCTTCTGGGTCAGCCCAGCCACGCTGCACGTCACTCTCACTCTTCTGGTCCTTCATGACCCCGCTGAGGTGTATGCTGCTGGCGAACTCCTCCGCTTCATCATCAGGGGCCGATACAAGCCACCCATCTCCGTCTCCTTTACCCCCAAACTGAAGCACTTCAATGGGAAAGTTCTGCACCTGCTGCCGCAGCCAAAGTCAGACATTCAGGGCCTTAATGCCCCTCTCCAACAAGCCTTTAGGGAGAGAGGCTGGCTACACCGCCACTCACGAGACCCCACGTACCACCTGACCCTGGCCAAAGTAGAGGGGGAGGGTGTGTGTAGGATGTTTGAAGAGGTGGGAACCATTAAATTTGCTAAGGATGTGAACTTTGGCAAGCTGGAGGTGGACAAATTATATCTGTGTGTAAACAACACACCAAAGACAGAGAGTGGCTTTTATGAGACAGTGTGTGCTGTGCAGCTCCCCACTGTGTAACAGTGCAATGTTCAGAACTCAATCCTAATGATTATAAACATATAAGTCATAAGGTAGCAACTTTAACCAACAATTAAACAGATCTCCTCTGGAGCAATAGCCCCTAACAAACACTCTTGATTGTACTTACTGTACCAAAGACCATAATTATTATTTTATTAGTGTCTGTGTTTAGGTGTTTATTATTCATTAATGACAGTATTTTAGTGGTGAGCTCAAAGCTATCACACACACCAAAACCTTACAGAATCATTTTGACACTTGAATTTAATTAACATGAGTCATAATTAGTAGAGTCTTAAATAAGAGTCATACATATTTGCTCTAAATTTTACTATTTTAATTCTACCATTTTTTTGGTTCTATGAAGGAAAAATTATATCCACTTGTTTGTAGGATATTGCATTTTATTACAATTTCATTCAATGTACTGCAATGCTCCGTTTTTTGTATACAATCAGGATAAAGATAAATTAGTTATAAAAATAAATTTGTAATACATAGTGTAATATGTTTTTATGGTCAAGGCTTTAAATAATTTACTAGCAAGAAAAACTACCTTGTGAAAATGTTGAGACATGTGACTTGGCAAAAAAAAAAATAAATTGACGTGACTGAATATTTAAATCTACATTTGTTTTTATTGGGGGTGTGTGTGTGTGTGTGTGTGTGTGTGTGTGTGTGTGTGTGTGTGTGTGTGTGTGTGTGTGTGTGTGTGTGTGTTTTATTCCATGTTCTTCCACAGAGGGTCTGTAAAGAACCACCATATATCTTTTCATAAGTTCAGAGCATGCATCCTTGTTTGGACCAGCAATAACAGAAAGGCAGGGCTGTCGGTGCTTATTTATTTATCTTGTTTCTAGGACGTGAGGGAATTTGATGCTTTGCTGTTATAATGACTCTATACTATGCCACGTCTCCTTTCCACATGATGTTGCTTTGAAGTTTGAATAGAATCCACTTAAATCGATCATGAACCTTTTAGTAAGAAAGTAGTCAGCGTCCACCAAGAACTATAGTCCTTTAATTATGTGCGCGCGCGTGTATTAGCAGCATTCAAATTTTGCTGAGATCTTGCATAGCTGCATAATTTCATTTTACGTCTCCTCGTAGATGAAACTCCTGCTTCCGAGCGGTATTAAAATTACAAGAGGATGAGCAAGATTCAAGTATATTGTGTTTTCCGTATGTTTATGAATTAGTACGTAATGATTATAGTCGCCCCTTTTAAAAACCTGTGCGGTCTTGCTTTTCTTGGTGATTTTTGTTTTTTCTCTGGATAATGCCCTTCCATTTATTTGTCTCGCAATTCGGGCGGGAGCGTCGGTGCGTTAGGGGTCTAAATACGGCTAGTAGCAGCGGTCATTTGTTTTTACAGTGCGAGGTATCTGCCTGAAAAAGCATGGAAATTTGTACCCTGGCGGCACTATAATTTACAGGCTACTGTTGATGTGGGAGACAGTAGGTAATTCAGCGTGTAATTTTCTCTGAGGTAATAAGCACATGGGCGCACGTAAAAGAGGGAATTACCTCAGGACCCATGTGAATTGAATCCTATCCCAATGTGGCTATTGTATATGAATCAGTATCTTTCTGCTGGTCCCAATGCTTGCTCAGCCCACCCTTCCATCTCTACTCCACCCATCCCCCACATCTTTCAGCGGCACATTAAAAAAACAACGCGTTCCCTGTCTCCCCATCTCGCCCACATTCATGGCCATGTCTTCTTTCTCTCCCGTCTCTCACTCGAATTTATATTCGTTGTTTCGTTGTTTTAATAATTCCTCTGTCGATCAAATCCTCTTGGGCCTGCAGAGCATCCTTGCATATTTTCTCAGACCCCCAGTTTTTAATCCTGCCGTCTGTTTTCCTAAATTCTACTAGATGTTCAATTTGAAGCACGTTTCGCAAGGATTTGCGTCAAATTAAGCAAGGTTTGTTCAAAAAGATTTGCTAGGATTGGCTCGTTACTTTGCTTTTTGTTGTTACTTCGTTGTTCACAAGGCAATTGCTGCTTGCGCATCTTTTCTCTTTTACCAGTGGCCATATCAGCTTTTCTCCTTTTCATCACTGCCCTTCTCACCTCCTCCTCTTTTGCGTCTCCATTGCTAAGAGCTGCTCTTTGACTTTCCATTCCATCAGGGCGTCCTTTTTGACTTTTCTACACCAATTCTCCCTCTCTCTCTCTCTCTCTCTCTCTCTCTCTCTCTCTCTCTCTCTCTCTCTCTCTCTCTCTCTCTCTCTCTCTCTCTCTCTCAGATAACTTCATTCTCCATCAAGCCAACCTTTTGGTACACACCAATTTCATAGGATCTGCCATTGTTTTGGCCCATAGTAACATCTTTGAGAGGTCCTCACACAAAGTTTTTTTCCTATTCTAAATATCATCACCTTAGTTCAAGACCACTGTAGGTTACCAGTAATTTTCCTTTATAATTTTTTTTTTTACTTTGCATAATTTTTATAAAGGACAGTCACGCTAAATGGAAAACAACCAAATGCCAAAGTTTTCCAATTAGAGAAAGCTACAGGAGAGCTCTTTCATTCACCATTTGCACCAAACTCATCGAGGATGACGAATACGATGATGAAGGTCGTTATTGGGTTGATGATGCGGTACGGTCGGTGTGCGTTCTGAAATTGACGGACAGGCATCGGTTTTTTGAGGATCTCATTTTCATCCACTGAAAGCATCCCTTGGGAATTCTTAATCGAGACCCGCCGGTTATTGTCATCATTCTTTGACTGTTCGATCATCCATCAACCAGTACTTATTCCAGTTGATGGAAGAGGACATCGGAAAAGCAGAATTTGATGTATAATTTGCAATATTCTTTTCACTAATGCAACAACGCCTGCCAGTGAGGATGCTTTTTTTCATGAGGCAAACAAAGCGTTTCATCGGCAGCAATTTATTTCAATTAGTGGCATCTAATTGAATATACATTGACAAACGCGTGGCAAGTGGAAGCTCCTATAGTAGGATCTAATTAAAGGTAGGAAAAGGTTTAATATATATATTTCTAAATGTTGCTTTTTATGCCCCTGGTTCATCCGTGTTGGTTTGAATGTCTTTCTCTGTTTGAGGGCAGTTCCCACCGATACAGAGTAGGACATTTCATTGTGCTATTAATTTTTTTTTTTTTTTTTTTTTTTTAAGAAAGACGAATGAGCCGCCAGAAATAATTAATCGAAGAGTTATTAGAAATTTCATAGCTGAAGCCAAGTATGTAAGTATGTCATTGAACGAGGCTCAAAAAACGAAAAAAAATAAGAATGATTTTCAAATCAAATTCACTTACAAAAGTGCAATCAATATCAAGCTTTTATCCTTAGAATTCTAAAGGGATTAACCGCTACACATTTGATTAAATTGATGTTTACATTATTCAAAACTGAAACGTGACTTGGTTTTATCAGCAGAGCCGGCTGATATACATAAACGTACACCAGGCATAATGACAGAGATCCTAAAACGTTTTCCGTGGACGCTGTAGTGTAAACTATCCCTCCCAAACAATCCATCCCAGAAGGACGCAAACAGGACAAGGGCGCCAACATTACTAGACTAGAATCAGTCCGTGTGTTTGAGCCAGCGCTCCAAGTCACCTGTATTTGTTTCAGCATGTAGCTTTAAAAATATGAAGCAGCATTTATTACAGTTTGGACACTCATCCAAGTCAAAAGCGTTCAGATGGCCGTAGTGATAAGAAGACCACGGGACAGACTCGGCAAATATCTTACAGGGAGTCTTGCCAGCTCGTTAGTCAAAGAGAAGGCAATGTAGGCAATGGCCTTTTAAAATGTTAATGTTGTATGAATAACTACATCATGCAATGATCACTGCCTTTTATGGTGCTGTCTTCTGATTCATTATCCTATCAGCCAGTTTTAATGATTTGAGAGCATTTATGAAGCTGCTGAATTGCTGCTGCAGTTGATTATAAAAGGTCACAGTTAACGCATTTTTGTGTAGCGGTATATACTGTGCAACACAAGCACAAATCAACGTCCACGTGTCAAAGGGCAAAAGAGCAGAGGGTGTGTCTGTCTAAATAAACATTCTCGTCTTGAAGCTGAAGTTCCAGGTTTTGGTCCAGATTCGTGTCGTCGATCTGTCACGTGCGACCGAACTCACGTTTCTCTGCCTTCCGTTACGTAACACGCGCCGCCGCGATAACGGGCTGACAAAATGAATCATATCGAGACATGTGGGAGTGTTTGTATTGACGGCGGTGGAGCTGGAGCTCAGAGGCACTAACAGCCACTGGATGTTTAACGGCTGTCAAACTGTTTTTGTTTTTTTTTGTTTTTTTTTTCAGTCCGTCGTGTTTCTAGGTGGCAC
Organism: Electrophorus electricus; assembly: GCF_041902795.1. Taxonomy (NCBI): domain Eukaryota; kingdom Metazoa; phylum Chordata; class Actinopteri; order Gymnotiformes; family Gymnotidae; genus Electrophorus; species Electrophorus electricus. The sequence goes on from NC_137510.1 coordinate 23,278,307, forward strand.
CTAGATGGTATGGCACTAGTTGGTATTGATGCTACAAGGCTGATCTGCTTCCCCAAGGTCAACCACAATCTGGCATGTTAGGAATGCTTTCTTAATGAGTTGAATGTGTATTTTTTCTGGCTATTTCAATGTGCAAAGTCACACATCTTAAAAATACTGCTTCTATTTATTGCAGTATGGCAATTAATACGCAGAGGTGTTGTAGATATGTTTTTAGTTTGAGAGTAGGCTTTTTATCAAAGTTAGGATCCATTCACCCCTACTGCGGTCGTACTTGCATGGTTTAATGAACATATCTTAGTCATGTTTTTAACTGTCTTGTAAGATTTGTAAATTACTGTGCTACAGTTAGTCGTATGGTTGATCACATGGCTAGCTACAATATCTGAATAGGACGTAAGTCCAGTGTTGTGCTTTGCCAGCTCATGAAGTGATAAGCACTGCTGTTTCTGTGGCATGTTTTAATGCATACTAATTTCACTTGGTGCTGATTTCTCTTAGTGCTGATATTTTCAGAGTTGTATCGATGTTCCACATTATCGAACATACGAAGACTAATTACTCTTGAATAAATCCAGGTCAAATGTGCAGACATGCAATACTCCTGTTTTGCCAGCCAGTGGATAAGCTTTGATTACAGACTGAAATATGTTAATTTGTCTGTGATATGCCTATTCAGACACATCCTATTGACACAGAAAAAGAAAGTTAGTTAAAATAATCTCTATGCGTGGATGAAACATAAGAGTAAACAAGCCTTTTGGAAAAACTCTTAAACAGACACACCTTGTTCTCTTAATCCATTCTGCTCTGCTGACCCATGATCAGCAAAAGTGTGTGTGTATGTGTGTGTGTGTGAGAGAGAGAATGTGTGTATGTGTGTGTGTGTGTGTTAGAGTAGAAGTAGCAGCAGAAGCCTACTAATAGCAGCAGTAGCAGTCAGATGTCCGCTGTTTCTGTTCTTAACCTACTTTCTTAACCTACCTCTTCGTGTCTCTATCCAACTCTTTTTCTATGGTCCTCTGCTGTGCTGGCAGTTGCTGGGTTTAATATTTCCCATCCCATCTGTACATCTTCCTCTCTAATTTTAAATTATATTTTCTCTCTCCCTCCCTCTCTCTTTGTGAAGAGGGGTAAAGGTGGTGAACAGGGCCAATGGCTGCCATGGCAACTGTGCCCAGTTACAGCCCTTCGATGTGGGTACGGCTATGCCACGCTCTACCTCGCCTCGATCTGACCATGCAGACGCGAGACAACGTGTTTGCGCCGGACAGCTGGGAGTACCAACAGGTTCTTTTCCTTTCTTAGAGCCCCTCCTTCTGTTTGTTTCCCTCTCTCTCAGATGCAGTGTTCACACTTGACAGCTGGTACCAGTGGGTAGATTTAGTGTGCAGAGAGGCACATGCAAACTATTTCTGTCTCAGTGTCTACTTTACCTCCAACAGCTATTGCTTTCTCTCTCATTTTGTCAGGATCTGAGCATGGCGTCGTGGGACCAGAATTATAGCACAAACATATTCGCTCTCATTCTATCTGTCTCTCATTCTGTCATTCTCTTAATGGTGAACAGGAAAAGATGGAAAGAAGCAGAGCTCTCTATAAGATTTGTTGAATAATAATTTCATTTTATGCTATACAGAAAATGCTCTTCTGCACTGGATCATAGCACAAGTGTGGTACATTAGACATAATGCTATTAAGCATTTTGTCTAATGTACAGCATAGTAGGCAAGTCTGAGTGTCTAGAAAGGAATATCCTATTTCCTAAAAGAGAGAGTAGTCTATTATTCCAGTGTTGCACCAAATGTGAGCTAAACACAATATGAATATACAATAATACATATGTTTAGTTTTTTCAATTACAGGGACATGTATAGACATGAATAAAATTAAAATTATTGTACTTGTACTTGTTAAAAGTACAATTGATTTTACTTTTAATGGCATTTATTATGATCTGTATTTTAGTGGTGTCAGAAAGTTAGGCTGATCACATTTTGATTGATATAGCCTGTAAAGCACAGTGTTTGTACACTGCTATTTACTGAGGAGTATGTTACCTAAAATGTTAGCACAGTTGTACCCCAAAAACTATATTTCTCTTGATGTTCATTGTGCTTTCATCCAGTTTAGACTTTATTAAGCAGTTATACTTTCTAAGACACAGCTGCAGAGCCTGTATTGAGTGCTGGCCTCCACAGCTGTGGAGACTAACCGTGTGAAGTGCTGGCCTCCGCAGGGGTTGTGTTTGAGGAGAGACTCAGCTGGACTGAACTGAAAGGGAAGCGAAGGGGGAGCCTTCCGAGGGGAGGACAGGGGTTGCAAGAGAAGGACAGAGAGGGACAGAGAAACAGTGGATGTGTTTAAGTAGGTCACATTATTAATAGATATCCACTGGTGTAGATCAAAAAAAGAGAGAATGCAAAGGCAAGCAGGAGTACGAATGCAGGAGAGGGAGGGGAACAGCAGGGAGATTGTGGGAAAGAGAGAAGAGAGAGAATGGATGAGAGAAGAGAGAGAGAATGGATGAGAGAGAGAGGGAATGGATGAGAGAAGAGAGAGAGAATGGATGAGAGAAGAGAGAGAATGGATGAGAGAGAGAGAGAATGGATGAGAGAAGAGAGAGAGAATGGATGAGAGAGAGAGGGAATGGACGCACTGGGGGATGAGACAACAAGCAGAATCAGATAGTCAGAGAGACAGACAGAGCAGGCAGATGGACAGAGACACTGGGTGTGGAATATACGAATCTGTGAAGCAGTGTGTATGTTCATGTGTGTGTGTGTGTGTGTGTGTGTGTGTGTGTGGTTGACAGCGCGAGGCCAAAAATATGTAGTAATTACTTGTCTCCTCTCCCTCATTCCGATTGGAGTAGAGTACTGGAGCCGCCACTGTGTCAGCCAATGAAATTAAGGACAGTCTCCATTTTATGTAATGCTGAATTCCATGGGAGCATTCTGTTGTCTGAAAGCAATGGATTTGTGGCCTATATTCTAAATCCTCTAATCAGATATGCAACCAATTGTTAAATTAAGCACTCTCTGCATCCACTTTGTGCATACGAGGCATTGGTGTACCAATAGTGCACGTTCACTTAAATCTGCCTGGTTTCTGGATCTGATTCATTTGTAGTTCAGTAAAATGGAGTATTTTAAGCTGTATTGACCAAATCGGGTTGCTAGGGCTCCGTTAGCCTCTCTAAGCCTTTTGAACTGGTAATGCTGCTCTGTTTTGCGTTCCCTCATCCTTTCTTCCCTTTGTCCTTCCTTTTCCCAGACTCTTCTGGTCCTCTCCAGCCTCTCAGCCATCGCGCTCGTGCTCTCCCTCCTCGTCATCCTCTCCTTCCTCATCCACTATTGCTGCTGCCACCGCAGCAACTCCGGAAGGGAAGAGGAGGAGGACGACGATGACGGCAGCCGTGCCAGGAAGGGGCGTGGCATCTGCTGCGTCACCTGGGTGTCCGTGGCAGCCGTTACGCTGTGCTGGTAATATTTCTTGCCCTTGTGACACTTGATGCAATGTCTCTGTTTTACAGGCAATAATGATAAGCCATATTTTTACTAAAAAGCCTAAAGCTTATTATCTTGTGGTTATTTAGTTATCCTGTGGGGTTGCTGCAGGACTTTTATTATGTAATGTAACATTCCGTGCATGGGTAGCAATGCATTTATTTATTTATTTATTTATTTATTTATTTATTTATTTATTTATTTATTTATTCCCTCTCTGTGAACAGAGAGTTTAGGTCATGTGTTTAGGTCGCAAAAGTTTAGGTCATGTGCCTTCCACACTATAATACTTTGAGCACTCACACTGTCAACACTCCTGGTTGCGTGAGCCTGGTCAGAGAACACTGCAGTACAGAAGCTGAGCTCCAGTTTCTCCCTGGAAAGCCTGCTTCGTTTTAAATCCCGCCCTTAGCAGGATTCATGGCAAAGACCTCCTTGGTGAATAACGCAGAGGATCTAAGAACTCAGAATATTGGCTGGATGAAAATGGAATAAGGAACCAAAGGCATCTTCTCTTGCTGTGTTATGGAGCGACGTCATGCATGCAGAAGAACGGAGGCACTGCAAGAAGACAGATGCTTGGAATCTGGATTTATTTTTCTTTGGCTTGCCATGTCAGAATGATGACATCATTCTCCCACTATCTATATTGACCTGTATAATAAAAGCTGAATTTTGATCGAGTATACAAGATGTCTGATGTTGAAAGTGTGGAAGGCATCTTGTCTTCACACACAAAACGCAACACATTTACTGACAGTACACAGTACAAATAATTATTGGTGACACACACACACACACACACACACACATAAATACATACATATATATATATATATATATATATATATATATATATATATATATATATATATATATATATATATATATATGAAGCTGAGCTCCATTTTAAAAAAGTTTTTTTTTTTTAATTATATATATATATAATAAAAAAAAAAACCTTTTTTTAAATGCTTTTTTCTTTTGTTTAATCTGGGTCAGACAGTGAAAAATTGGGTTGTACCCTTTCTGGTGGCATGATGGATCTGATTAGCATCTGGCCTGAAGCTTAATCTGACTAAATATGTCTAAATATATGAGCGATATGTGTAGGCGTAGTTTTCAGTATGGGTGTATTTCACGCTTAGGTCCGAGTCACTCTACCATTTCAGTGATTTGCTTGCTATCTGCTAAGGGCAAAGTCAATTAGAATGCAAATGTAATTGAATTAAATAACTTCCTGCACCCTCCCATCCCACCCATTCCTCTTTTCCCAATTTCCATTTTTCAACCTCTCACAGTGTTGCCATAGGCATTGGTTTCTATGGTAACAGTGAGGCTAACGATGGGATGTATCAGTTGACCTCATCTCTGCTCACTGCCAATTACACGCTGGCTTCCATCAATCTTCTGGTGAGAAAACCACACATACAAACAGCTCCCCTCCCCAAATGCAAATGAAACGAGTGTCTGTGTGTGTGTTTGTGTGCGCATGCGTACGTGCATGTTTGTGTGTGTGTGTGTTTGTGTGTGTGTGTGTGTTTGTGTGTGTGTGAGTATGTGTGTGTGTGTTTGTGTTTGTGTTTGTGTGTGCTCGTGTGTGTGTGTGTGTGTGTGTGTGTGTGTGTGTGTGTGTGTGTGTGTGTCTGTGAGACAATGACACTGTTGATTTGCATTGATCTGGCTAGCTGCCTCCTCCTCTGCTCCTCTGCTCCTGTCCTGTCTTTTTCTTTTGTCTCCTCCACATTTTTTCTCCCTCCATTTTCCACTCCCCACTACACCCCCCCCCCGCCACTCCCAGGTTTCGGACACCGTGGCTGGGCTGCAGCAGTCCGTCTTGGGGCCTCTCACCTCCTTGGAGGAGGTGTTTGGGGGGAGCAAACCTGCCCTGGTGTCCACGCGCTCCTGCCGGCGTCTGTCTGAGCGCGTAGCCTCCCTTCTTTCCTCCATCACTCTGAGCAAGGGCTTGAGCTTCAGCACTGCCGCGTCACGGCCCACTGGAAATGAAAGCGCAGCCAGGCTCCTGACCCCTGCCCCGCCCTCCGTAGCGCCCACGCTGACCCCCACATCCAACAGCATACCTTCATCCTTCTCTCCGGGGTGGGCAGCCAACATCCTTCTGGTGAATGAGGACTACAGGTGAAGAAAGAGTGGGCAGTGAGTGGGTTGTAGACATTATGGATTGTTATTCATTTGAACTGCAGGTGTACAGTGTTGATCCTCTACAATATAGGCCCTGTTGTACTGAAAGGCTGAAAGCTCCACGCACTAACACTGTGTTGTTTGTTTCGCTGTACAGGTGGCTATCATATGTGTTGCTTTTACTTTTGGATCTGGTGGTGTGTCTGTTTATCCTGCTAGGCTTGGCTAAACAGGTCCGATGGCTCCTTATTCTGTGAGTGTTATACACAAATATTATACAACACTGTTGACTCTCTATATGCCATGTCAGTGTGTGGCAGAGTGATTGTACCTCTTATGATGTACCTGCTATACTGTGCTTGTTTCTGTGTGTACCATGCTATGTTTCAAAGGACTGTAGAAGAAAATGAAAATGTAATAGATTCCACAGAAGTTAACGACATGATAGAATGTAAAAGTCTGCCAATTATGAAACACAAGGGCTTTTTTGCCTGCTGATGCATTAAGACAGACAAACAGATGGTGACAGTCAGTCCACTGTGTGTGTGTGTGTGTGTGCGCGCGTGTGTGTGCATGTACGTATGTGTGCATGTGTGTGTGTGTGTGTGTGTGTGTGTGTGTGTGTGTGTGTGTGTGTGTGTGTGTGTGTGTGTGTGTGTGTGTGTGCGTGCGCGTGTGTTTGTTTGTTTGCAGGATGACGGTTTTGGCCTGGTTGGCTCTGTTTCTGAGCTGGGGATCCCTTGGCCTGGAAACAGCCACAGTGGTGGTGAGTATTCAGCACCACTATGCCCTGCTGCCTGCTCTCAGCTACAAGGCTGAAAAACAGCCCTCTGCAGGCGGGTAGCCTATTCAGAACAGAACAGAGCCTGTGTGTGTGTGTGTGTGTGTGTGTGTATGTGTGTGTGTGTGTGTGTGTGTGTGTGTGTGTACACGCGCCCATGCGCGCATGTTCAGGAGATGCTTTTGTGTTAAACTGTGGAAAAATCCGACCATGACTATGAATCTTAAAAATTTCAACAGTCACTTTGTGTGAGTGAGGGGGTGTGAACTGTGAAAAGCTCTTCCTCTTAGGTAACTGCAGCAGTGGCAGACACCCAAAAAGGCAATAGAATGGGAGAATTGGGTAAGACCACTGAGTGCTCTTTGTGAACTGGAGAAAAGGGATGCAGGGTGGCTGATGGCATGAGAGTTCTTAGCAGCCCGAACAGGAAAGGATGATGGAAGAAAAGAGGCCAAGACAGAGACAAGTGGAGAACAAGCAGGATGTGGGGGGATGTCGTTCACTCCTCAAACTCCTCAAACTACCCCGCAGGAGGCCAGAGCGGGAGAAAGAGTGTCAGGAGGGGATGGCAGTTGCTGGCCCTCAACATAGAGTTCCACTGTCCCGAGGCAGCCAACAAGAACAGGCACCACTCTCATTCCTTCCCTCCCTCCCTCCCTCCCTCCCTCTTTTCTTCTCTCTTTCTCTCTGTCTCTCTATCAGCATTTCTCTGCCGCCTTTCTATCGCTTTCATTCTCTCTTGTCCGGGCACGACTTGTGCCGAGCCTTGTTCACAGCTAAGGCTGATTAATTACAAGCTTCTACATACCACTAGGGAAAGAGAGTGTGTGAAAAAGAAAGACAGACAGTAAGGTAGACAGTAGTCGGGGGAGTGGAGGAAGAATGAAAAAAAAAATGAGTAGATGAGTAGAATGAGAGTGTGTGGGAGGCGTGAGGGACAGAGGCAGTGAGAGAAAGAGGCAGAGAGAGGGAGGGATGTGAACAGACATGTTCTCTATCTGTGTCAGTGAGTATTGTAGATCAATAGCAGCAGCCCTGGAGAGATGAGGGATGTATGTCATTCGGTCACTGTGCCATTCTGTTTTCTATCCTGACTCTCTCGCTCTCTCTCTCTCTCTTTCTGTTTCTCTCTCTCACAGGCACTCAGCGATTTTTGCTTTGACCCAAACACATTTGTAGTCAACTCTACTCACTTCACCACGGGGACAAGCACAGGTGTTGTCATTTATCACCTGTTTCTGTCTTTTTCAGTTTTTTGTTGTCTCTCACACACACACACACACACACACACACACACACACACACACACACACACACACACACACACACACACACACACACACACACACACAAACCTTACCAAATTTCTTTCTTGATAGAAATCCTGGACTATTACTTGAGCTGTAGTAGGCGAATGACTAGCCCCTTCCAGCAGGTAATACCTTTTTTGTCTAAAAATAGGCTAAAATCTGTTGCTGTCTTGGTGTATCATATGTGCTGCATGTGTCCAGAAACGCACTCAAGTTGGTAAAGCGCAAGCTCAGATTTGTGCAGATTTTGGGGTTGCATGTAAAATAAAAATAAGTCTTGCTTAAAAGCATTTGCAAATGGACTAATTTTGGTGCATGTAAGATGTCTCACAGAAGAAAATGAGCATGGGCCTGATATCACAGGGGGGAGTACTGTGGAAATCGTGCCTTTTAAAATGAACATTGTTATAATAGTGGTGATAAGCACAATCTGGTAAAGTAGACCCTGTGTCTTCTACCTTTTGGAAATTAAAAGTAGGAGCACATTTGGCAATTATAGTAGTATTAATTCTGGCTAATAATTCTGTTTCTTGGTATTAATGTGTATGTGTGTGTGTATGTGTGTGTGTGTGTGTGTATGTGTATATATATGTGTGTGTGTGTGTGTGTGTGTGTGTGTGTGTGTGTGTGTGTGTGTGTGTGTGTGTGTGTGTGTGTGTGTGTGTGTTAAACTGGCTGCAGCTGCTCACCCAGTCCCAGAGAGCACTGTCTAGCATCCACTCCCACCTCTTCAATCTGGAGCGAGACACACTCCCTCGATTCCCGAAAGCGGAGGTGAGAAAGTCTCCTTCCTGAGCACAACCACTGAAGAATCACCGCCTAGTACACTGCCGAGAGCCTCAAAACGGCCGCCGTCTGTAGGTGTGTTGTTTCCCTTGCAGAAGCCACTGAGGGAGGTGCAACAGATGCTCAACATCACCGAGGGCAATTTCCACCAGCTGGTGGCGCTGCTCAACTGCCGAGGCCTTAACAAGGTAACCATAGCAACCAGCTTTCCCCTCTAGTGTGACTTCCTCAGCTCTGGTGTGATTGCTGTACCTCTGAAGCAAATTACTTTAACAGTGAATGTGACTGAAAAATGTGTATGCAAAAGCCTTCGTCTCTCCATCTTTCTCTTCATCCCTGTCCCCATCTTTCAGGACTATATCGACTCTCTGAAAGGCCTGTGCTATGATGGGATGGAGGGATTGCTTTATCTCTCTCTCTACTCATTCCTTTCTGCTCTGGCGTTCACAGCCATCCTTTGCTCCCTGCCTGGAGCCTGGAGGAGCTTTGCTAGGTAGTGTTTCTGTGTGGTTCCTGCCTTTTATAACGTTATAGTGAATATTTCTGTCAGGTTCCTGCTGTTTGTAATGTTATTGTGAATGTTTCTCTGTGGTTCCTGCTGTTTGTAATGTTATTGTGAATGTTTCTCTGTGGTTCCTGCTGTTTGTAATGTTATTGTGAATGTTTCTCTGTGGTTCCTGCTGTTTGTAATGTTATTGTGAATGTTTCTCTGTGGTTCCTGCTGTTTGTAATGTTATTGTGAATGTTTCTGTGGTTCCTGTCGTTTGCTAGATAGTGTTTCTGTGTGGTTCCTGCTGTTTGTAATGTTATTGTGAATGTTTTTGTGTTAAGCCTTCATATACAGGAAGCAATGTATGTCTAATGTATGTATGCACTACTTACTACATATAACCCTAATACCATTTAATTAACACTTAATTAATCACTAATTATTTAGGAAAATACTGTATTTTATTGATTTTTTATAAATGTCATTGCAGATTCGGCATATCTAGCACATTGGTAACCCCTTCTAATTATGTACATGTTGTACAATATGAGGAGTGACACAAGGAAATTAACACTGGGATTTCCCACAGAAAACTTAACGGCAGTAATGGAAAACTCAGTATGTCAATGACTGAGAGAGTTTTCAACTAGCTCACTTTGTGGTCTGTAAGCACTGTGACTGTAATCATGAGCAAAACTTATGCTTTGCATTTCCCATGTGCTAACAGACCCCTTGCTTGAACATTCTGACTGGAACCTAAATGATGATTATTTCCTTAGCATTTTCAGAAACAAACTGTGAAAACCTACTCTAGTGAGTGACACCACAGGTGTGCACACATCAGATATGCGTGACCACTAGCCCTTAGTTTGTTTATGTTGTTTTAACTATTAATCTGCTCATTTATTTCCTCCTTCCACTTCATAGGCTCAGTGTGCCTCTCTTAGTTCAGACTGGAAGCGTACAAAACCCACTTGACTTATAGCAGAAATAACTGAGAATCTTAGCATATAGTGAATTTCAGCATTTAAATATCCACTTGAGCTCAAGTATTAAAATACTTATTTGCTTAAATGTTCTCAAGCATTAAAACTCACATGCATTCTAATAGCTGAAGGTTTGACTTTGAATGCTGAGAGTGTCGTTCTTCCATCTCATCAACACTAAAAACTGACATTTTTGAAAAGTGGAGATAATGAAGGAAAAACCTAAATTATAGTAGTGGAAGACTGCTCCACCCCAGTGGTTAAAGCACATCCCACATTTTGCCAAATCCAAATCTGGTTTGTAAATCTAAAAGTAACATGGTTGGCTATAAGATTTAGTTGTTCTGCTGTGCCTGTGCCACAGATTCCAAATCTCGGATACATAAAAATCCTTAGATTAACGAGGCCTTTGTTAAGGGCTGGTAGAGACATATATTAACAGGCTACTGTCTGGATTGATTGCTTTTATCTGATGACTGCTCTATGTATGCGTAAGAAGGAAAAACTACATGCACTGCCTGTGCGTTAGGAAACTCTTCTCACTTGTGTCACATGCTGTCAGTGTTTATTGTGGACCTTTTTTTTAATCCCATTTCCTCTTTTAATGGAACAGCGACTCAGAGGATTATGAGGACTCGGACAGCGAGAGCGAGGACCCCTTCACATCCCATCAGGCACGTAGACAGACGGCCGTGGGCTCCCAGCGCGGGGCTTTGCCCCCCTTCTATAGTTACCAGGGGGCCGGCTGGACGCCCCCCTTTTCTAGCGCGCCTCCCTTACCGTGAGTAACATGTACACAGACCCACGGACAGACAGACAGGACGATTCTGCTCGAATAGAGTCTCTCCGTTCTGTGGATCACACAAACATGTATCAATTCCTAAATCCTTCTGACTCAGGAGTTTCAGTAAGATAAATTACATAGCATTATCTACGTTATACAAAGTATGGATTACAATTTCTTCCCTTTATAGAGTATTGTGGGTAAATGGTCATGGACATGGGTTGAATTCTAGCCACAAACAGCGTGTTATATTAATTTAAGTCAATATGTTAGGAGCACACATAGAGTACAGGCAAACAGACAGACATGCATGTATGCATGGAGCTGGATATAGTTGTTCACATCAACTCAGACAGATGGACATGCAAATGTATATGTCTATATACAAAGACACACACAGACACGCTACGAGCACACATACACACGGACAGACGCACAGACAGGTGTATATGTTGAGTGCAGTTTAGCCGACTCCAGTGGTCTGTCTGTCTGTGTGTCTGCCTATCAGTCTGTCCGTCATTCCAAGACAGACGTGAATTCACCAATCAGAGGAGGTCTGAAATGATTTAGGGAAAGTCCTGACCCTTCCTGTAAGTCTGCCCATCATCAAAACTATACCGCCGAAATCAGCTTTGAGCTTTATCTTTCAGTCTGCCTTCCTTTCTTGCACTCTTTTTTTGTCTCTCTTTGTCTGTTATTTTGCTTCTTACCATTGCTATATATACAGTAGATACACACACACACGCACACACGCGCACACACACACACACACACACACACACACACACACACACACACACACACTTCTTTTTTGCCTTTGTCACAACATTTAAATGTTCATTTTTCTTATGTGGAACCAAAATACAATTGGTATCTCCTAATAACACATTTAGGAAGCATCTGCTCAACTCTCCCGCACTCCTGCTTCCTTTAGCTCCTAGCCTGCTCCCTCTCATGTCAGATCTACCACCAATGAATAGCTGTAATGAGTAGGACATTATGGGTGTCTCCATCTCTAATTCTCTTCTTCCTTCTCTCCATCCTTGGTTCCATCTCCACTCTCCTCACTTTTCTCTGTACCCGTCAATGTGGCATGACCCTCCTCCCTGTCCATTCCGCCTCTCCTCCTTCGTGGTCTTCTTGCTCCTCTCCACTCCTCTCTCGGTGTCTTTATGCAGGACTCCAAACACTTCCTCCAATGGCAACCCTGGTTATGAGAGCCTGCCTCTGAGTGACAGGCAGTCCCCGCCCCCTTCTGTGAGTTCCCCTGTCTTTGTGACATCATCGTGATTCTGTGGCATCCTCATTGTTTTTACCTGTGCCAGGGTTCTGGCTGTTTGTGCTCAAATTGTGCTATGTCAACTTTCATTATACATGGCGTGTAAAAAGACATCTGGCACACCTAACTTGCAGGCTACCATACAGCCTGCTGTATGTTATGGTACATTTTTGGGTCCATGGCTGTTTTGAGAAGTCATGCAGGTCTCCTTTAGTCTCTTCATATAGGTGTCTCTGATGTTATGTCCACTTCATGTACCTATTTGGAAAAAAACATAACTATAATTGTGGTCAAATTTTGAACAGTTGTCAGAAAACATTTCTTGCATAAATTGAAGCCTTAATAAGCATATTATAAGCTTTGTACGCGTGACGTTTTTCAGGTCGGTATTTCAGAAGCTCGGAAGTGAAAGTGACGCCATCTTTGATGTTTACAATATAGATTTCTTGCATGGTCATTATTATTTGCATGGCTGTTCCGTATCCCTAGAGTAACTAGGGGGATCTAAATGAAGGGTTTGTGATTTGGCTCTAGAAATGGCCCTGACTGGGCGGTACAGATCTGTTTTTCTTTTGCATTGTTTATAGTTTTGATTGCTCGTTCATGGCTTATTGACATTTGCTCTTGTTCTTCTCTTTCTTCTCTTTGCATCTGTCTTCTGGTGGATCTGTCTATCTCTGTCTCTATGGTGGCATGTCTGTCCAATCACGTTTGACCCTCTGAAAGTACAGTACTCTCCCAGCATGCTGACAGGCTATGCAGGTAGTCAGTCACGCTCCAGTCCCGCCCGTTCGAGGAACATGTATTCGCACTAATTTTTATGTATAGTATTAAAAACATGAATATAGCGTATATTTAGTTTTCATATTGATGGACACTTAATTGAAATAAGATCATGTTAAAGGAGATTTGAATTCTGGATGTGAAAACTAATGTGTAACGTCAGTACCACTGATTTTCAAAAGCACTTTTCAAAAGACTGGCAGTTTGATTTAAAGGTCATATTAAACTCAGCCAGGACATATAAGGCACCATCATCTGTTTAGTGTTGTTGTGACCATTTGCTCGAGGCTGGAAGCAGAATGGTATTGATGTTACCGTAGTGGTCTATTTTTAAAATGTATTACCAATTTTACTTTAGAGGTTTTATAATGTTGTATGCTGAGTCACAGGGCCCCTAGGAATAATGGCACAATTTCTCTGTATGATTATGCAGCTTGTTGGGAACTTATTTTTGGTTTTGTCTCTTTTTTAAATATTTGACTGTACCTTTTTCGATAAGTGGCAGTTCTGTATTATCTTGTATACCCTCTGAGACTATGATCATATGAAATATTATATAAATATATATTCAATGTAAATGATTTTTGAGTGTGAAACCACTTTGATGGTTAAAACAATTAATGAAAATAATAACATTTTAGAGAGAGCTAGCCTCTCCCCAGGCTACTGGTTGGGGAATTTAAACTGCTGTGTTTGAGCAATACAGCCTCTACCACTGACCACAATGCAGAGGTCACAGTGTATTCAGCAATAATACACTTTCTCTTTTCTGATATAGCACCTTTTAACAATTTAGAGTGATTGGTCTTAACACAACAGTAACTCGATTTTTACAAAACAAAAACTTGACTGCCAAATAAAGTGTTTACATTTCTGTGAAACTTTTTATACTGCTTTTGTGTCAGAGCAGTGTGCCCTTTCAGTGAACTGTGTAGAATTCACCTTGCCTGTGCTGTTTATGACAAAAGATGTACATACACAGTGGGCCAGAAAGTTTAGAGCATCCACCCTAGTTTGAAGGAATGTGCTAATTCACTTGAGATCAACTGTAATAATGGCAAAACAAACACTGTTTGTGTTTCTGTATGCGAATATATATATATATATATATATATATATATATATATATATATATATATATATATATATATATATATATATATTTGACAGTACTCTCTCTTTCCTCACATACTCTTGTTAATCCTAAAACCTGAGTTTTTATGGTTTTAATGCTCCTTTTGAATGGCATTCTTTTTCACTACAGAGTCTAATATAAATTAAATAAAAGTATGGTAACAAAGGTGCAATGACCCGGGACATGTGTGTTTTGTGGCAGTAACTGAGTGAGACACCAGTCTAATTCTAATCATCATACCACCAACCTGAAGAGACTATATAGCATCACCATTAAATCCTACTTTGGTAATTAAACCAAGGCAAAAATAAAAACAATCATCCAGATAATCCTAGAAAAGAAATATAAAGATCATTGAATGGTGAAAGATAGCTGGATTATTACTTGGATCAAGGCTATACAGTTGGAGCTAGAGGTCAAGTACAGAAGTGTACAAGTTAACACTTACAGGCAATACCCTCTTCATGCAGACTTCATCCAAAAGGCATCTTTTTGTCTGAAAATGAGTCAGCTTCAGATGCTTGGGTAACAACTTACAAATGAAGCACCAGTAGTGTTGTACTAGCCACTCATAACAAATGCATTTTTCTCATATTTTATTCAATTCTGGTTGCATGGTGGTTTCAGGTATAGTAATATTAAACCATTCTTTAATGGTTTGTCGAGGCCATACTTAAGAGCGAGCACGAATGTATGAGCCTAATCAGGATTACACTCTAGTAACAGTGAGGTCACAAAGAGCTGATACATTAAAGTGTACCTGTAAAAACCTAAACACATTGTTGCTCCAGTGGAACATTTTACAAGGAATGGATGGCACAACTTCATAAATGGGACATATACAAATGTATCCCAGAAGACACAAGACAGGGACACAATTTGGTTGTTTTGGCACTACATTCCAACACACTAAATTTTAAGTAAAACAATACTTATAAGCTTAAAGTAAAGCCTGTATCTCCTTTGAGTGTATTCACACACATTTTGAGTGAACCAGTTATCACAATCTTTTTATACATAGTCCCCCATTTTCAGAAGATTTTAAGTAACTGGAAAAAATAAGAATACTAAATTTGTTTGGTAGCTTTATTTCCATGGCTGCAAAATGCTTTGTAGCTCATCAGTACCTGAATTTCCTGACCAGTAGCCAATTGTGCAGTGCTAGTCATCTTCCTGGTGATGTCCTGCCAGAGCCACAATGCAACTCTTTTCACTTCCCGCATGTTTGGGGAGCCTTCTGCCTTCAGTCATGTCTTCAGTAAGTGAGGCACATGCTCCTTCAGCTTCTGGCTGGATGACTGACTTGGCTCATCAAGAACATTTCACATCATGGCCAGGGCAACTCCAGAGTTCCTTTAGTGGTACGTTTTAGGTCACTGTCCTGCCGCAAGGTGAAGTGCTATCTGGCCAATAGTGGAATCTGCAGTAATACTGTTGCTTGTTTGACACATAGCAGATTTTGCTATTGCCTTGGCTATGTCTCAGACTGATTTATTCTGATTTTCAGCCCCCTGATGGCCTGCTTCCCCCACAAACTCAAGTGCCACATATAGAACCACTTCCAGACATGTTTTGGCACCAGTGCACGTCCTGTATAGACTACAATGGACATTGACTTGAGAAACACAATTCCATGTAAATAAAGTTATAAATCCACTTTATTAGTGAACAACTAATTTCAGAGTGTCCTCTGAGATGTTTACATGACCAATTAGGAAAAGGAACATGGGCAAATAAGGGGGCAGGAGAAGAAGTCCCTGTCCTCTGTAGTACGCATAATTAGATTAACAAATCTTGAAACCACAAGTATATTTGCGAAGACTAACTGTGCTGTATCTTTTCTGTGCATAGTTGGGCAGGCGGCATAATCTACTTCAGCAGTGCGGTGCATAGAGGCAGAACAAGTAAAGACACACAAATGTTACTTTTACAAAACAAGCATTTGTCCTGAGAGAGATGTGGAAGAGATAGAAAGAGAGAAAAAATTGTGTGTGAGAGCGAGAAAAAGGCAGTCAATGCAGCTGTGATGACCGTTGTAACCCACAGCTTCCAAGCCTGTGACTTTTCTGACAAACATGTCCTTTGTGGCAGAAAAGAGGTCCCTTTCATTAACCATTCAATGGGGCATCTCTTTGCGTGCAAGTGTGACGTTCGTGAGCAACTCCAACATTCTTTGGTAGCCCTGCTCCCGTGGAGGGAGCTTGCATTAAATCAAACCTTCCCGGGTCCCAAAACTGCCTTCCCCCGTGCATGCATGCTTGCACATTCAGTCCAAATGCACATGGAACGCATCCTGTCCTGAGAGATCATTTTCCAGGGTTGTCTGGAATCAGCCATGTCCCATCATCCTCTACTTCTCGCTGGACAACAAGAAGCATCTCTGCCACATCCTGAGACAGCTGCTCTTTGAGGAATGACCTGGGAGAGGTGGGCAAGCAAAAGGGTTGGGAAAATTTGTGTGAGCTGAGAGATGTACAGTACAGTGAGAGAAGTAATAGGAATATTGCTGAAGTTTTACGAAGAGGGGAAATGAAGGGGCAATAAAAAAATGTGAACAGTGAGTGGTAAAGGAAAACAGTTAGGGAGAGGAAACCATTGCAGAGCTCAGGTATGGCTTCTTTGATGCCCTGCCTTATTGCCGTATGTGTCCGGATGGGTTTTACAAACCCGGGAGTCACCTGAGTTCTGTTTCTCCTCCAATGCAAACAGGACCCTTAAGTTTAGAGTCCAGGTTGTAGTACTGTCCATTGACCTGCCGTACTGCAAGCCAGTGTCTGCGTCTCAGTGGGAGGGACACGATTCCCAGCGATACCCGCGACGGCACGTTCAAGATGAAGCCCTGCACCTTCTCCAGATATAAACTCTGTACTAACCTAGAACAGAACAGGAGAGATGATTTTGTCTATGTCTAATTCAAGAAAAGATCAAATGATTAGTAGGAGGACCAACGGATGTAAACTTAAAGGGAATAGGTTAGAGCGAGTGAGTGTCACATGGTGCTCGCCAATCAATCGGCAAACTGACCTACGTTTGTCCCACCACACGGCGGCCAGTCCTCGACTCTGGAGAGCAGCCATGATCACGTTTACATCGTAGTTCCCTGTCCCCAGTACAGAGCGGTGCGGATTCACCACACACTGAGGGGCAAGGCTGTTGGAAGTGCATTAGGAGGAAAATAAACTAAATTCTGGTGTCCCAGCCACTAGTCACTAGTTGTATTCTACAGGCAGTTGCATTTAGGGCTACATGACATACTGTTTCAGTCATCCCACTGTAATGTGTCTTGATAAGCAAATAAAAGCTGTACTGGAAACTCTCTAAGTAATATGTGACAACTCTGATCCATCTCAGATGATTCTTATGACAATCCTGTTAACATTTTGATGCAGTACAGGAACACACACACACACACACACACACACACACACACACACACACACACAACTTTAGCCATACAACATGGAAGTATATGGAATTGTCTGTCATTTCACAGCTCACAGTGCTCTACAGCAGTGTTATTTCCCTATAGACAAAATACACAAAACACTTTCAAAACTATTTTGTATTCATGGCATATTTGTGAGAGTGTGACATGTGTTTGGGGTTTTCAGGAGACACTGTAGAAAATCATTAGAGAAACCCAAACGTCATAAAATTATTATTGTACACATAAAAAGAATCCAACACAATCTGCACAGAATCTTTTTAATCAGCATGAATGTATATAGTTGAATAATAAGGTAAATGCAACATTCACACCCACCAATGAATTAGCAAATGCATTAGATAAAAAGAAAACGGTCGTTTACGCAAAAATGCTTTCGCTCTGATCTCACCGCTTGCAGATGTCGTCTGCGGTCTCCTTGGTGAACACCCGCTCCTGAAGCACGTTGTTCAGAGCATGGATGGCGCACAGCTCCAACCTCTGTTTCTCGTGGAACACCTCCACGTCGCTCATGCTCGTCCGCACGCCAACAGGCAGCTGCACAGACACAGACAGTCGAGAGCAGCCACCACACGATCAAGTTAGCTAGACAGCACATGATAGATAAGCGGAGTAACAATGCATAGGTTATGTCGCTACCGCTTGAGATCGTGATATGTGCATATTTGGTTATCTTAACGATAACAATATTCCAGGCAAACATCTTGCGTACGTGCGTAAATCACACGAGCCTCATAACGTACATTGATCAAAGCACGCCCCTAGTTAGCTGGCGAGCTAGCGCCAGCTTACTGTAGCAGCTATTATAACTATTATATTATTACCTTACACGAGGTTAAAAAACTGCTATCGTGAGGTCCCGCAGACAAACGTCACAACTCTGCCAAACTCACGAGAGCTACACTGTCAACTCCAACATTGTTTTGTAAAAAGGATGCTGTAGTACCTTTAGCAAAACGACAGACCGGAAACAGCGATATTGTTGTTGATGACGCCTACCAGGGCCCGTCACTGAAGCGCTGAAATACACCAGCCAATCATGAAGAGGTTTCGCCACACTTCAGAGGAGCATGTTTTATTTTCAAAACTGAAGTCAGATTCATTACTTCTGAAACAGATTATTTGCGTCATAATCGGTACGGATAATCACCTTTTAATACAGCACTTTTTTTTGTGTGAAATCTCCAGGATAAGATAAAAAGCTATAGCCTAGGCTATATTAGATGTATGGATGGAAGGATGACTGGATGGATGGATAGATAGATGACCCAAAGAGTAACACCAGTAACAGAAATAGTTAATGCTTTATTGAAGAAAGACCACTGTGAACATCAGCTTCAGTCTAATGCACTTCTGTAACTAGTCCTTCTGTAACAGAACGT
Source organism: Electrophorus electricus (assembly GCF_041902795.1). Classification (NCBI taxonomy): domain Eukaryota; kingdom Metazoa; phylum Chordata; class Actinopteri; order Gymnotiformes; family Gymnotidae; genus Electrophorus; species Electrophorus electricus. Next base: position 23,297,119 of record NC_137510.1, read on the forward strand.
TTTAGACAGAGGTCCTACAACAGCTTTGTTAATCTAACACACACACACACTCACACATATGAAATTCCAGGTGAGTAACTGCAGTGTTTACTGTCCCCAAAGGAACTCACAGAAACTTCACTCTTTTTCTACCTAACTCTCTATTCTCACACACACACACACACACACACACACACACACACACACACACACACACACACACACACACACACAGGTGTTAATGTTTCGGTTACTGAAACATCTGAGGATTATACTCAAAATAAAGGTTATGCAGACGCTTACCTTATATTTACAGAATAAGGAATAAATCCAAAATTCATATGCGAAACTTTCATGGAAAAGTAGATCCAGATAGTGGAATACTGGGTTCCAGTTCAGTTCACACAGTCTAACTGGACATTGACAAAACTGGGAAAGACATATTAAGCCCCACAATTCACCGAAGGTTATACATTTTTTGGGACGCCCTCTAGTGACAAGAAAATACGAATGCAAGCAATGTCCAAATGGTGTCCTTCTACAAAATACAGCAAAAACATTACAAGACCTGTTTCACATTAGTATTCATGTAACACCTAGGAAGCTAAGTGTATAAGCAAACACTGACTGGTGGTTACATCCACACCCAGATATACAGGGGTGCAAAAGCTTGCATTTGGCATGGGAAATACAAGGGAATGTAGTGGATATGTGTTTTTACCCTGCCATGTTCACTCCTGTTAACTTCCTTGTTGATAAAGACATAAAAAGTCAAACCTATTATATATTAGCATCTGTACAAATGCAGAAAAACATGTCTGTTGATTTTATGCCAAATTTGTTAGATATCACTACTGATTTCTGCTTTTTAACATTAGTTTGGCCATTACTTCCAGGTTTACAATTGTCTCCTCACTGTAATAAAATAAATAAATACAATAAAATTCATAGAGATGACTGTGGTCTTTGCAAGACTCCTCATGCAATATCCTGGTTTGAGTAGACATGAGCTATAAACCCCAGACCTGATTATCACCTGTATTATTATGGAAATGCTGGGGTTTGACCAAAAAGTCTCATATTTTCAGTCGACTATTCCCGGTGTCCTCATAACATGTAATTACTTTCTGTGTCCCCCATGTTAGGAGCTGCCCCAAAGGATTTCCAATGAAAAGGGGGGCTTTGCAATTTTCTGTATATTTCTGTAAATTTGAAAACTGCTAGGGTGATCACAACTGTAGGCCTATGTGGTAACTGCTTCTGTCTCCTCTATACTCCTCTATACTCTGTCTATACGCTATACTCTATACTATACTCCTCTATACATGTGCTTTTATCTAGGTGATGAGAAGACAAGGGAGAAGGTTGAAACAGCCCATGACATTTGATATCCAGTGGTGCTACCAGTCTGCTTTGGAGGGTAAAATGTATGTCAGTGCTGATATAAGCTTTTTGTTTTGCTTATTGTAGATGGAAAGATGGAAATCTCTCTCTCTCTCTCTCTCTCTCTCTCTCTCTCTCTCTATATATATATATATATATATATATATATATATATATATATATATATATATATATACATGTCTATATTTCTCTTTAAATAGTATGAATGTAATTGTAATATATATATATATATATATATATATATATATATATATATATAACAATTACATTCATACTATTTAAAGAGAAATATAGACATGTCGAATGTTCACTCTCAATTAACAGAGACATGGCAGAATTAACAATCAGTTCTGAGAGTGTAAATGCAGTTCTGAGACTGTAAATGTATTTGAATTACTTTTATTTTGTTTACTTGCCGTATAAATGTTACTTTGAAACCAGATATTTCGAATTATGAATGAATGAATGAATGAATGAATGAATGAATGTCCCAACGCGTTGGTTACTTCAGCTTCGCCTTTTCCTTTGAGTAAGTATTGTATTAGTAAATGGTGCCTGCCTTTTGGGCGGGTATGAGTTATTCAAACGCACCTATTACTTAAGAGCATTTTTCGCATTCCCGACTTCGGTTGGTCTACGAATTTACAAAGACCAGTTACGTCACTGCAGGTAAGGAATATGATTGGTTAGACTGGCTTCGCTGTTTGGAGACGCGCTACTTGTATCCAATGATGATTGGTCAAATGGATTAAACCTCGCTTCTATACGCGCTCGTATTTTTGTTCCTGTGTCAAAAAAAAACGGCTAACTTGCTAACTACGGGGCATTTTAGCCGTTAGAAGTTAACACGCTAACGTTGTAAGAGACGCAGGAATTTCTTTTATTTTAGCCGTGCCAGCTATTTTGCAAGAGTCTTGGGGCAAACCGGTCGAACAAAGTTAAGAAATTGCCAAGGCCCGAAGCTATCTAGGTTAAAGTTTGCTAGTTAGCTAACGCTAGCTGTCTATATATTTTTTTCTAATTTAGATACGCGAGCAGGCTGACGTCAGGTTCTGGTTCGGCTAGCTAGCTGACAGGATAGTTTTTAACAGAAGTTCATTAGTGTTGGGCCTTAATATACGGACTGTCAAACACTTTAAAATTCCGGTTTGATCTTATTGAAGTTATGTTTGATCCTGCCGAGGTCCCATAGTGATACGGCTAGCTACGTTGCAGTTTTCATCAACATAAAGCTAACGTTACCGAGCTAGCTTGCTAGCTTAGGTTAGCTAGCTACGTACCCGCATCTAATTTTCCGCGCGGCGAGCCTCGGATCAAGCCCTGTTCGCACTGCTCTCAGCGCTTTGCTGTTTTACCGGTCGAAATGGTAAGTTGGTACCCGATGACTTCTACCGGTGTCAACAACGATATAACGCCACTTTCGTCAACGTTAGCTAGCCAGTTGGCTAATTAGTTTGTGATGACTAGTTTGGACTCAAGGCATCAAACGATACTTGTTTTCAAAGTCGCTGGCTAGAGTGCTAGCGAGATGGCTAACCTAGTCAGCTAACTTTTTTAGTGTTGGCTCACTGGCTAAGCAACTCAAGAATAACTCGCTAGCTATCCCAAGTATATGCAGGTTTGGGTATACAGAGTATGCAAGCCACATAGGCTACTTGGCTAACGCTAGCTAGCCGGCTACTTTACCGTAAGTAGCTATTTGCTAGCTAGTGTTGTAGATAGCGTACTCCTTTCTAGCATAATTTCATTTTGATAAAGAGGTGATGTCTGTTACAGTAGTTTCTCCCAACGTAGTTTAGCATGCGGCTCCGTATTCACACTTTTAAGTGTGACTAATAAGTGTGACTAACTTACTAATGTAAGTTAGCTGTGGCTGCAGTAACTAGCGTTTCAGAGTAACTTAAACTGGTGTAGTCGCTGGGTACGTAGCAATAACCAGCTAGCTAACTGCTAGCTAACTTGGATGTTCCAGTACCTGGACGTAAGTGTTGCTTTTCGCATATGCTGCTAGAAAGCTATTGCTACGTAGGTAACGCTAGCTAGGTGTACATTTCTGCAGTGTTTTCACTAATCTAGTTTAGATAGCTATATCAAAATTATTGGAATTGTAAACGGAATTCAATTTCGACACCCCCCGCGATTTGTTTGTTAGGACATCAATACTTACATTAGCTACCTACCTGTAACTTCACGAAGTTCACGATGAGGTCGATATTTCGGTTGATCAAAGATTAAACGTAAAAACCCTTATCGGTCAAGTGTAGTTCGTACTTTGATCACCATGAAAGTTCACGAAAATGTAAAAACTACTGGCTAATCAGATGGAAATGGCGAATAGAATACCAGTTAGTTTTTAAAAGCGTCTTGTCAGTTGGTCTGTTTTCTTTTATGGCTACACAATATATAATTGTCTAATCACAACATTGATCGTTTCTATATTGATATCGCAGAAGACTGATCTACTTGAGGTATACTTGCTCTTAATCAAGATTGGCTCTTTAACAAATGCCAGGTAATTTTTGTTGGTATGAGAATGCTGGTCAATCTCAGATACTCAGATGAATGTATTGTTAAAATCTTTTTCAGTGAATTATCATATTTATGCAATCCAAGAAATGTAATTTAATAATTTTCACAAAATTAATTCAGGCCAGTCTTCCACTGTGTACAATAAAGGTTTTGACACTGCTTTCAGCATGTTTCAAGGCATATTAAAATAGCAGTATATATCAGATCACATAACCACAAGTAGGACTTTGTCAGTATTGTGTACCCCTATTCTATTTTTCACATTCTGTCAGTGGTCTGGGTGAGACACATTAAAAAATAACTCAAAAATGTACCAGGTAATATACAGGTAAAATCTGATCACTTTCAGGTAGACCTGCTGATTAACATTTTATGATGGTGTGGTACTTCACAAGGTGTTTGTCATACTTGCTCTTAACCAATGAATATAATTATAAAAAATTATAGATTCAAATAAAACGTGCTACGTGATGTGCAAATAACTTCAGATATATCATATTACAGTAATAAATGAAAAACCCTGATATGTAATTTTCTAGGATATCCACTAGCCTTAATGGAATACTCCATTGTTTTTTGCGTTTTTGTGATGTAATGTTGCAGTATTCTTTTAACATGCTACAGAGGTCACAATCTGTAATTTTCCCCAGTTTAAATGAATTTACATATTTGGTATTCTGTTCATGAATTCATACAGAGAAAGTTCAGGCTACCTATGGTAACTACCTTGCTCTCATCACTGTGCCCACTCATGCACCTGCCACCAATTTTCTATTCACATGCACCCAGTCTTTAATCTCCAATCAATCTCAGTCGCTCAGCCAAACACCTTAAATGGTGCTTTCTCATGTGCAAAGTGACAACGTTCTTTTCTGCATACTGCTGCACTCTGGCTGTTCTTTCTTCTGATATGCAATGACCGAGTTTAGAGTAGTATAGTACTGATCAGTTAATAGGCATGTCATTACCTTTTTGTAAAGGAAAATGCCTTAATTCTATTTGGTTTAGATATTTACATTATTGTTGCATGTTTATAAAGTGCCATCCTAGACATCAGTTTTGTATTGCTTTTTTTTTCCCCATGAGTTTGTCATTTTGTGTAGTGTATGTTTAAAAAGCCTAATGTGAGATGCAGTTGGACCTTCACAAAAGGTATTGATGCATTTTAAAATAATTTTTTACCTTTATTCGTAGAACTCAAATGTAGAGAACCTGCCCCCTCAAGTTTTGAGACTAGTATACAAAGAAGTCTCTGCACTGGCAGCAGATCCACCAGAGGGAATTAAAATCTACCCAAGTGAAGAAGATATCACAGAGCTTCATACAGCTATTGAGGGTCCAGGTACTAATTCTCCATTCTTTTGTTAAATATGAACATTCAACATGTGTCATAAGTCTGCAAAAGATTTCACTTGTCCCTTCTTCCTTTGTGTTTTCCTTAATAGAAGGGACCCCATATGCAGGGGGAGTGTTCAGGATGCGCTTAGTCTTGGGGAAAGATTTTCCTGCTGTACCACCCAGGGGCTATTTTCTGACCAAGATTTTCCATCCGAATGTTGGACACAAGGGTGAGATCTGTGTCAATGTACTGAAGAGAGACTGGAAGGCAGAGCTAGGCCTCAGGCATGTTTTATTGGTAAGTGGTACAATTCACTCCTTGAATTTCATATGTTAAATTATCCACAAGCATGAAATTTAATTTGACATTTCAGATTGTTCCTTTATAAAGCTCAATTTTCAGTTACAGTTCGAAGTTATAAACATTTCAGCAGATGCATCAAAACTGTATGCTGCCAAACTTGAATATAAGATTTCTCTCATTTTCACTGTCTTGCCCTCTCCTCCCCTTTCTTGCTGTCTGTTTTTCCCTCTCTCAGACCATTAAGTGCTTACTGATCCATCCCAATCCTGAATCTGCTTTGAATGAAGAGGCTGGGAGGTTACTGTTGGAAGACTATGCAGAATATGCTTCTCGGGCTCATCTCCTAACTGAGATCCATGCTATGGGTGGGAGCTCTGGAGCCCTTCAGGAGCCTGGTGATGGACCCCAGCCCAAGAAACATGCAGGAGATCCAAGCAAACGTGCAATTGCAGCTGGCGCTGCAACAATTGCTGGGGCCACTGGGTCAAATAGTAGCACTACCAGTGGCACAAGCAGTAGTAATAGTACTGTAGCAGCAAAAAAGAAAACTGATAAGAAAAGAGCTTTGAGGCGGCTATAACAATAAATCTCTTCCTTTTTGTTTAATTTTTTGTTAGTCTTTTTGTCAATATAAATATTACATTGAGCAGACCATATTTTTCCCCCTTTTCATGTTTTTCTGCCCTAACACATTTTTTGAGCTGTTCCCTATGAAACACTACTCAGGATTCATGTTGATTGGCAATGTATTTCACTCATAGAAGGAGAAAATAGTTGGGTTTTTTTCTGGGAGGAGAAAAAGGAAAAGAAATCAAGTGTAATTTGAGTATCTGAGTTTTAACTTGAAAGTACCCTTTACATCCATGGCAATATTGTTTCCCCTTACCCTCTTTAACTTCATGAAGGAAGTGACAACTTTCCATTTTCTTTAATCTCCTGGTGAGATTTTAAAATTTGTATGATATTCAAGTCCTGCTAACAATACAGTAGGGTTAAATCTAGGAAAGTTCTCAAATGCATCCAGATCTGCAATCATTCCTTTTTTTCATCCATTTAGCCAAATGGTCAAAAAATATAGCTCAATTGGTCAAAAATTTGGCAAAATGGTCAACCACTCTTGGATTGCTGAGGGTGTGTATTACATATTTGGGGTACTTCTGCTTCTTAACAGGGTTATCCTATTTTTATCAAACTTGACTGAGATATGTCATTGTAATAGGACTAAACATTGGGTGGTGTTTTAGGGTTTATAGTATTTCTTTGAACATGTGATCAAACATTTTTAAAACATTCGTTTCAGAAAACCTTTCAGGTGTTCCACAGACATTCGCAGGGTGAGTAATGTTTATGGATAATGAAGTCGCCTATGGAGTTCTGCCTCGGGACGTTCAGTCCAGGTCCCTTGCAGGCTTGTCAGCTGAGTGACCGTTATTTTTATGTGAGATTTATTCAACGAGTAAGGTAATTCCAGGCTGCATGAATAGTAATGTGTGTTATATAAAATGGAGCTGAATTGTAAAAGCTGCAGATGCTGTGAAATATGGAGTCAGTTTCAAAGGGAATTGTTGCAGTTTCCAGGCAATACTACAGGCATATTTGGTGTGTGAGTGTGAGCGCGCTCGCGTGTGTGCAGATCGATGTAGTAAAAATGTAAAGATTAGCGAAAAAGGAAGGGGTTAAAATGTGGTCTAAATATAACTTTACAATGTCTGTTGATGTGTTTTTGTGTGTTCTCTTTTGTGATTGAATAAACTTTTATATTTTTTTTTGTGCATCTTTCCCATGAAATATTATATATATATATATACACACACACGCACACACACAAATGTTGGAGATTGTCACTGAAGCCTGTTTTGTTGTTTTTTTGTTGTTTTTTTGGGGTTTTAAATCACGGACAATACAGTTTACTTAGTCTCATTTGTCATGTCACACAATCATTTAATCATCTTAAGTTTTTTTTTTTTTTTTTTTTGTGAACTAATGATAAAGCCATCCATCTTTTAATCCCAGTTTTGTATATTCGATCCTAGTACCATTGGTCTTATGGAGGATTTATCTCATCTTGCTGCGTGTGTGACACTGCAGTAGTCTGGTTACTTTTGGAGCATGTCCATGCATTGGGTGTCAGTAAAGTCCATAGCTTTCAACATGGGGCCTAAATTTCCTAAGGAATCCCTCTAATAGTTTTATACTGGTAATACCATGCATACGGGTAACCTTTGCCCTTTTGTGAGTTTTGGGTAGAGGTGGGGGATTTTGTGTCCATTTAAGTTATTTAATTTAATAAAGTATTTTGGGGAAAATGATACTGAGTTTATCTTGTTACATGCAACACATTGCATAAGAGCCTAGGACTAGCCACAGCCTTTATTAGTTTGTTTATTTATTTATTTTTATAAAGAACGTTTTTCAGACTTTGCCCAGACAAGGACGTTTACAAGGTTTGGCTTCCTGTTGCCTATATAACAGTAGTGTGCTCATATAAGTTCTGTGCACACCTGTGTGCCACATAAGTCCCTGCACACATTCTTGGACACATCCCTGATGAGATAAGATTGGGCAGGTGACTTAATCTGGTTGTCTGCTAGTAGTAATAGTGTAGACTCCCTTTCAAATATTCTGACAATCAGTACTTGGTTGGTAAAGGGTTGGCAAGGCAATCTTTCTGGATAAGCCTGCGTGCTTTGTCCTTTCAGGCTGGTGCTTTTCTAATATGCTACGGGGAAACTTCAAACCAGAATAACTCCAGTGGTGAATGTGAATTGTATAACTGCAGAGTAAACAGGCTGCTTATATACTGTGAACCTCTCAGATGAGAACTGTGGGGCATGTCAGAAGTACATCATACTTTGTCACTAAATCTAAAACTGACATATGGATTGTATTGCTTTTGATGTATAATCTTGGAAGAATCTCGCTGTTGAGATGTTTGTCAGAACTGCGCTTTTGCTATGTTTCAGTAATTACAGTTGTCAAGCTGGGCAAAAAGGTTTGACCAATGTACAGTGAAGTAATGTTACCTAGATTTTGAATGTTTTTCTTTACACCCATTTCACCCACTCAAATGCAGTGGAGAAAAGAAATTTTTTTTTTTTGGCATTTCCCATGTAGCTTTAAAGGAGCAGCTTTATCCAAAACTAACTGTAGAGCATCATTTATGCTCTCCCATGCGTTTGTGTCTGTACTACTGAACCTTTCAATCTTCCACTCAGTCTTCTTCCAATCACCTTTAAATGCATAATTTTGTCACATAAAACCTAATTATCCATTAAAAACGCAACCTGTAACATTTCCTAGACCACCGACTACATTTGGATTTTAGTTGGAATCTTCCATATTGCCCAGGTTGAGCAGATGACAGAAAAACAAACTAGACCTAGACAGATAGAAAAATAGGGATTGGCACTGTGACTTATACATTCACCAGGTGCTTTGTTAAAAACACCAACCATTGTAGCTTTATTCATTAGCCACTTTATTAAGTATACCAATTTCATAGGTGCATTTTAGAAGTGTACAAGAGTACAGAGTTTAAACAACAAAAACTCATTGTCCAAGTATTTGCTATGATAATTTGGGGTGTTTTAAAATGACAGTTACCTTTAAACGGCCATCACCAATAACAAACTAAAGGCTGTAATTGCTAAAAGATACATTTAGTACTTTATATCACTAATAAAGGTTTTTTGCATTCACATATAGAGGAATTAGAAAAGAGGCCATGCAGGAGAGTTAAAACATGCTAGGAATAACAGGAATAGGCCATGCAAAATCGGTGAGTCAGTTTTGCACTGCTTGACTCATACGGTCTGGCAGAATATTTTGTGCAAGATCTATCATCTGGGGTCTCTTAGCTGACCTTTGGAAATCACCAACCTGTAGGTGACGGCAGCATACTCCTGCTTTCTCCTGCTGCCTGTGTTGAAACACCGCTTACAATGGTGTACACTGGCAGACCCCGAGGTGCCCATTTATCGTATGTTCCCTGCCGTGCTTTTGGATCTACTGGTGGAGGTAGGCTACTTTATAATGGGAAAATTCTGTTTTATTTTAGCAATGTCTCACTCATTTATTTGATATTGCCTAGCTACGTTAAAAAGTAGTGTACTATAAAACATTTCTTATATTTATACATATATTTCATTGAACCACTTCTCCCGTGTTCTTGAACGCGTAATCTCCGTTTTCTGTGGCATCCAGATTTCCAGAGGGTGCACGCAGGCTGTAATTTGAGCCGGTTATAACGGATGAACAGCTCTCTCCGCGGGCTGTCTGAGAGGCCGAAACGCGGCCCACCCACCTGTATAGGAATAGCAAACCGCACACTGCCTAATTACTGTCTGTAGGAAGCAAGCCAAAGACTGCGGGAAGGGTTGGCCTTAACAACAGAGTAATCGAAGGATTTTGTGGCCTGGATTGTAAAAGCCATGAAGGTACGACATTCTTGATCTCATCGTGTCCGCAAAAAGGATGCGTGCGTCTGCGGGTGACAAAGGTCAGAAGTGTGTAGGCCAAAGCGCTTTTATGTTTCAATTCTATACTGATTGTGACCAAAGCGTCATGCACACCGCTGTCCATGGTGCTGAAGTGATAACTGACGATGCGCTGTGATAAATACGAGGTGCTGTCTCTGTTCCTCAGTTTATTTTACTCCGTCAAATTGCCTTAGCCTGACATTTCGTCGTTGTGATCCTAGTTAAGAAAGCAATATCATAACAGATTAGCGTTTTTAACATAATACAAATAATAATAATAATAATAATGTTTGATGATTTTATTTATGATGCCTCTTGTTAATTTAGCAATAACTTACTGTTGCGTAGATCCATCTTCCTTACCAAAGCTGCAATATTTGCTGATCACGGTGGACCCATTCTTAAAAGTTTACTTTTGGTTGGAAAAAAGAAAGACCTAAAATGCTTGCATTAGGCACCTTCGGGCTCCTTTGTCCTAATTTTAACTGCACCGGTGGAATAAAATATTATATGTTTGTTTCTTTTTCACATTGGTAAATTACTAAGAGAGAACACTACCAGATAACTAATCTATGCAACCTTTTCGACTGGGATGGCAGTATCAGTAACTCTTGGTTAACTAATGCAGTCGTAATGTGTTAAAGGCAAACCCAACTTATTTAGTAGTGATAATCTCGTTATGACACATTACTTCAAAGAGGAATAAAAAAAACAATATAGCCATTTAGGTATAAAATTGCTGTTTGGGGAAAACACGAAAGCACAACATGAAACAAGCAGTTGGTATCGAACAACTTGGCAGCAAAATAAAAAAATAACATTTCATATACATTAAGAAAGTGTTTTCCTTAGGTTATCCATCACCAAGAGACAGTCACCAATAAAATGACATCGTTGCTGTGGCAACCGATCCCCCACCTCTTACATATTGCCCAGCCAGCCATATTCGCGAAAAGGATGGGAAGGAACGAAACACTTGAAACGATCCAGAAGCGGTGTATCAATCCCTAAACAAGACTGGCATGCGAGACCGTTAAACGCACCATTGAGCACTTCGGACCTTTGTGAGACCACCGCCTCATTCCACCGGTGTTTCGCGCTAGGGTTGGAATGTGTCTGCGCACACTTGGCAGTCTGCGTCGAGCGACACGAACGTGAAGGACTTACATTTTGTATCCCATTTCTAAGAACACTGACAAAACAGTATTAAGCGCAGCAACAGTTTTATACCACCGCTGCTGTGCGTTGATTTGGCCCCAAACCAAGGGACTAACCGGATATTTTATACCTGGAATGCTTTCACAGAACTATAACCTAGGCTACATGTAAACAGTTACTGTAAATAAGTTTAAAAACGTCTACAGGATGTGTATAGGCGTAATTTAATCCTTCATCTTTAAATGAAAATGGAGACAGCCACACCAGCTAAAAAGAAAACCTTGCGGAAAACAGGTAAGCAAAACTGTTTCATATGTCAAATACAGTTTTTGGACGGTAGAGCGTTGTCTCCAGTCAAGAAAATTTCCCAGGCGTCATAATAACGCTGCTGTGGGTTGAATATAATAATGAGAACAACAGTGTCGTGAGGTTCAGCCAAACAGCGCACAGGTAAGTCACCAAGTTGGTATACATTTTCTTTTGCTGTGATTTCGCTTATGACTGGATTATTTTATTCTTCTGTGTCACCCTAGCTCCTCAGCCATCTTTTGAGCGAGAAAAGGCGGTTTATCGTAGACTAGCCAGGTGTTTTATTTATGTTATTAATTTAACCAGTATACATGTAGTCCGGACTTCGTAAGCACAGTGAAGCTATACTGCCACTTTATCCAAACGTGCATTCACGCCAACGCAGATAACCATTCAGTGCACTCTCGCTGGCTTCCATATCCACCTACTCACCCATTACTATACATGCGCATCACTAGTCCACAACATGGATAAAACACGTAGTTTCTAATCGCTTTCCTAAACATATATGTAAACAACTATATGTAATTGGGCACATGCAGAAAGAAATGCCGCTCGGAATCAAAGATTGCACATCACTGCGGCGAAAGCTGCGCTGCGCAGTTCCGCAACTCACACTGCGCTCGTGCCTCGCGCCTGTCTAGATGGATGTCTCGTTAACTGTTAAATGATTCTGCTGTGCGCTGCTTGTCCGTACATCATCTGCCAAATCTGGCGGAATACCCCCTGCTGAGTGAAAAGTCGTGAAATTCTGTTCTGCAGCTTGGCGTCTTGCGGGAACATGCAACGTAGGCCTAACAATACAAAGGAAGATAACCGTCATCTGCCAAACATTTTCTGACCTGACCGTTCTCTCTCTCTCTCTCTCTCTCTCTCTCTCTCTCACACACACACACACACACACTCATTCTGTCCTACATAATTTGCGCCACTGCTTTCTACTCCCACCAGATGCACCACTTCTGTGTCAGTCAAGTGTAGACAGCCGGCTTCGCTCAACCCATGCAGCAGTAAAATCTGGCAGATAAGATCATTTAATCTAATCAAGGAGATGGTCCTTCAGAAAGTTTGATACCATAGAGAGGAGAAGGAGTAAAGCAATCTTCGGAAAACATTTCATAATGGTGAGTGTATGAAGTGACGAAATCTTCTGGCCATTTGAGCTTTGAAGTGCGTGGTGAGGCAATGGGGCGCAAAGTGCCAAGAAACCCATGCGTAATTTCCCTGTGATTGCACTGGCTGTGCAAACCCAACGTCACTGTCAAAGTGTCAAGGCAGATGTCATCTGTGGGGTAAGGACGACAACAAAGTACAGAGATGCATGCAAGTGTGGAGAGATGCGGTGCTGATACCCTCACATCTAAACAAATCTGAAGTGAGACAGGTGGGAAAAAGGCTTTTCCTTCGAGGTACGCAAAAAATGAGGAAAGTGCGTGTCTTCCTCGAGGAAAGCAGCCTCAGAGGGAAAAGAAGGTCTATTCGTTCTCCCTGTCATTCTCTTTCTTTTTCTCCCCTTGCACAAGTATGAACTGCTGCAGTGCTATTCTGAGAGAAAAGAGAGAGAGAGCTCGCTGCCTCAGCCCACGCACTGAATATCATAAAGAGAGGGAGCGCGAGCGCGAGAGCGAGTGAGAGAAAGTGAACGAGAAAGTGAGGAAAGGAAAACGAAGAAAACGTCCAAAACAGACGCGCAGCTCACCGGAACGGAATAAAGAGTGCGCTAAGATTTCTCAGCATTCCCGCGGAATCTGACGGCCTGATGATCGCTCCTTGGTGAACTCAACAGGCCGAGTGTTCTGGGAACTCGTCAACTGGAGACGTGGCGCGTCTCTCTCTAATCGCCCACAATCTCTTGATGATCGGGCACTACGCTTAAGAAGGCCTAATCCAGTTTACAGAGAGGGACGTACTGTTCCACATATATTATAAGGTGTTAAAATGGCCTACGCAGACTAGCACCATCCCTACATGAAAATGGGAAGTTACTGATTTCTTAGATATTATTGCCTACACTGTCCCTCCTCTAATTAATTCCTTTAGTATTCACCAGCCAAATATATTATCTGCTGCACCTCTTACACATGGTAAATTCATCAAGAAACCAGGTTGCGTACTGTTTCTAGCATGGAATAGATTTCTTTGAATTTGGACAAATTTCATATCAGCACCCAAGTGCTTCTGCCAATCCAGCTGCGTTAAGTCTCATCACAGTGGTTCAGCAGACTCAGTCAGCAGATAGACAGCACATCTGACACGTCCCTCCTGGAGTGTTAGAATGCTGACCTCCCTGTTTAGATAAGCAGCACATCTCACACGTCCCTTTGGGAGTGTTAGAATACTGCACACGCCCCCTTCATTGCCGGGTCACAGAATGACCTGTAGCACTCAGGGTTCCCAGCAGGTGGGTATAATTGTAAATGTTTATCATTACCATGTAGCTTCTACAATAACTGTGAATTACAGTGGCCAAAAAAAACACAAACAATTTGCAATGCTACATAGTATAAGAAGCTGATCTTCATGAAGTATTTAAATGCAATTTTATAAGAATGAGAATTTTTAAAGGAAATAAGAGTCGAAATTATTCAGTCTTAATTCTAACTACAACCACCACCAAGGATTGTTGTCTAACATAAAACAGTCAAGTCATAAAGTTGTGGAACGTGTTCTCTTGAACATGCTATTTTATTAATATGTAAAATATCTTACTTCTCAAAGAAGAATCCCAGATTATGTTGTTAAACTACAGGCACAAGCAGGCAAAACACTGATCGGTTAAGTGAAATGATGGATAAGCAGGATATGCACAGATGTGGGTGATTTGTTTGTGTAGGTATGTGCATATCCAAATGCCCATGTATTTCAACTAATGGGAATTATTTAAAAAGAACAACATTCTGTAAAAACAAATATGATTTGTGATCAAAACTATGAAGTATAGTGACCCTTTAAATATACATTTAAAAATGTTCCACACACACATACACACACACACTCTCATAAAATTTGTAATTGTCATTTGTATTTGTCATTTGTATTTGTACTTCCCACAATTGTAGCACTCTTTCCCTTCAAGTCCCTTTCCTCGGCCTCTTCCTCTCCCTCGTCCGCGTCCGCGACCTCTTCCTCTGTCCCCTACTGTCTGGAGCATGGTCAGCATCGCCTGATGAGTGGCGTCGGGGCGCTGGCACTCCCGTCTAGTGTCCTTCTTACCCAGGATGGTTTCATGATGCTTGGCGTGTTCTTCAATAGTCGACAAAGGGGCTCTACTGTAGCCGATGCAGTTTTTTCTGATAAGATCACTAATGTCCTTTCTCATGTTCATAAGGAAGCTGTTTCTCAGATGAGCTTCCCATGCCCCCACTTCTCCGGGGCCCGCTGCACGTTGTGCTGGCGCGTCAATTCCACAGTGATCAGTATGGACGTGTGTCAAACGAACGAGGAAATCAGCGACGGGCTCATCATCTCTTTGCTTGCATGCTGCTATCACATCAGTGTTAACAGTTGTTGGGTATGCTGCTTCCACTCTTTCGATGAGTCCTCTTATCATCTCTCTGTATGGGCCGTTTAGGTCAGGTTGGCCTTGGGGCGGTGCATTCCACTCAGGCAGATGGAGACGGACATCTCCATTCACCCAGCCTCTGTCAATGCGGTTATACTGCGGTCCGAGTCAAATCATCAGCAACCGTCTCAATTCAGCCTGAGTTGGTCTGCAGGACTGCACGAATGCCATCAGTTCTTGTCCGAAGTGTCGTCCGCCGATGTCACCTGGCTTGCTCAGGTCTGCAGTCCAGTGACAGTGGACCATAATCACTCCCTCAGGTCCAGATACCTCCACCATTGGGAACTGCGGGGCATAGCCTGTCTCAGGCTCTGCAGATGGCTTTATAGTGGCGTGACTTTGAGTGTGATAAGCCACTGGTGAGGTTATTGCCTCCAGTTGCCGTCTTGGTTCGTCATATGGAGACGGCTTTGATGTTAGCGATGAAGTCCCTGGTTCGGGATAAGGAGGTGGGTTTCCTGACGCTTGTGGTTGTTGAATCAGCTGGGGGCTCTCGGCGGGGCGGCATGGAGGTCAGGATCAGCTAAGGAAACACACTGAGACACTTCATTATTACCTTTTCTATGACCTACCTGCTGCTTGTCTTTTTTCAGCTTCCTCTAACCACATTTTTGCCTTTTCCAACATATCTTCACTGTTCTTGTCAAAATATTTCCGCACTTTCTTATCAGCCTCCCTTGGTTTAACCTTAACTCTTTCAGTCAATTTAAGTAAATATGCAACACTCAAAGTCCCCGATACATTGAACCCATAGTATTTAATCCAAAACGGGACATGTTTATTTACATGTTCCCTATAGTCTTTACTCATTTGGAAGAACGGGCTACTAGAAAACTTGTCTTTGCTAAATTCATATTCCCTACTCTGTCCTTTACCCATTGTCGTGTCGTTTTTTTTCTCTCTCCCTTTTTTTTTTTTATAAGGGTAAAGAGGGTACTAATATTTTAATTTAGTTCCGCTCCAGCAATCCGTGCTGGTTAACAGAGTTTTCACCTCTTCCTATGGGGCGTCCTGTCGACCCGGGTCTATTCTTTAACACTCGTACGTCTACGCAATGTGCCTAACTCTCTTAGGCTGACGGAGTCCTCTAGACTCTATCTGAGCGCTAGTATCTCTTATACTACGCTGCTTTACAGGCCCACCCCAGGGCAAACTCTGGCGGAGCTCTATGTATCAGACTTCTCTAAGGATTAAATTACTGTAATTCCACCACTTACTTTCTGTTCGTTGGCTCAGGCGGAGCACACCACCGGAGTCTAACGGGACGTCACTCCCTGGTTAGGTACATTCCCGTATTCTTGTGGGTTTCCCTCTTTCTCCAGCTCAGTTTTCTCTCTGAGGAGCGTCCTCGAAGTTCAGTCACCGCTGCTCCGCGTGGTGCCTCTCGCTGATCCTGCCGACTACGCCAATTTCTGTTGTGGAATTTTGAACAAACAGCAAGTCAGACGTGATTAAGAGAGTAATTTAATAAGAAAAAGAATAAAATAAATGTTTGGCTCGCCTCAGGTAGGTAGCCCCAAGTATACAAAAGCGTGGCTAGTTATACTACTCTTGTGCTGTCTTTAACCAATCATCTTTTCTTAAGCAGCTCTTCTTTCCTTTGTTGCTGTGGCTATAAGCCAATCAGCTCTCGGCTTGGTTTTTCCCCACAAACCAACCCAAACTGACTCCAAACAGTGTGGGTTGTGTGTCAAGTTGACCTTGATGTTAACAGTTCCTGATACATGTTCAACTTAATCAGCAACAGGCGGATACAAACGTGCAAACAGCACTATTAATTTAAGAACAAAAGGATCAGTGTGATTTTATATGAATCACATAATACATAGTTTCGTAACATTTTCCATCACAGTAATACATATAGTTTGTGAGTAGAGTAGCAGGAATTAATAAATATAATGAATATAGAGCAAAATGAAAAGGTGAACTTAATGTCTTGTCCTAAATTGGGTGATTGAGACTAGTAGGCAGGGTTTAATTAAACGGTGACATAATTCAACTAATTAATTAATTAATACATACAGAGGTAATAAAACAAAATCATTGTGTGTGTGTGTGTGTGTGTGTGTGTGTGTGAGTGAGTGAGTGGGAACATGCATTCCTCATTCTGTGGTAGCCAAATGTTGTGAACCTATTTGCATACCCACTGTGCTATGTGTGTATGTATAGAATAATTTTATGGTTGTGTGCTGATATTTGCAATTCTTCCTGTGCATTTGTGCATGTATTCTTCCTGGCTTTCTGTATGCTGGTGTGCAGTATGTGGCATTGTAAATGTTCTGCCGTGAAGGTATGTTGCTTGTCTCATGTTTTCTGGTTGTACTGTATTCTGTACATGCTGCATGTGGTACATATTGTGCTGTATGCTATGTGTGTATGTGTGTGCTGGTAAGTGGTGTCACAGAAAGCTCTCCTTTCTCTGCCACCCACTCACTGAACTCCCACACACACACACACACACACACACACACACACACACACACACACACACAATCATCACCACCACACAGAGAGCTTCTCTGCCATACCTCTGGCTCTGTTTGTTCCTGCTCCTCTCTGCACTCATTTAAATCCCTACCCTGCATTTATCTCTCCCTCCTCCTCCTCCTCTCTTTCTATGTCTCTGTATCTCTCTCTCATGTGTGTGCTCACTTACACACTCTCTTCCTGTTTTACATTCCTCTGTCATTTTATATCTCACTGATTTTCACAAGCCCCTCAAATGCATAAAAATCAGATACAGATTAGATACTTCAGGAGTAGCAGAATAACTAAACTCTATCTCTTCCCCTCTATCATGCATGCACACGCTTGGCGCATAAACATACCGACACATATAATAATGCGCACCCGCAAGCGACCGAGCGCGCTCTCTCTCTCTCTCTCTCTCTCTCTCTCTCGCTCTCTCTCTCCCTCCCTCATCATGTGCCTTATGAAAGGAATTGATCACTGTTTGTTCAGATCATCGCTACCATTCAGACCCTCTCAATGCCTCTGAGTCACACTGGCACATAGTAACACATTAAACAAACCACCATTACTCGTCCCTGCGCCATGCACCACCACTATTATGCACCATTTCTCCTTCTCCCTGCCCATTATGCTGGAATTTACCCCTGCAATGTTTTTGATATGGTCTTCACGATGATCATCTGAACAGTGATTATTCTTAATGAGTTTTGAAATGCTCAGAAAGCTTTTCACAAAGATTGTTGTTTTTCTCCTCGTGAATGTAGTTGGGACTTTTCCTGCTGTATCGATTAATTAGTATTTAATATGGCCAATATTTTGTTACAGCTGTGCATTACATGGTGTCTGACCCTTAGTATGTAGATAAAGTGTATGGACAGCTTCAAGACACGATCTGTGGTCTTTCGTCAACAGAGCTTAGGAAGGTCTGCATACGTGTGTGTGTGTGTGTGCGTGCGTGCATGCATGCGTGCGTGCGTGTGTGTATGTGTGTGTGTGTGTGTGTGTGTGCGTGTGTGCGTGCATGCAAGCGTGTGTGTGTGTGTTGTGTGTGCCTAGGCCGTGTGTAATGTGCTGATTTATTATACATTTCAGCTCGTCGTGCCTCCCTCCGAACGCGGTGCCAGCGATAAGGATTGTCGGATTCCAAAGCTAATTGAGAGCAGTGTGCGAAGAGTGAAGTGAAACAAGCCTGCGATTTTGACGTCATTTTCAACACCTGCATGCACACGCTACTTTCAGAAGGCCTGACTGAACAAGGCAGACGCTTCTTAAGGCAGAACAGAACCTCTGGATGCATCCGAACCTGAGTGCTGTTTTTAAGCACAGTCACGTTGCTCAGACTGGTCCGCGGTGAGAGTCTATATTTTACTGGTCTTTTGTTCTCCTTCTTCTATTTTTCCAGGGCCAAGATCGTGGCCAAACTAAACCGGTAAAACAAGTGATGAATGCACACTACCTAGCATCCCATTTCAATGGCACATATTTGTGCAATACATAAGTAAAGACTTTTTAAGCATTAAGTGCAAATTATTTAAATTTTGACTTATTTTATCATAAAGGTAATATAATTCACACCTTATATATCATCCACACTGTTGGTAAGCTTGATAAGCGCACATTTGTAAAAATGAGACTAGATCTCTCTTAACCGTGCAACACTCAAAAGCCTCAAAAGTGCTGTGCAGTCAAAATGATTCCCCATCACACTGACCTCAACCATTCCAAAGACTGCACCATCATAACTAGTCCTCTAAAGACATCAACATAGATTAGAGCCACAGTCCTGAGAAAACAGTCTTAGATTATTATGGTTAAATCAATAATACAGTTGATTATTAAACACTTATAAATGACTCAAAGCAAACAGCATTCAGGTAGTATTACTGGTCAGGGAAATTCCTAAAGACTTAAGTGCCACTGTTGAATATATAGAGTGCCCAGATCATGTTGCATTGAAATCATACAGAAGACTGTAAAAAAAAAGAACATTAGTTTACATTTTATGGTGTTTACAGTTGACCTTTGCTCTTAAGTGAATAATTCCTCATAATAAGTGCCAAAAACAGGAGAATATACTTACTTAAAAACCTATGTGCTTAACAAAAACACTTGGATTTGTCAGCTAAAAGCCTTCATAGATCAGATATCATAACTCTGCCTCAACTGATGTTTGATGGAACACATTTATAATTAGGAAAGCCATTTTACCATTGAGATACAAACTTGCTTTAGCTTATTTTGCCCTAAACCTCTGAGGAAAGGAGAACAGTGAGTGTTTTATGAAGATAAAAAAAACCAGCTCACTTCACCTCAAAGAGTATTACTTCATGACCATCTCCAGCATACTAAAGGAATGAGATGAACTTGCTGGAGTTTTGATTGTTTTCCCAAAGCATTAGGGTGTTTCCTCTGCTCTTTTGGAGAAACGAGTTTGCCTTGAGCCCGAAACGGCACTGTAATCTCCATCCCCCGATTCCATCCCAGAACTTTGCATGAATTGCTCCTTTTTCTTACAGACATATAAGGACTTCTTCATTTATTTATGGACTGTTTTGATACGGACTTAAAAATACGTCGGACACCCGCAATTTAAATGCTTTTCATGCAGCGTTAAGGAGGTTGTAAAGGAGGATTCTGCAATGGTGCAGTGCGTTGAGTCAGCAAGAGAAAATAGCCTTGTTAGTCACATAAAAATGTTGCCCACCTTGGGAGCTCGAGTGCGTGTCACCCTCCTCTTCCTGCTAATCGCTGCTCCGCTCAACGTATCCTCGGCCAGTGTCCCAGATCCCTCGAGACCCAGGAACACCTTCAGCAGACCCACGGTCAGTCCTACTGTCAGTCCCAGGCCTAGTAGCTGGGGGTTGTTGCCACCCCTGTCCAGGGGTGGGGCAAACACACGAGGGAAAGCTGCGACAGGTCGGCCAAAGACGCCGCCCCCTGTCGCGGAGATGCCGCCAAGGCCACAGGCTCAGGTCATGTTGTCGAAGAACGCGACGGCCGATGCCCTGAAGCCTCCACTTGGCGCGGCACAGGTGGCCCCGCCCCCTCGGCGGCTGGTAGAGGTGGATGTGTGTCGCGGATACTATGACGTCATGGGCCAATATGACCTCACCTTCAACTGCTCCAAGGACGACTTCATCTACTGCTGCGGGACCTGTCACTACCGCTTCTGCTGCCCAGATCGCTCGCAGCGTCTCGATCAAAACATCTGCCACAACTACCACTCGCCCGTGTGGGCCAACACGGCCCCGCCTGGCACCAAGCCTCCCCACCACCTCCCTGACCCCGACCTCAGCCGCATCGAGCAGAGCAACAACACCGTGTATGTCATTGGCGGCGTGATCTCATTCACCGTCGCCGTGGCGGTGGCTATTAAGGTGGCATTTCACAAGGCCTCACGGCAGCCGCGTAACCGGGAGCTCAACATGCCAAGGTGAGGGGAAGCAGCTCTGCTTTCAGTGTTTGATTCTGGATGTTGCCTTTGCTGACCCTCAGCCTCTGGTTACTGATGTCTCCTTTTGATGACCTCTCGGTGCTGGCAGGGCCCTGGTGGACATGCTGCGCCATCAGTCCAGCCCAGTTCAGCAAGGAGAGAGAAACAACAGTGTAGCCCTGGGCACTGGAGGAGGGGAGAGTACTCTCAGCCGACCTCCCAAAAACCTTTACCCTACCCTGCAGAGCAAAGACAACAGACGTAAGTGGAAACCCCAGCAGACATAAGGGAAACTGCAGCGTCTTGCAAAAGAATCATGTACATGCATGTTTTGATTACAAAGAATAATCATTTGACACAGTTCCCTGTTTGTAAAATTTGTTGCTTCCAAATACATTTTTAATGGGAACCCAAGGGCAGTTGTTGAATTCTGTCAATAAATGTTTAAAATGTACAATATATTATATAAATTAATAATGTATTAATTTGCATCATTGTATAAGGCAAATTCACCTTTATACAATGTGTACGATGAGACAGACATGAGACAGACATGAGACACCATTGTATTTTTGTTCAGCCTTCATACACTCATACACCATTGTACTCAACTGTTGCTTAAGACTGAGGAATATCTGTATGGAACGGTATATTCACAACCTCTGGCGTACCTCAGATTCTTCCCTCTGGAAAAGTAGTTCCATATCTGAAAGAATAAATTATATATATGTACAGCCTAATTTACAAAGATATTTGACTGAGGAATTCATGAAAGTATTCTACAAAAATATGTGGTCTGAGATAACGATTTGGTTGAAAAACACTGGAGTATTCATTTAAAGAAACCACTCAGGATTCTTTTCTTCGGTGACTAGAAAAAAAAAGAAAGAAACACAATACAGTTTGTACAATTGCTGACAGGTCAGCAGAGCCCACACATTCACTGCAGCATGCTTCTGCTGTGGGGAAAACGCCTAAGGTTTTCTTGTCCCACATGCACCCTGCTTCACACAGATATCACGTTTTGTTCTGTTCCCAGTGGGAAATCTGCAGCACAACTTCATTCACACTTCAGGTTCCAGTCCCAAACACACTGCCACCATCGGTAAGGAATCTCAGCCCAATTCTTTTTTTTAAAAATAGTTGTGCAACAAACATCTTTCTATCTATATGCTAATCCTACCGAAAACTGTTCATTTAAAATGTCTGTTTAAATATGAATGTATATTATTATAATGTATATTATTATATTAACAAATTTAATTCTTACACAGACAATAAAGCTATTATAGCCTATATTTTAACTATTTGTCAAAATATATATGTATGAGTGTGTATTTGCCTGTGATTATATGCATGCACATTTTTGTCAACAGAACGTGTCCCACGTATGAATAACATGCAGATGACCAGTGGTGGGACACTGAAACCCAGTAAGCACACTAACGCCATGAAAGCACAGCCCTCATTCCATCAATCGCTGCACAACCTGGCTCATCTCCCGCCCTCGTATGAGGCCGCTATGAAGCCCGAGATCAACAGATACTGTTCCCTCAAGCGCCTGGGTGAGTCTAAAGAAGCATCCTCACTACACTCGTGGCCAGATAGGACGTTCTCTGTTTCTAAAAGGATACAGGTTCACAGCAAAGGTCGCTCACAGCCCTCGCCATTGACCCGCACATCTCCTGCTTGAGGTAAAAGGTGAAAGAGCACAGTGGCAGCTGCATCTTACTGGGGGCAAATGTCACTGGGGGGAAAGTCAGAGGCAGGATAGGCTAACATAATCCCTGGTGATTTGCTGGAAAAAAAAATATCCGTGCAAATGGGGTTCCATTTAAGGCAGCGGGAATGTTACACAAGAATGACAGGGGACTCCAAATGACTGTGAAGGTCATGGTAATGAGGGCAGAGTCAACGTGGGGGGCAACCTCATTCTAGCACATAGGTGTTTGTCTTTCACGCTTCTCTCTGCTAGACAGCAACCTGCCTGAATGTGAAGGGGGGTGGGGTGGGGGGGTGGGAGTGAGAGCGAGAGAGAGAGAGAGAGAGAGAGAGAGAGAGAGAGAGATAGACTGGGACATTTGGAGGGCAACAAATTCAGGCAGGTATAGTCATTAAAGGATAACACTGTGTTTTCAGGCATATGCAGCTGAGGTGTCTATTTGTGATTGCTTTTAAGCTTCTATATGAATATTGCTTTAACCCGAAGTATCTGTACCTCAGCTGAAGCCGACAGATGGTCTTTCATCACTCGCAGTGAGATTGCTAGCGTTAAAGTAACACCTACAGTGTTAAACTGGTCTCCAACGTGCAATGTGTAGTAATATGCCTTTCGCTGTGCTCTGTTAATGTAACACTGGTGATTATGCCGTGTGCTGAGGAAGTCGATACTTCAGCACTGACGATTTCCTATATCGCTTCCTTAGCTAGGGAACATTTCAGTAGTTTTATATGGGCTACTTCACAAACAAAATTCCCATCAATATCCACGACTGTTTCATTTTAATAAAGGGATTGTTAATTTAGTCTAACAAGGTGGCTGTTTGAGAAGAAAGCATTGCTGCTTGTCCTTGCAGTGCTTGGGACAAACATGGGTCTGAAGCTTATAGTTTCGATTTGCTCATTCTGTCTGTCACGTTCATGTTTTGAACTGTCTGGTATTGTGACTATCACTAATAGATACCAGCCACTGCAGCTGTTTCTCCATGGTTACAGTAGGTGACTACATGTCTAGAAAGAGGAGCAGTTAACTAGGAGTAACATCTAATATACTCAAAGGGTATAAGAAAAAAGATTTTGTAATATATTTACCCAAGTACTTGTACAGAAAACAGAGGAAATTAGCCAGCTGGCAGAGTGATTTAGAAATATATAAGCAAAAAATAACAAAGAGAATAAGACAAAAGGCCTTTATTGTATATCATAAAAATAAATCTAAAAAAACAAGCATTCTTTGCAGGTATTTTAGTCTGATATTCATTTGAATATCATGTTAACACAATATTTTAACATGTAATAGTTAACATTCAACCAACAAATTTTGTCAGAAGTATAATATCCCTTTCTGATAATCTGTCTATAAGATAACTCGACTTCAATTCTATGCTCTTCCTCCTACCCAACAGAGAAAGGAGGTCTGGAGGAATATTCCGGTTACTGCACTACTAAACGGAGACCCAACAATGCCCCTCCGTCCTTCCACTCCTCTCAGCACCACTTGCCTTGGGGAGGTGACTACACCCTGGGAGGACGAGGCACGCTCCCCACCCATGCCACCCGACCACGGATACCCCACCCGCAGTCTGCCCCCAGCCACACTCCCAACCCCTATCCTCTTGAGCCACCAGAATCGAAACAGAAATCGAATCAGAACTATGACACACTTTCCAAGCCACCTCGCCGAGTCAAGTCCACAGACCAGCTCCTTGCTCTCGGAGATGGTAACACACTGTCCAGGATCCCAAAGAACCAGCAGCATCAGTACTACAAAGCCATGAATGCTGCAGCAGCAAAAAACTCCAATACCCAGAACACACTACGCAAGTCTAAGGAGAGGTTGCTGATGTCACCGGATCACCTAGAGGAGGAGGTGGCCGGAGTTGAGTATGGAGGAGGTGGTAGTGGCATAGGTGGTATGGGCGAATACACAGGGGGTGGGGGCACGGTGCCCACCTTACCTCGCATGGGCCACCAGAAGGCTCAGTCGCAACAGAATGTCTGCGCCACCCCTTCACTCGACCGTCACCACATGATCAAGATGAACTCGCACCCGACCTCAGGCCGGGAGCAGGAGCGAAACACGACCACCATGCCAAGCCACGTGGCGGGCAGCGGCGTTGGAGGCGCGGGGTGGAGTGAAATGCAGGGAACAGGGGTCGTCATGGGAACAGGAACGCTAGGCGGACACACTGCCAGGAGGCTAGCGTTTGCGACCAAGAGGCAAAACACCATCGAGCAGCTACACTTTATCCCTGGGGGCGGGGGAGGGGGTAGTGGGGTTGGAGTGGCTGGAAACCAGGGGGTTAGGACAGGGAGCAAGAACGAAGTGACTGTGTGAGGTCGGAGGGGGTCGAGGGGGGGGGAAGAGAGAGAGAGAGAGAGTTAAGCAAAATAAGAAGAAGAAGAAGAAGAAGAAGAAGAAGAAGGAAAGATGCAGTGAAGCTTGAGGGTATGAGGAGTGGGAAGATGATTGGAGGATTCCAGGGAGAAAAAGAAAGGCAGTGGGCAGAAAAGGGAGTGAAGCAATGAAAGAGGAGTGTAAAAGGAGTGGGAGGATGGTAGGAAGAGAGGAAAGGAGCAGAGTACGCAGAGACAGAGAGCAGATGAAGGAAAGAGGTACAGACAGCAAGGAGATGAAACAGAGAATAACAGATGGACGAGTGGAGGCAACCACAGGCTGAATAGAAGCTGTAAATACAGAGAGAAGACAACGGTCTTGAAGGTTTGACGCTTAAAAATTGCTGTTTTTTTCTCTTTGTAAAATTTCAGCCATAATTGCAGTATAATAATTCTGCATGATAGCCACCTCATTAAACATTGATGTAAACAAATGAATATCATACATGAAGAGACTCAGTAACCTGGTGAGGAAGCAGAAATTAATGTCACTGTGTCATGTTTTTACTGGGATATTTAAAAATCATGACATTTAATGCCACAATAGAGCCATATGTTTGA
This sequence comes from Electrophorus electricus, assembly GCF_041902795.1. NCBI lineage: Eukaryota > Metazoa > Chordata > Actinopteri > Gymnotiformes > Gymnotidae > Electrophorus > Electrophorus electricus. The sequence goes on from NC_137510.1 coordinate 23,322,762, forward strand.
GTAATGTCCAATGGAACATTCATCAAAACAAAAAAGAAAAAAAAACAAAACAAACAAACCAAAAAAAAAACAAAAAAAAGGGGGACAAAAACTGCTGACCGAGTGTGTGCCATGTGTTTACTCTAGAACATCCTTCAGACCAGAGATTTCTTACTCCACTTAGGACTTTGTCAGTCCTGTGAGACAAAAAACAAAAAACAAACTCTCTATAATGCTCACAGTGGGTACAATGGGTTAGAGGTAAGAAGTCGTCCAACAAACATTATATGATCTATATAACAATCTGTGAAACAAGAATTTGCTGTTATTCCAAAAACTATCACCACTATTAAAATGTTTTAACAAATAAGAAAGAATCTGCCCAGAGATTGAAGAAACCTTGGATTACATTGCCATTAGGAAAACCATAGGATTATTGCCTTTGTCATACACTATAAACTCTTCATCTCATCTTCTGCCAGATGTGTTCATGGACATAATTTATGAGGACTGCTCTGTTGAAATTAGGCTTGTTGGGATATCGATAAAAATCACTGAAAACATATTCTCAGATTCTGTGTGGAGTACAATATAACCAATAATGATTATTTCTTCCCCTTCAACCTATATATCCCAAGGAAGTGGTTTGGAAACTTGTCCTTAAAAGCCATCTTGATTGGGCAGAACAGCCCAGCCCAGAGGGACAAAAACATGAGATATGTATGACAATCATCCACCTTCTCCACCCGAGATGAACTCCTTAATGATCAATGGCACTTTGTATGGATTCTGAGCCAACCCTTTCTTCAGTGTTCAAATGCAGGGGTGTGACAAGGACATTTTGCATAAACTAAAGGATGTTGGCCATGAATGCAGATTTCTGTAAGGCTGTGCACATACGTGTTTCGTTTTAAGCTCCATGTATCCTGTATGTATTGCCGAAAAGATCTCAACTGTGTGAATGCCTCAAACTGTTATAAATGTGACGTAGGCAAGGAGAACAGCAGCGAAAGGAAAATTGCGCTCACATACCTTTTGTGGAGGGAAGAGGTTTGTTAAGCAGTCATTTACATTAATAATAGGGAGCACAGTACGCAACAACGTCATAAAGCTCAGGTGTGCACACGCACTTAGAGGAGCTTGCAAACAAATTTGCTGGGTTGCTGTTGGAACCTCCCTAAAGCCATGTGTCAGTGCTATTACAGCAATGACTAAACAAGAGGAGACAGCAGGTCGGCTCACACGGTTCCAGATATGGACGGAGAATCACACCCAATATCATAATTAATAACACTTATTAATATTAAGGGCTATACTACATGTGTGTCAGTGGTACACTGCCTACCTACAGATTATTAATTATTATTTGAATGGTAATGACAACCCTGAAAACAGTAACCCATTAATGTATATAGACTGAGATATTAAGCCTATGGTAGAAGCAAAAAGAAAGTGGAGTAATGATTACATCGGCCTAGCCAACGGGATAGGCTAGCCTATACACCAGTTTAGTCCTTATCCGATCATTCTATCAATGGGAAAGGTTTAATTTACATTTATTTCCTTTTCTTTTTTTTCTTCTTCTTTTTTTTTTTTTTACATTTTTTACACATTTTATTGCAAGTACTGGTAAACAATTCATAACTAGCATAGTCAAATGTAATTATGTCTCTCTGTTCAAGAGGTCTGGAGTAAACTGCCTACTACTTTGAAGGTGTATGAGTAAAAGAAATCCACGGTGACAGTAGGTTACATTAATTTTTGACAGGAAATAAAATGTATTTTGATGAAGTACAAACAAAACTTAGAGACAATCTTCCTACAGACTCTTATACATAAGTGTTTGTTATTGTCATTACTATGACAGTTAATATTATGGTTATTGGTGATATTTATTCTTGCTGTTATGATTAATGATTATCTTCACATTATGATGGTGATATTTTTTCTTCTGTGGTTATAGTGTTAACTTGTTTTTAGATATCTATCTTTCTCATTAAATTATTTGAGAATTATGAGTACAAAATACAAGCACAAAAGGCGCTCATTCTACTAATTCTCAGTGCATCCTGATGAGTGCATTCAGACATTCCTTAGTGTGATGTCATAGTGTAACCATCATAAAGAAGCTTGCCAGTCTCATTGTTGCAATGACATCAACGATGAGTTGATATGATGTCATAGTGTGTATGTAAATTAATAATAGGTTGATTTAATACAATTTCAGCTGTTTGAATGTTTATTTCAGGGAATATTAGAATAGCTAAATTAATTTAGCATTTTTGTCTTAAAAAGTCTGTAGCAATGTCTGTTCAGTTTTGTACCCACAAGCCATAACTATAAGTTTTTATGAAATGTTTCAATTAAAAGTGCAAAGAATAAGAAACCATCAGTTGTGCTAATGTAAGGCCTACAATTTTTATGGCTAGTACAATCAAATCATATTCGATATATACTATGAAGTCTACACCCTGAATGGGAACCCCTCTGTAAAATTATCACCAAGGAAATGTTCTGTCTCGCTCCCTAATTCTATCAAATCATATTCAGTGTATGCTAGAAAGGCTACAATCTGAAGGAACATCCCTTTGTAAAGAACCATCAAAGAAAGGTTCTTCCTCACACATTATCAATAAAAGTGTGATCCCTCACAATTAACATATAAGCCTTTTTAAGCAGCATAGAAAACAAATGAATTAGAACTTACTGACCGAAGAAAAAGAACCCCATAGAATTATTCAGGTGGTAACCATTGGTAGGCCCACAGCCTTTTTTTTTTTTGAAAGTGTATATTTAGGAAACAGAGAGGATGGAATATGTGGAATATGTTGAATGTAGAACCAGAGAGGATGTTTGGTCAAAAGTCAGTCAAGCTTTTATCTGCAAAAATGTCAAAATCTCACATTTTGTTTTATTAAGTGCTTTGTTTTATGTATCCCTAATAGATAACAAATATAAGGCAAATATACAATTGTGATAATTCCACCTTTGTAAAATAAAGTCAACTGATGAAACTGTTGTCTTTATCTGCCTTATCAGCACACCCATATAGTGAATTTGCATGCTTTTAAACGTTCTCTCTCTCTATATATATATGTGTGTGTGTGTGTGTGTGTGTGTATATATATATATATATATATATATATATATATATATATATATATATATATATATATATAGGGAAATACACAATGTGAATGTTTCAGAGGCCCTTCATCAGCTGCACAAGAAACGTCCCGTTTTTCCTTCGTGTACTATATAAAATACATAAAACATATAAAACACACACATTTGATAGGGTGATTCTGAAGCTATGCGGTGAAACACCACTTAAGCACTCTCATCTAGAACTTCAGGATCCCTTACTTTGCTTCCACAGCTGTGGGACCTCTGTTCAAAATGTCGTTTCGCTGGAAACCTTGTATGCTTCGTTTGCAATTCTGACTACACGCACACAGATAGAGAGAGAGAGAGAGAGAGTGCCAGAGAGACACTATATATGTATGCCACTCCACCATATTGTCTTTATTCCCTGTCCACCTAGATAGAACCAGTGCCAAGAACGAGGCAGCCATTTTGATGTGGACATGGATTTTTCAATTTGAGCTGTCAAGGTATAATAAAATGGCCACTGTCCGCTCACATTTCACCGAGGAAAAGTATGTCAAGTGAAGGCATGAAGAGGCACCGCAAGTATGAAAAACGACTTGCGAAGACAATGATACAGTTCATTTTAGTTAACACACAGTACACATTCTACTACGTTAGCTGGACAGTTAGCTTAGCTACATCAAATAGCAACGCAGCTACTTAAATAGCTGCAATGAAACACCTTAATCGCTAGACGGGAATCAGTTCAGCGAACAAAAAGACCGATCGAATATACTTTTCCTTTAAACCGTATTTAATGTTTGACATTTCAAACGTCTACCGACAAAAAAATAAACCATCAACTGACCATAAGCAAATTACGCAGCTACACTAACCGGAAGTGTTCCAAAGGCCGGAAACGACCGATGTAAAGTGTTCACACGTCATTCGTTCCTTTCTAAAAACCAACATAGACAGTCCAAAATATTTTAGCCGACACAAAAAAAAAAAAAAATTTAAAAAATGCATCGGTTGAAACAAGGTTTGGTGCAGTTTAAAATAGGACAGATCTATGCTAAGCATACTTTGTAATTAATATAATGGACAAAAGGTGTTGTGTGGACGCAGCGGGGTTGCAGTGAAAATAAGGTTTACTTGCGAGCTAAGCTAACGATCCGAAAACAGCAAGCAGAACAAGGGGCATATGAGCAAGAGGGACAGGGAGGGAGAGTGTAACAGGCCCCGTTCAACTCTTGTCCAGTCTAAAAGATGGATGCATAGGTAAAAAGGCCTGCTTTATTGTTTCGACTATGATTTCATTATGATGCATTTTACTATCAAAGTTTTAACGACGTGTTGCTCCTATATTAAGGCTTGCAGATGTTGGGTCCGAGCATCATGTAGCTGCTGGTGGCATAGCAAGCAGGCTGTGTCCCGTTGCTAGCCGAATATACGGTCTTAGCCAGCTGTTTTGCATGCTAGCGACGCGTTAAATGTAGACCCATCTTTTAGCGTTACGTATCTGTAATTTATTTTTTTTTTTAATCACATTTGGTGGCAGCGTCGTCATGCTCGTTAGCGTTCGTTTTGTGTCTCTTGACGATTTCCATCGCCACCTGGAGCGCGTCCAAATGGACATTTTCCTTTTGCGGCACGCAGTGCTATCAGCAGATGTAATAATTCCTACAAATTCACCTCTCCCTCTTGCCTCTGACGACTCGCACGGTCCACGCAACATCATTTTTCTTTTCTGGCTAGCATTGCCGTGTGATACCAACAGCTCGGGGCATAAGAAAACGAAAATTACTGCACAAGAACGTTTACAACTTTTGGAAGTGTTTCACTTATTGTTCTTTCTTGTGGAATTTAGATAAAAGTGTGTTTTAATTTCTTTACACCTTAGACAAATGGTTATGATAGGACGCTCGTTAAAGGAGTGAATCAAGACGCACTACGATAACCGTTATCAGTGTTACCGAATTTAGGACTGCGTTTTTAAAGACTAATTTAAGTAACATCTCTTCAAACGCTTTACCGTTTATATCGCTTGGTATTAGCTGCATAGACCTATGCATGTGTAGTATATGCGATAAATGAGAAAATCAAGTTGTTTTAGATTAATATAACCATTCTTTATATTAAAGACTTATTGTTAAACTGTTGTTTTTACATATTTGCAATATGTTTTATATTTAATAACAACATTATAGGCTGCACCTTCATAAAATAAGAAGTGTGCAATACACAGTAAATGCTATGTAATAACATCGTTACAATTTGAAAACGGAAATCTATTTCTGTCGATTTTTTAAAAATTCGATTTTATTAATTAGGTGTTAAGTTAATTTTTAAATATCTAATTATATATGTTAAAATTGTAATTTAATCATAGTAAATTATTCTCAGCTGATTTTACGAAGTCACTGTGTGTTTATGTATGTATTTATTAGACTGCTTCCAGTGTTGTAGGAAACACCTTGGCACGTGTGAGAAATAGATTCATCTCACATATTTCTCCTTTTCTGTCTCACAGTGAGAAGAGGAGTGGCATGGAGAAAATTCCCATGCCTATAAGAGTAAAGAAGGAGGATATTTATTTTGGCATTGAAAAGATGACAGGCATATTTGCTGAAACATGGAAAGTGAGTTGTATGTCACATGGCCTAAATGGATTAAAAATTAACAATCACTGACTAATGAGCCCAACATATGGTCCTTGGGATAATCCATCTTTATCTAGGATGAACATGAACTCAGGAATGTAACCAAGCAAGTCAAAACAACTAATGAACTAGGTTTTGTCTGAGAAAGAGTAAACATAGCACTTAAATGTGCCTCTCTCTAAATGTGAACACGAAACATTACATGTATTCTTTCCACTGATGTTGCATAAAAGACAAGTTCTAAGATATTGACATTGAAGAGGAACTGACCAATGTGCAAGTCAAGGAAAACATTGACAAAGCTTTGTATTGTGAAAATAAAAGTGAGACAGATTTTCTTAATCAGAGACATTTGATTTAGGTAACTATGAAGCTCTGAGACACAGAACTGTTAAAAACTCATAAATCAAACATAACCTTTGAATTGTGTGTTTCAGAACTGGAATATCAGAGACCATATAGAAAAAGCTATTGTGCCCCTCAGCTTCTGCTTGGCACAATTGTCTCTAAAGTCGGAGCAGCTGGTGGTTGTCATCTAACAACAAATCAGTCCAATGCAGGCCATATGCAAGGGTGGACTGAAATAGGTTAGAGAAGCAACAGTGTTTCCTTTACAGGTTGCACTTGTCGTTGTCACACCTCATCTGGCAATTTCGGCGCAACAGATATTGCTGCTCCTTGAGCAGAAGGTGCTGCCATCGCACACCCATGTTTCAGTGACTGGGAAATGTTCCAGTTTGGAAAATACAATGTGGACATCATAGAGATGCTGAGTGGACACCAAGCCCATCAGTTCAAAGGTCTTGGATTGGAGAGACAACTACAACACCAGCAGCAAGTGCAGCTTCACCAGCACCAGTTGCAGCAGCAACAACAGCAACAAGTAGAAACCTCTGGGGCTATTTTATCTGGACTTGGCTTGGGCCCACTCCAAGGATCTAGAACCAGTGCCTTCTCTGATTCGGCATCGATCTTTGCAAAAATGAGCGCACCTCCACCACCACTACAGCAGCAGTCACTGTCTTCGTCCTCGCAGAGTTCAAGGAAGTCAAGTAAAATGTCTGGGGGCAGTAGCAGTGGAGGGAGTCATGTGAGTGGCTACCCTCAGTTTCTGCGGTCATTTCATCCAACCGAGGCAGCACTAGCACAAGAACAGCTGCACCCGGGAGTTGGACGGTTTGACCATTTTGCAGGTAGTAGTGGAGGTGGAGGAGGTTCGGGAGGAATTGGGGGGCTAGTGTCATCTGTTCCACCGCCACCTCCCCCATTACATCCAGGCCTTTCTGTTCCTCAAGCATCCCCAGGACCATCCTCCTCTTCTCCATCTCCTTCAAGTTCTGTTTCCAGCTCCAACAACCCTCCGAGCAGTAGTACGGTAACCTCCCTAGGTCACCAGTTGGCAGGTCCCCCGTCTGATGCACGGAGCTTGCATCAACAGTTCAGCTGCATGCTAGCAGCTAATCAGTATTTTCTCTCCGGAGTGCCGGCTAATTCCAGCTTAGAGCAGTTTTTGGTCCAGCAAGGCAGCCACAACCACCTTGGCCTTGGTCTGAGCCAAACTGGGGGTGAATCGAGTTCTGGCCTTGCTCCGCCCCCTGCCCTCCACTCCTCCCACACACACAGCCACTCGGCCAGCTTGCCACAGCCACAACAGCATCCACCACAACAGCAACAGCTGCCGCCTCACACTCTGTCTCATCCGCATCCACATCCGCATCACCCTCTTCATTCCTCCTCTCAGCCTTCCTCATTAGGCAGTTTTGACTTTCAAGGTATCCCCGTCCTCTCCTCCAACCAGCTGGCCTCTCTGATGCAACAGGAAGCTGGTTTACCTCTTCCTCTGCCTCTACACCTCTCCCTCTCCAAGGATGAAGGGAAAGGAGACGGTACAGCAGGTGGAAGCGGAGGAGGCAGGAGGAAGAAAGCGATGGCTGGCTACTTGCCTCAACGGAAATCTGACAGCAGTGGCAACAATAACAACAGCAGTAACAGTCACAGCTCCGCAAATCCTAATCCCAGCAGCAGTAGCACCTCAGGCGGTCTCAGCCAAGATAACCCATCCGGGCTTGGTGGAGGTGGGCCTGTTGGTATGTCGGGCCTTGGTAGAGATCCTCCTCCCCACTTGACCCCTTCATCTTCCTCCTCAGTAGTGTCATCATCTTCCTCCGCTGCTCCTTCTTCTACATCTGCATCAGTCTTGGTGACAAATAATTCTAAAACTGACAATCACGGCTCCATGCCCCCGCCATCATCTCAGCCCGAACCAGAACCGCTTTACCATTGTGGAGAGTGTGGGAAAACTTTCACACACCTCTCCAGTCTACGCAGGCACTTGCGATGTCACGAGATAACCACGGCAGGTACGGCAGGCACCAGAAGCAACATTGTGAATCCCGTTCTGCACCCAGCGGATCCCAGTATTCCCCACTCAACCCAAGAGAGTTCAGCATCATCGTCATGCCACAGTCCTGACAAGAATTTCCAGTGCTCAGATTGTGGCAAAGGATTCAAAAAAAAGGGGCACCTTCTTCAACACGGTGTCATCCACTCCGGTGCACGGCCATATGCCTGCACTACTTGTAGCCGTGCATTTAACCGGCGTGAGTCCCTTACCCGTCACGAAAAGATTCACGAGGAGAAACCTTTCCGTTGTCCAGCTTGTGGCCGCTGCTTCCGTGAGAGCACGTCATTGCTGAACCATGCAGCCTCAGGCACCTGTGGCAAGTCAGGGAGAGGACCAAGACCGAAGAATGACAGCAGCAGCTCTGTAGTTGGTGGAAAGAGCAATAAAACGGGGGCTTCCAGTGATGGAATGGTAACTAGTGCAGTGGGTGAGTAACATACACACATATTTTTTTCCCAGGATTGAACCAGTTGAATCCATGTAAAAACCAATTGAATTTCTGGTGTATATCGTGCTGGGAAGACATTTCAGTATGTGGCATTAATACTGTTTGATTTGTTATGCAGTGTCTTACCGGAGTGATGGTTACAACGAAAACTACAAAGACCAGCGCTCCCAAGGCAACCTGTACTCCGGATCGTCGTTATGCGGTGGAGGCATAGGAGGGGCGGGACTTAGAAAGACACCGTTAGCCCCTACTTTGCACCCGCACCCACAGGGCCAAAGCCAACAGCCGCCGCCGGCACATCTGCCTCTTTCCTCACTGTTGGATGACTCTGAAGATGATGTTACAAGCTCTGTCAATAATGCTATTTCTGCCATCACTGCTGCAGCAGCAAACTGCATGAGTGGCGATCTTAACCACAGCGGGGGTCGAGGAGATGACAGAAGGGATATCATTGGAGGACTTCTTGGTGGTCTGGGTCTAGGCCCTCTAGGCTCACCCGGAGGTCCGTCTTCAACGTCTGGGATGGATAAATCGTATAGGGGTGGTGCGAGCCAGGATGCCTTGGCTTCCAGCCAACAACCAAATCAACAGACACCAGGCGGAAAACCTAAGCGGCCTCGAAAACCTCGTAAAAAGAAGGAACCTGGTACAGCAGGTGCAGAAGCTCCAAAAAGAAGACAGTCCTCTCAGAGGACAGGTATTGGAGATGTTCGACCATATTTGTGCAGCATTTGTGGTCGAGGATTTGCAAGAAGAGAAACCTTACGAAGGCATGACCGCATACATACTGGAGAAAAGCCTCACCACTGTACAGTGTGTGGCAAATACTTCAGAGAGGCATTTCACCTCAGTAAACACCACACAGTACATTCTGGTGAGAAAAACTACAAATGTGTTCTTTGCGGAAAGGACTTTGGATATGCCCAGAGCCTTAAAAGACATGGAAAGCTACATCAGAAAGGAGAAATGGAAGAAGTACCAACAACACCTGGAGGAGAAAATCTTACCAGTTATCCAGCCCCGGGTGGGAGCATGATTCCAAGTGGCCAGGGGAATTCTACATCATTCTACCCGTACCCACAGGACGTCAAACCCCAAGCGCCGAATCCTCCGCCTCCACCCAGACTCTACACGTGCGCTGTATGTTGGAAATCCTTCCGCCATCACTTCCACCTTACGGCACATCATCAAACAGTGCACGAGGGAGGCGGTGACAAGTTGTTTTCTTGTGAGGTTTGTGGAAAGGCCTTCGCATATTCTAACAGCCTGACAAGACACAGGCTGTCTCAGCATGGCCTAGCACGTACTGGTCAAGGAGGACCTCCGGGGAGTACGAGTGTGACTGGAGAAGACAGCGGTGTCGGGGGCTCTGTATCTGAGAGTGAAGCTGCCACAAATGCTTTGCTCCAGCTTGCACCAGCCGGTGGAGGCCAAGGAGACCAGCAGCCTCATGGTGGAGTCCTTCACAGTCATCAGCAGGCACCGCCCCAGCCGCAAGCTGGGTACTCGCCCTTGTTCTATGTACCCGAGGCTGGTACGTCTCTCCCTTCTTCCTCTAATACCGCCCCTTACTCCCAACCTCTACCTTCAAGTTCCTCCATAATGTCCCTCAGTCATCAGCACACAGGAGTGAAAGGAGAGCCTACGTATCAGACTGCCCAAAGACATACACTCAACCCAAACCTACCTGTCCACTCACTTGTACTGCCTCCACCTGAACAACAGCAGCAGCACCACCACCACCACCACCACCACCACCACCAGCAGCACCAGCAGCATCCAGCTGACGTCCAACCACACCACCACCACGGCTTCCACAGCGAGGAAGACCTGAGGCGCCGTAAGAAAAAAAAAAAAAGATGGGACAGGAGAGAGAAGATAGGCTACGAATGGAGCCCGACCGCAAAAAGGGACAGGGAGCAGCTGGACCTCTCAGATGGAGGAAGGAAGAAAAATGAAAGGAGGAAACATCAGAGGAGAAGGAGGAGAGCTTTTCGCCGAAGACAACGTAAATTTCGGAAAAAAATGGCTATGCTAATGAGGTTTAGACGAGGAGGCGGAGGAAGCAGTGTAGTATGTGAACTGGGTCCTCCAGCAGAACTTGAGCTATACAGACTGCTCTCTTTGCAAGTCCCTCTCAGACGATTCCCATGTCCCTTCTGCTTCCTGACAGCATTTTCACGACGGGCAGCACTTGTGGTCCACATAGCAGCTAGGCACTGTCCCAGAGTCATGTGCCCCCCAGATCGACTGAGGTGTCCAGTCTGTGGGAAACAGTCTCGCAGATTCCTCTCAGCCCTCATTCACAGGAGCTCTCATTTATCCAATCGAGCATTTTCTTGCAAACTCTGTCCCTCTCGTTTCTGGAACGCAGCGCTCCTCACGAGACACAAGAGGACTTGTCAGGGAAAACCGTCAGAGTTGAAACAAAGGAGAGCGCTTTGTTTGAAATTGACAACAGGAAAAATGTTAAAGAGGGGGGTGGGAAAAGGGAATATCTCAACCCTGCAAATAGAATACAGTCACTGAGTGCCCTTCGTTAAACATAAAGACTAATGTGTGGTAGAAAGACATATTGAATTTTGCATGACAAGTATAGAGACTAATCTGACTTGGTTCTCGGGCCTTCAGAAAGTCTTTTGAGTGCTGTTAGAGCTTATTCTTTTCTCTTTCATCATCCACAGGTTCCTCTCATAAACTGAACTTACAAATTAAACCTCGAGCAAAGTTAGAAAGCATTGCAAATATCTTTTATAAAGATATCAGCCTCCCTCTCTTAATTACTCCCATCCAGTCTTCAAAATGGTCCGACACCCCCGTGTGCATTAAAGAAAACCTCGGCTCCTTGGCTGACATTAGGCGAATTTATAGTCATTTCACTAATACAGTACTTTTCCCCTAACAGTAACGCTTACTGTTTTTCAGCAGATGCTCTGTAGAATTATTCTGTCTCTGATATGTATAACGTGTAGTTGATGTTCACTTAGAGCAAGTGTGGGGATGTGAGCTCTTTAGTATAAAAATGCATTAGTAGCATAAGGAGAAAAGAAAGACCCTATGAGGAAGATCAGTGTTTTGTTTAAATCCATGCATGTTGAACACTGGTCTTAATGTGTTGGATGAGTGTTGAGATTGTGGACTTTTATCAGAAGGTTAAATGGTGAATACAATTGGAATTGTATAAAATGAAATTGGAAAAAAAAAAAAAAAAAAAAAGGTTTCCCAGAATAAGCTTTACTTTGTGTCTTCATCTCCATGCTAGTGATTGTAGTGACTGATCAAGATGAGAACCAATCAGAAGAGGTGTATCATCAGGCTAGTGCAATGTCTGTCTTGAATTTTTGCAATGAAAACTAGCATGAAGAAAGAAGAACCAGCACTTAAATTGGAAAAGGCTTTCCTAGATAATCAGTAATAAGGACTATAACCAACCCTGCTCTTTGGGAGTTACTTGCATGCAGAGTACAGTTCCCTGACCTGACTGACCTGATGAAAATGTCCACCGCACGGCTCCTAGAGTGAGATGAGCTTTATAAAGCAATTTGGGGTGGAACTATACTCTGCAGGAGAGTGACCCTTCAGGAACACATTTGGAAAGACCCAAATAACCATAGAATTCCAGGATCGAATTTCAGTAGAATGAGGCAATAAGCCCTCCTCATATTGATATTTCACCTGTTAGCACAGTGAAGCTTTTATAGTCTAAGTTAGAAATAGAAAGCAACAAGTGTACTGTAATGTAAATTGTGTCAATATTTTATTATTGTTATGATTTTTTAAAACAAAGGTCAAATATGTTTTTATCATAGCTACACTGCAGGTAGTAGGGAAAGATAGTGAAAGTCACTTTAGATCTGATCTTGATTAATGTATTAATGTGTCTGACACAGTCTGTCAACTTGCCAACTATGAACGTATCCCTTATACCTTTCTCACAGTTTCTTATGTAGAGATGCCATACTACTCATAGCTCATCTTTTATTTCTTGAGAATAAGTAATAAGTATGTTTCTATCACTTTATTTGCCTATGATAAACTGGTTGTTGATGATACCCAAGCATTTAATAAAACTGTACAAGCTTATGTCTTTGTTTATTCCCCTGTTGCTAGGTCAGGTTATGTCCTCTTTATACTAAGCATTTACTAAATTAAATAATGTACCCCAATTAGTTAAAGGTAGAGTGAATGTCTCTAAACAGTAACCACAAGGGAGTAAATATCAGGAGAGATGATGTGCCTGCATGGTTGCCACAGTAACTTTTGCTCATTTTTGATTGAGCATGGCTGGTGAAAATTCAGGCAACATTACAAGACGTACGTTTCAGACAATTCTATCTATCGGCGCATTATGCTGAATAAGTTAGCCTTTTATATTTTCACCATGGAAGTAGATGAAATGAAAATACTGTGGAGGTGGTAGTATCACTGAAATAAATTGATTGGGATGCTCTCGTATTTCCGTCTACAACTAAAACTTAAAGCTCTAGTAGCTATGTTTTGCCCAGTTTTCTATCCGGTAACTCGTTAAAAGCAACCCTGAAACTCAATAATATTCGAGGCTGCGTTTATTTATATTGGCCACAGGGTGGCAGCATGGGACTTCCTTCTTCTCCCTCCCCCCCCACCCAAAAAAAAAAACCCCTTGTAGTTCCACTAGGGCTAGAGGAATTCAGTCTGCAATATTGTTTACGTAACGTTTCTTCTATTGATTAGTCCCCAAAATACAAGTTAATTCAGTCAGAAGGGCATGGAATAAAGTGATTTTGTTTTCTTGGAATATGGTCCTTGTCAACAGTGGGAGGTATGACTGTCACATGGATTTAACACACCGATAGTGGGTGGGGGAAAGTTGAATGTTCACTTCTCGTGAATGTGCAAAGGGAGTGCAAATGTGGCAGTCTGCCTGTGTCTATGTGGCAGAGAGAGACGTTCATCATTTGCTGGATGTAATTGACAGGTGCAATCTGTACTCGTCTGTACAATTTGTACTCTGACTCTTGTGAAAAAAGGGTGTTATTCAGTCCAATGAATCAGTCCATGGAACTATACCATAAACGGCATATTTTATTTGTTAATTATTCAGTTACTTTTGAAGATCTAGTTTTCCTCTAAGCACTACTACGTAAGCTCTAACCTTTGTTTATATTTATAATAGTAATTACATTTAACAATTTTACTATAAGGATTACTGTTCTTTTTTTTTGCAAGGAGTCACAGCGTGAAGAAATGAAGTATATAACTGACAAAATGTTAATTTAACAGATTTTTGTCTTGCATCAAAGGACTGCGAGTCCAACCCTGGAAAAGCTTCCATTTAAAGCTATTTGGGAGACACGCCACCATTTCTGTTACTCAGGTGCTATGTAGTCTCACGCGGCTGTAGCTCGAGGGGGGGGTATATGGGTGGGACTGAGCGAGCCACTGTAGCCAATGCGCGGGTGCGAGGGGCGGTGGCCTTATTGCACTCGACCAATGGCTCGCGAGGTCGACGTCAGGCCCGGTAGCTCCTGCGCGTGCTACGGACACGTGCATGGTTAAAGCGCGCCCGTGTTTTTAAGAGACAACGTGCAGAGGCCTACCCTAGTCATCCCGAAACGGCCAGGCGCTCACGTTTCTGAGGAATTACCATCCAAGCGAAAAGTGCACGCGTCTGCCCAGCATTTTTTATTTAACGAAGCTATGAAGACACTTTTAAGTGAAATCGCCACTTTTAAAACATTGCGGATCCTACACAGGTCCAATGCAGATTCTTCGTGATTATTTAAAAAAAGCTCCCATAATCATTCCATCTGATCGCGTATCATGTCGAATTGTAATTATCGACATTGTTTTACAGGCTGCACTGATAGGAAGATGCGATCAATTTCTTGATTAAACGGTTTTGCTCGCTTATGCGCACGCAGCGAGTCGGCCTGTCGCGAGAAGGTGCTCTTATTAATATTGATCGGACAAGACACGCTCGTGCTGGGCTAGAGCCTTTACTCGCGAGAGGGGTGGCGTCACGTGACTCGCCCGGGTTCGTTCCAGCTGAGCGAGGAGCTCACGTGCTTCGAGCACATAACCAACGGAGGAGGGAGGGAGAGAGAGAGGGAGGGAGAGGGAAGGAGAGAGAGAGGGAGGGAGAGGGAAAGAGAGAGAGAGAGAGAGAGAGAGAGAGAGGGAAAGAGAGAGAGAGAGAAAAAAAGAAACGACAGCGCGATGGGGGCAAAAAACACGGCAACGTCCAACCAATCGCGCCGCGCAGCTGCAGCTGTCTCGCGTTTTGCAGTTTTCGCGTTTTGTTTTTCATTTGTTATTTTTTGGGACGATGTCGTTTTCTTTATTTAGTTAATGCGTATCGGTGCGTATTATTTTTTTCACCTCCCTGGGATCTTCATTCGTTATTTTCTCACGACCAACTTTTTCTCTCCTGCAAATTTTTTTTTGCAAGACCTGACAGACTATATCTGACAGGCGTGTGCGGTGTGTATGGACGTACATCGCCGAATTATTTGGATTTGCAAAGTTTGTGCTGACGAAGACCTATAGCTATATCTGCAACTTCGGAGTAAGTGGAAGTCATTTTACCCAGTGGACTACCACCTAATGCACACAGAATGACACTCTTTATGTGAGCTCCTACATGTCGAGAAGGTAATTCTGCCAATACGAGTACCAGCGACTGTCCGTATGTCGACAGTCCTCTTTAGCCTGTGCGTGGCTATAGTAGGCTGTGCTCATCAGAGGCTCTGTTTAGCATTAATATGGCCGAGTGTTCATATTTATTAGGCAATGTACGAACTTGTGTGAAAATCCATTGCTAATGTTGGCTATTTTGAGTACATTCTTGTTTACACGTAGTCTCTTAGCTCTGTAGTCAGTAATCTAGTGTGAACCGATCCTAACTTGCGTTGCAGTTGTTTTTCCCCGTTATGCGTCGTGTGATGGATGGACGTCTGTGCATTGAGTGGTAGGGAGCTCGTCAAACATTCAGCGCTCACCACAAGTTCGGACGCTGGATGATGGCCGGGCCGCTTTCACAACTGCTTCCCCCGGACCTGCCCACTGCCGGAGCTAGCCCGCAGTTTGGGAGCACTAGCCAGGCAGGCAGCGGTGGACACATGAGCCCCGTGGCTAATCTTAAATCCCTGTTGCAGTTCCCAATGAAGGCCGATCCGCGCTTCAAAGGCTGCTGTGACATAAAGGGTGAGGACGCACGCTGACTCCACCGCTTCTTTGCAACACGAGCCACTGTCTTAATAGAATAAGTCGGTTGCAGTTTAGCCGAGCTGGGTCTTATGCTCACTGTCCACTGTGTGCCACTGTCCACTGCTCACTGTGTGCCAGTCCGAGCGGTGTCATGACTGGGTTTTTGTCTCCTGGCCAGTCAGTTGGAGGGCCCTGGGGGGCACGTGCCTGACCTTTTTTACCCTTTACTTGTTAAAATTAGAATGACATTAAATGCAAAGTAAACATAGGCTCATAGAAAGTATCATACCTATTACATTATTATGCAAATTGAATAGGTATGCACAAAAAAGCCCTGATGTAAAACCGGGTAGACTATGAAAATAACAATGGTAATAATGCAGAGAATTCTATTACAAAATGTGTTGCAGATATAGATGTAATGCGGCATGGGGGTGTTTGAAATGGTTATGAACATGGGTGTGGAAAGTTGCAGCTGATCGGAGTTTGTAGTGAGAAAATGTTCAGGCCGCACACAAAAAATGACACTGCAGTTAACATGGAGGTGTCTGTAAACCACATTACAGCTGGTGAGAAGTGACACAGACGTCTTGGAAAATGGGTCAAATGCATGAGATTTTATACCCACAAAAAGCCCAGTACACTGAATTTTATCTTATTTCTAAAATACAGATATTTTAAAGCAATAGTGACTGTTGGGCTTCATAAAATGAAAACACTATTTGATAGTTGGTGACAAGATGTTCATAAAATGCTAAGAAGTACCATGGGCTGTACATTCATACATTTAAATGTATACTACTGTAGATCACATATCTGATTAATTAAAGCTGTGCCTTACAAAGACAGTGTGTGCCTTACAAAGTGTGTTCATTACACCAGTGTGAGTTCAGTTTATGGCTTGGTGAGTGTTTTGGTGAAGGGTTTTAAAATCAGTGTAGAATTTGCCTGATTGAAATTGCATGCTTTTGGGAAAGGCTTCACAGCGATGTTTATATGTAGCCTCAATGTCACATGGGTTTCTGGTTCCAGTCACTCGGTGTTCAGAGCAGGGGGATCTCTAGGACTGGGATTGGGAAATATTGCTGAAAATAACATGATATGGCAAAAAGTGTGTGAACATTTTTGGAATGAGTTTCTGCATTGATCGCTTTTTAAATGTAGTGCAAGTCATAATAATCAACAAACCTTATTAAAAACACACATGGTTTTGCAGTGCAATATGGGTTGAGAAATATGGTTTAAACACATAGGTTCTTCGAAAGAAAATATATGTGAACCTCTGGGATAATAACTGGAGTCAGGTTTTCCACTCTATTCAGATGGAATATATAAGCAAAATTTTCCAGGAGTTTGTTGTGAAGATCAGGTAACCATACCGTGATGTTGGGCCACCTGATCTTTGCAACAAAATCCTGCAGAGCTTTGCTTAAGCTTATGGGACTGGCTACAAAAGGAAGCTTGGACCTCCAGCAGTCCACAGTCAGGCAGATAGTTTACAAATGCAAGAAATTCAGCACTGTTGCTGCTCTCGCTAGGAATGCATGACCTACAAAGATGAGTGCAAGGGCATGCAGTAGAATGCTCAAACAAGGGAATAAACCCTAGGGTGCCAGCTAAGGACCCACAGGTGGCTCGAGCGTGCAGTAATGTCTGCGTTCGAAACGTGCAACACAAAGAAATGCACAGAACAAGGGTGGGACTGATGGGAGATAAACACAGAGGAAGCCACCGATGTCCAGCAACAAAAAAATATTGTTCACTGTCTCAAGTGTGCTAAAGATCGGGTTGTTTTGCAGCACTGGAAAAATGTTCTATAGAATAGGACGTTCTGGTATGTAGAGAAAAAGCAAACTGTTGCATACCAACACCAAAGTCTCATTTCTACTGTGGAGTGTGGTGTATAGTCGGGCCTGGGCCCGACATGCAACATATCAGTGATCCAAAACACAGTCAAAAACAACAGTGATTCAAAGAGAAGGAATGTTTTTTTGTTTTTTTTTCTCTTTTGGAATGTCCAATTCAGGGTCCTAACTCGGTCCATTTGAATTGCGGAGGCCTGTACAAGGCTGTAGAGAAACCCCCAAAATATACTGGAGCCAAGAAGCTCCGATGCTTCTGGCTGCTGCGTTGCACTGATGAGCCACTACAGAAGGCGTTTGGTTGAGGCTGCTGCCAGTAAAGGAGGTTTCACTGTTCACGAGGACATGCTACTTATGAACATAAATATTTCAGCCATTTTGTTCAGTGAAGATTGGCACTGCCAGGTGATGTTTGTTGTAATATAATGACTTGCATGAAGAACAGATCACATTATAGGAGCCATTCATGCAGACATCCAGATCATTTTGAAGGGTACACAAACCTCTCACAATGCTACAGAAACTGAAGCTTTGCTTTGTAAAGTGAAACAAAGGACAGACATTTATAGTTTGTATATTATGAAATAAATGCGTAATATTGTTCGTATACTAATACTGTTGCAGTTTTCTTTCTTTTCTATTGTGGAGGAGCGCAGCAATAAATAAATGCATTCATAAAGAGAACGTTTGGTGAAATGTTTGTTGGTCAAAAGGCATATGTGTGTTGGCACTGTAGAGGTAGCTCTCGTGAGAGTATGTGAAGGCTACGTGGAGGTGTAGTGTTGTTAATATGCTCCAGAGGTAGTTGGTCATTTTAAAAACATTGCTAGGTTCAAAAACAGGTCTTGAACTGGTACTGCACATAGAGCAGAGTTATCATTGATTTGTTTAAGATAAAATACAACAATATATCTGTAGGACTAAAAATTAGCATACAGGAATGTTTACAAAAACAGCCAGGCATGTGATGCTACTGCACAGGTGCTGTTTAGTATCTGTCCAGGTATAGTAACTGGACATCTTTCTATGCATCTCTATAGTGTCTCTACACCTTCATGCAGTGCCATCTTGTAAGATCACTGAGTTCATTGAAAATGTAGTAAGAAGAGACAGCAGGTGGGACACTAAAAGGACAGAACTCACATTTCTTCCGTTTTGTTTGTCGGCTTGTTTATTTAGCTTTTTTTTTTTTTTTTTTTTTTTGCATCAGCTTCGCTGAGTGAAATACAGCTGCTAGTGACCGTTTAGATAGTATTGTTTACATCTTTTTATATTATTAACTCCACTTCCCCACACACACCGTGACACAGTGAGGATTTCACACAGCTATTGATGTAATAATTCAGCGCAGATCAGATAGGCCTGACTGCTGACTTCTGAGGTGGTTCTCTTTGACTCAGATAAGGACAGGCTGGATGCTGCTGAAGACCCGGTGGGACACTGCCCCGCCCGTAGCAGAACGGCCAGCGGCCTCGTCCCAGATGGCAGCGGCACAGGCGTGGCTGGCTTCCCCGGCGCCAACAGCAATGGTTTCCTGGGCCCGTCGCCGTGGGAGCGGTCTCTGCAGTGCGATGGCAGCCTCTTCCAGCTGCAGTACATGGACCTGGAGGAGTTTCTGACCGAGAACAGCATGGGCGGAGCCAGCGGAGCGGGCGGAGCCTCCAGCTCGTCTGCCGCCGCCCAGGTCCCCTCACAGAGCTCGCAGTCCGCCGTCCCTAACCAGAGTGCCCAGTGCCCCAACGCCTCACCCCCATCCTGCTCCTCCTCCTCACCCGTATCAGCGCACAGTTCCTCGCCGCCCTCGCTGCTCGGCCTGGACGTGCACGCATCGCCGAGCATGCTGGGAGTCGCCGGCTCCCTGCACGGTGAGTTTGGCCGTTGGTCAGAGGATTAATGGGCCATAGTGAGTATGCAAATGGTTCTCACTCTGACTCCTTGTTGACCGATGTGAACATCAGAGTGATGAGACATGAGATAAATTTAAGTTCAAAATGAGAACTGGCGTGTTTTTTGACCGGTCAGCCTGCAGTGTCTAAATTCGGTTGATGAAAAGAAAGCTTCAGCACATATACAGACATGCTTAGGAGAAGATGAGAAGTATCAGTATGGCATCAAATAGGTAGAATTTATTAAGGCCACTTGTTGACCATACAGGTTTTTTTTTAAGTTTTTTTTTATCCAGTTTCATTTAGATTTCATCAGTTTCTTAAAATGGGACCTTCAAGTTATTTTATTCTCAGATTACACATAATCTGACTCTGCGATCCCATTCATAATGATTCTCAGTGTGAATATGCTGTTGAACTGGACATGATGTTGGTCTGTTGTGTTGTTGATGGAAGGCCCTTATCAGAGGACGGGAATGAACTGTCCAGGAAGGAATCAAGGCGCCAGAATGATATGTGGCCGTCTGGGTTCCACTGCACACGGTAATCCCGTGGATGTGTGTCTGTGTATCACTCAGAACTGTAGAGCTCTTGAAGGGATTATACCATAGGAGCTTTTTAATGGTCAGGATGAAAGGGCAGCTAAATTGTATCTATTTGTGTGTTTCTCCACCTGCAGGTTTTGGAATGTTAAGAGGTTTCAGGGTTTGTAGGCTTTTCATACACAGGTAACACTAGAGTTAGTATATTTCTCCAGTACTGCAAATTCTTTGCGGATTTTACACATATTTTGTTATTTTACCCGGATCACTCCAAGTGGATGCATGAATTATGACCATTCTGAAACTGAACCTTTGGATTGAATGGATCCAGGCAGTCACTATGAGAAGCACAATAAGCTTACAGCAACCTGAACCATCCTGAAAGGATCAATTCATAAGACTTTGTAGAATGGGTGTGTGTGTGGGTGTGTGTGTGTGTGGCTCTTGTTTATCCTGTGTGTTATAAAGCAGTTAAGATTGGGTTGGGTTTGGAATGCAATGTACAGTAAGTACACTGCTATCAGTCTTACATGCTGACAGTGGGCCAGAGCAGGAGATAAAGAGAAAAAGAAGGAGACCGTGAGGGGAAAAAATGCAAAGAGCTATAGAGAATTAACAACAGAGAGAATGGTATAGCTGCCAGTGGAAACAACGAAAAGAAGCCCAAGTGTGTGCGCATGTACGTGCACACGTATGAACAAGCGTGTGAGCAAGACTGCGTTTGTAATCCTGTCTTTTTCAAATTTCCTCTTTTCGCACACTTGGTTCGTGTGCAGGCACTCCATCACGTGTCGAGGACAAGTGGAGCAGAGTGAGGGAGAGGGGGCGGAGAGAGGGGGCGGGGAGAGGGGCGGGGCAACAGGAGTGGGGGTTGGAGCTCTGTGCGCATGTGCATGTCCACCGGAGCGTAAAGGAGACAAAATTGAGAAGCAGCATCTCAGTCTGTATTACTGTTAAATGTTTGCTAACCTTTTTTCGAGAGACCGATCTAAAGATTACAGATGCAGTGTAGACGAATTATTTCTAGCCATATCTTTACAATCTACTATGATATTCTAATCAGATTTATCCATTTCATCTTTTAGATATATTATGTTATTTGTTTCACCAGTTCCTTTGGATGAATGACCTACTGATGCTAGATCTAACAGCATGATAATTCTAGGGAATTAATTTAAACGAGACAATCAAGAAGGCAGTACAGTTTAGGAGATCTCTAAGCCCTTGCAAATGAATGAGTATTAATTTAAGCATAATGGAGTCTAAGTACTACTGTTAGAGTGTGTTTGTCGTGGGTGTGTGGGCGAGAGGGAGAGTGAGAGGGATAGATGAAACAAAAGAAATTTGAGTTTATGGGAGGGTGATTCTTATTGTAAAAAAAAATTAAGATTTTCCAAAATATCCACACATATTTGAAGAATATCAAACAAATGCAGAAGAGTCTGTTCTGTGCCATTCTGCCAAGTCTGATGTGAAGAGGTGGAGTTATGTAAGTTATTCCCCTCTAGCAGGTAGATTTGGTTTTTTTCCACTGTTCATCCAGCAGTTGTTGAATAAAATATCCCTGGAGAGATCTGGAAATATTTCAGTAAGGCCTTTGGCCTTGGACTTCGGTTATCGTTTCTGAATTTGTGTAGGTTGCTTGCTGTTACCTTTTCATATGAAATTTAAATATGACGGTTTGAACAAACAAGTTTTAAGATATTTTTTGTAGCATATGTAGAGCAGCAGCTATTGTATTATTGGAGTTAGTGGTTATCATGTTTTGCCTTTTTTTTAACCAATTGGTTCCCCCTGGTGGTACTTTATAGAACTGCAATAGTAAACTTGCACAACAGGTTCTCGGGGTGGAACCGAATTAGAAGGGGACACTGTATTTAGCTTCTCTGTTTCTTGGGTGCTTGAGGACAGTAAAACAACCCCATCTTGGAAGGGCCAGGATCTGTCTTCTTTAGTTGCCCTTCTAATCATATCTAATCGTATGCTACAGCAGCAGCATACGGTAAGTGCCGCTGACCCGTGCATTTTCTCCTCGCGTCCTCAGGCGCCCCCCAGGGCAGCCTGGAGCCCACGCCCTCCACCACCTCCTGCCCGCCGATCCCGGCCCCTCCCGGACCTGCCAGTGGTGACCTCCTGGCGCCCTTCGACCCAGACCCCCCCGACGTGGCCCTGCCGAGCATCCCGGGTCGGGAAGCGTTCGACCCACGACGCCACTGCTTCAGCGAGGGCGAGCTCCGACCGCAGCCCATGGTGAAAAAAGCCCGCAAGACGCTGGTGCCCGACAGCCTGAAGGTACGAGCTCGGCACGGCGACTCGCCACTCCGTCGCAGACGGCCGTGGCTCTGTGCAAGCGTGCTTTCATTTCCCATGATTAAGTTTCATATTTATTCTACAAATTCCCCGTCTAACCACCGTCTTTCTGTGTTTTGTTAGCTAGGTGAGCTATAATTATGGCTCACAAGTCTCAGCAGGTTTGAGTAAGCAGCTTCACCCACTGTTTAAGCAGGACTGCTGTACTGATGTAACTGGGAGATTTACTTCAGATATTTAGGTTCTGTTAACTTTAATCTGAGATAAAGGTGGAACATTTGTCCTGCATACAGAGTGCCATTACAGAAGCTTTCGGTAGGTAAACACTCACCTTACTGCTGCATTTCAAGACCCTGTCCAGCTCACACTCACGGCTGAACTTCAGATAGCTTTAAAGTCATTTTTCCAATTATTCTTCTTCATGTTATGAAACTGCCTTTGTACTGACACCTAGTGGCCTGGACATTTAAACATGGCCAGCTATATTGAGGGGTCCCGCTCTGTGAAGCCCAAACTGGGTCATTCGGGCAGCATGGTGGTTTGCTGGTTAGGATGTTTGCCTCTCAGCACTTGGATCTCGGGTTCGTGTCCTTATCTGGGTGGAGTTTCCATGTTCTCCTCGTGTCTGCGTGGGTTTCCTCCGGGGTCTCCAGTTTCCTCCCACAGTCCAAAAACATGGAGGTTGGGTCAATTTGCTATCCTGAATAAATTGTGTGTGTGTGTGTGTGTCTGTGTTCATGACTATGTGTCTGCATGTCTGATAAACTTGTACTAGTGTGTGAATGATTGTGTCTGCACACCCAGTGGTGGATGGTGCTCTGTCCTGCATGGTGTCCTCTCTCCCCTATGTACACCCAGTTCAGACCCTCAGGGGATGAAGCTGAGAGTACAGAGTACACTGTGTGAAGGCTGCCGCTTCTCCTTGGTGTGTGGCTGGATGTAAAAGCCGTGTGTTAATTGTAAAGTGACCTTGGCTTCCTTGAAAGGTGCTTTATAAATATAACTTCATTCATTCAGTCATTCACTAGAAAGCAGTTTGATTCTTCATCTCATGTGAAACTGTAAAAATCTCAAAACTGCAAAAATAATAAATCATACATCTTAATAAATGCATCTCAAAACTGTAAAATAAGCAAATCACTTTCATAAATATTGTTTGCTACATTTTGGTAGAAATGGTAAAAAATGACTTATTGCTTCTTTTATAGTGTCTGCTGTGTAAACATTAGAACAGTGTGTGTGTGTGTGTGTGTGTGTGTGTGTGTGTGTGTGTGTGTGTGTGTGTGTGTGTGTGTCAGCGTGAGCAAGTGCTAGCACAGGTGTGCAAGCCTTTTGAAGTGGAGTTGTGTAATGGGTGTGGGTCACAGGAATAGCATGCTGCTCCCCAGCACTCGTGGTGCAGCGGAATGAGCCGCAGGGTGTTATTGGCACGGCGACGCCAGCTTCCGAACTGCAGCAGAGACACATCCCAGACATTTTATTTCTCCTTTTTTAGAGATGCTTCTGACTCTCTTCCCCTACTACTGCGTAGTACCATTTACACAAATGCACGCGCAGACATACACACACACACACAAACACACACACTTCTATCTGTTTCTCTACTATTTTCGTTCTTCGTTGCCTTTGCTGCTTTTGAAATTTACAGAGTTTACCGAATGCTGTGCATTAAACCCAGCAAAACACATCAAAGCGAGGAGCTTGGTGTGTGCCGAACGTTCAGATCATGTGTTCCTGTCAGTAATTGCTGCCACCTCTGAAACCTTTGTCTTCCTCGTCTCTCATCGTCTGTCTCTCCAACTCTCCCTCTGTCTCCCTCTTACCCCAGGACGAGAAATACTGGAGCCGGCGCTCGAAAAACAACGAGGCGGCGAAGCGCTCGCGAGACGCCCGGCGGCTGAAGGAGAACCAGATCTCGGTGCGCGCCGCCTTCCTGGAGCGGGAGAACGCCGCGCTGCGGCAGGAGGTGGCCGACATGCGCAAGGAGCTCGGCCGCTGTCGCAACATCCTGCACAAGTATGAGAGTCGCCATGGCGACCAGTGAGGAAGAGGAGGGCGCGAGGAGGAGGGAAGGGGGGGGAGGGGCCCGCGCGCAGGCGGCTGGACACGCGGAAGGACGACAGTGACGAGCCGATACGCTTGGAGAGAGAGAGAGGAAGTAGAGACGTGGACAGAGAGCGCGTGACACAGGGACTTCGACACAAAGGCCTGGTTTTACCTCCCAGGGTGAACAAGAACGTTTCTGCTCCTGATAAGAAATTAAATGTTGGCTTTGGGTGACGTGTTTTTGATAATGGAGAGAAATGTATATTTTTATATGAAAAGAGCTGATATTTTCTGTAATAATGGCAGGGCCGTTTGAGACATAGAGGAGGCGTGTAGAAATACGGCAGGAACTTGGAATTGTATTAAACTGGTATGCGATATGCCATCAGCACTTAATGAGGACTGGAGAGAGGAATTCTAAAAGATGAGAGGGAGAGATGGGACTCCGGGGTTAGGACTTCGTTGGATTTGAGGAATGTTGGAGTAACAGGAGGGAAAAATGATTTTAAATTGTTTTTAAAATTTTATATATATATATATATATAAAATAAATAAATGGATTCAATCAAGCATTTACCTGTGCGTAAAGGAAGAGGCCAAGCCAGAGAGCGTTAAGAGATTCCACAGGGAGAAGCAACAACAGACCTTTGTTCGTTTTCAGGAGGACTGACTTTTGAATTCCAACTCGTATGTGGTCAGTAGTTCCAAAAGGGTGGGAGCGTTATTGGATTTTGGCTTTTGTGTGTGTGTGGTAGTTGTAATGAGGGGAAGGAGAGAGTGAGCAAGAACAAGATGGATTGTGATATTTAAGATTTGCTCTTTCACGCATGAACCACTTTTCTTTCTTTCTTTAAACCATGTTTGTGTTTAGTGTTGACCGTAGAATGAGTCTTTACACATGTGCTCACTTTCCTTTCTTCGTTGGTACTGGGACACAGACATCTTGTTCCATCCTCTCTCCCACACAGCTTAACACTACAGTAGACATCCAGGTTTTCAGTTCCTACAGTACAGTCACCATAACTGGGGGTGCCACAGTGTTTAAATCCCTGGTGTACTTGAACCTTCTGCAGAAACTATCCTTGCTGTGCAAAGCATAGATCTGTACTACATCGATACAAAATTGCCCCTACTGGGTTGTATAGAAAATACTGTCTGTATTGTACCCAGGTATATGGTGTATTTTTAAAACAGGTTTGCATGTGGACATTTTAGAATGATTGTGCTTTTACAGGTGTTCCTGGGTTTCCTGTCTCCATTTTACTAGGATGATGCTGGGTTTTGCGACTGACTGACAGCAGTAGTAAATGCCTGCAGCCCCAGTGACTACAGAGTGGCTCACGGAGCCTCGGTTGTTACAGTCCTGGGCATCCCAGCCTAGTTGCTTCTGCAGCTGGGAGGCCTCTGGTGCACGACCCGCGACTCCAGACGCCTCTAATCTTGAGTTCTTACTTCTATTCCATACGTTTCTTTCTTCAAAAAGCCTTTTTAGATATTTGAATTCTTATTGATCTATGATTGTTAGTACTAGTACTTTTAATATGCTAAAACTTTTTGTTCTTGTTTAGTTTCACTGTTTTTCTTTCTGAAGTTTCTATGAGGTGATAGTGTCCTCACGTGTGCGGATTTCATGCCACTTCCTCTGTGAGAGGAAGTGTTGTCATGGAAGCCAGGTGGATTTGTGCTGAAGAACCTCTGAGACAAATACGAACTGATCTGTTGCCAGTGGTGACCACAAACTGTTTTCCTATGGAGGAACTGAACCACATTTTTTTTTTTAAATTACTGTTTCTAGACGATCATAAAAATCTGCTTACACATTCCATTCATTGTTTTATTTCTTCTTTTATTTTTGGGGATTTTATTTTGGATGGATCTGTGTCTTTGAGCACTGCATCAATTTTGCTTAGTGCCAGCTGTTTTCTCACTGGTGACCATGTGATTCCCCAGCTGGATTTTGGGTAACGTAGTTCTTACTTTCCACCCTTTCACTGTAAGGATGGTTATCAGCATCTTCTATTTGTGACTCCTGTTCTCTGAATTCCACCTACCCTAATAAATCAACGACCACACTGCTCCTAGCCAAAGTACTGCAGGGGAATGTAGTCTTTTCTCTGAAAACACAAATAAACAATTGTTATTATTTACCAAACTTAGACTCTGTTTGGTTTTTTTGTCTTTAAGGGTTTTAGGTTTATTACATTTACCACACAGGTAATGGTAGATTCATTCATCACACATGTTTCTGCTTGCATAATTTACCTTGTCTCATGTTAATCAATCTCCCTCTTTCTGAGTTCACTGAATGGTGGTATCAGCTGCTCTTCACAAATCAGGTGTGAATACATCATAGACTGCTGTACTGCTGATGGGCAGTGATGCATTTTAACACTACAGGCAATCATTTTCTTAGATTAGCAGTCTTCACATTTATTTAGCAATTAAATGTGCCTAAATAGAACTAAGGACTGAGAACACCCACCCTAGCCAAGGGAATTGGCTTGTGCTGTAATACAGAACTCTTAATATTTGAACTGGACAGACTCCATGATGTCATTTATCCCAACAAGTGGTGGGTTTTGGAAGCAAAAGTCCTGTAACAACATATATCTACTGATAAATATCACATATATCTACTGATACATTTATTTTGCATGGCTATTTTTTCTTTTTTTACTTTAAACCCATCTCTAATTTTTGTCAGTCAGGGTTACATTATTGTTTAGTTAGCACTAAGCACAAACATTTGTGATTCCATGAGGACAGATATTCTGGAAAGATGTTAAGCCATTTACTGCCGTGGCGGGAGGGTCTCGGTGACCTGATGATGTAATCAACCAAGAACCTGCAATTCAGCAGCTGTCACTGTGATCGTGTGATCTTGGATAAATGTCCTTCACTGTGTGTGAGGGCAAAGGGGTACATGCATCATGCGCCACTTTCTAAGAAGGCCCAGCGTGTCTCCACTACTTTTAAAGCTTTCTGACATTTGTCATTTAGACAGATTAGTCAGAGAACCTGACACATGTCACCTCATATTTGTACACCACTGAAACAGGAAGTGTATGGCATTTTGAGGATAAGATCAAACCGATAAACAACAATGGTTTTTTATGAACTTTTTAATCATTTTTACGGAATACCGATAATTCCAGAGAGCAATGTTTTTCATCCATTTGCCCAGGGGATGCATAGCTGGACAGACAGCAATACTTTCTAATGGGCAGAGGTCAAATCCACAATCATGGACTGGGAATAGACTAGAAAAGTGACATAATATCTTTTAGTTTGACAGTGAAGCTACTTTCTGTGCATTGCCTTAGGTGAACCCTCCTTAACTATAGCATAAAATATTTGAATTAAAGAAGCGTCTCTTGTCATGTAAATTAACGCTCTACTATGAGAGAAATGTACACAATAATGTGGTTATTGTACAGATGTTCAATCACACAGTAAAATATATTTAATGAGGAACAATATCGCAAACAAGTATATTTGGATACATGTGAGTCAGAAAGAGCACAGAGACGAAGAGTTTGTGGTTGTATGTGTCTCAGAGGGTGTGGTGGTCATCAAAAAAGGGTGAGAATTAAGAAAGACCAGTGGGCTTTGAGGAACCGTTTGATTAGTCCACATGGTTGATTTAGCACACACTGTGTGCGCTGACATTTAGAAGGTCAGTCTTCTACAGGTGTGTCCTTGTTTGTTTGAAAAGTAGAAGCAACATTTTCTTTTTGTTTGTTTTTTGTTGTCTGTGACCCTTTGTGACAGGGTTTGGTGTGGCAGTATGTGTGTGCGTGTGATGTGCATGCCCTCGAGTGAGGTCAGGCGGTGTTTGGGTTTGTGGGTGAAGAGTCACTTTGCATGGGTGTGTATATGAGTGTGTGTGTATATATGTCAGTGCGTATTTGTGCATGAGCGTATATGTGTGTGCGTGTGTGTGTGTGTGTGTGTGTGTGTGTGTGTGTGTGTGTATATATATATGTGCTCCTGCAGCATTAAGAGAAATGGGTGAAAGGTCCCTTTCCAAGGGAATTTTTACCCAGAGTTCAAAACATGAACCAGATGTGTGTGTGTGTGTGTGTGTGTGTGTGTGTGTGTGTGTGTGTGTGGCTGCGTGCACCCTCTGCTCCACTCCACCCTCACAGGCACCCCATCATATAACACCAACCCCCCAACGCACTAACCCCCCTATCACTATAGCCTCCTCTTCCCAGTGCTCCTTCATACACTGCCTGGTGAGCAGCAGGGAAGGATGAAAAGCTCTCTTCTGCTGCTTCTGCTGTGTGTGGGGCTACTCTGCTGCTTGTCCCAGCCATCAGGTGAGTGCACGCTCTGGGTGTGTGTGTGTGTGGGGGGGGGGGGGATATGTGTGAAAAGGAGAGAATAAGAGAAAACTCAAACATGAAAATGATGACTTCAGTACTTCTTTTAAATCATGGCAGAGCAATAACTATATATCTCTCCTCTGTCTATTTGTTTCTAGTTTCCTCTTCTAGAACACCTAGATTTATATTTGTTATGGCAAACGTTTGTGGTATTCTGAGATCTTTGTCATCATGCTCACTCCCAGTAGACCAAACCTGTGCAGAATTATATTGATTTTTTGCATATGTGACCAAACATTATTAGAGAAGATCATCCAATCCACACCAGCTTCTTACTGGGATGTCTACAGTCGGACAGGTTCAGTTTAAATATTTTTGCAGAGGAGGGTTCTATTATGAATCCCTAATGTCATATGCAAATCCACGTGAACAAGGAAACATGTTACTGCCGCTTTTTGCGGTTAACATCAGAGATTAAATGTGTTGGTAGGTTTTTGGCCCTTATCATTACATCTTACAGCAGTCTTGAAATACTATTTTTCTCATTGCTATGTTGGCATGGTACCTCAGTGGAAAAAACACTGACCACTTGGTAGTTTGTAGGGGCACGTTCAGAGCCCCAGGATCCCACCATGAGCCTTCTGAGAACCTTTCTGACAGTATCTGAAGGGCGAGGAGTTTCACTGATGTACTTGTCCTTGGTGGTGGTGCGTGACAGTAATTTTGTAATTTTGTTTTGTAATGTTTTGAGGAATATGTGTGCTGTTTAAGTCTATAAATCATTGTAAATTCATGTAGATTTAGGGGGCTATAATTGTTCTGTGATTACAAATAAGATTTGAATAATTGGAGTTGGTGAAATAGGTTTTTTGAGGCTTTCAAGTGCTTTCTTTGTTATTTTCTCCACACATACTAGTTTAAAACTAAATTAAATCCTACTACAAAAAAAGCAAATAAAATACTATAACCATTTGTGTATCTTGTGTGTGCGTGCGTGTGTGCGTGCGTGTGTGCATGCACATTCTGTGACACTAAGCCCCATTATATATAATGTGCTGATTTTGTATCAAGTGTTTAAATATAATTTTTTGTGCTTTGGTTGTGTATTTATATATCCTGTAGCGGAGGTGACCAAACAGTGCCAAGAGAGGGTTCTGGGTAATGAGAGAAAGCGAACATGTTCTAAAAAGTGCCTGCAGGATAAAGATTGTGCTAATAAGCGCCAGTGTCTGTGTGATGGACAGTGTGGACTCAGCTGTTTGGCCCCAGGTCAGATTCTTAACACGTCAGAAAACCAGCACAAGTGCTTACATGTTTAAGCACACACGCAGTGTTATGAAAGTACTGTAAAGCATTACATGAACAATATACTAAATGACAATTTATTTGAAGCTCCCTACTTAAGAACTACATAACATTTTTAGAATGTATAGCTGTCTAGCTTATAGGGCATATAAAGCTATGTAGGTAATGCAGTTAAGTGTTATGTTAACAAAAACACTGATAAATGTGAGTCATGTATGTTTCATAAAGTCCTTAAGTAGGCACCTCTACACAAAGAGCCACTGGTTACTGTAATGAACTGGACACTTAACGAGGGTTTCATTCAAACAGGACGAACGTGTCCATGGCCTCTTCCCCCGGCGGAGAACATCGAAGTCACTCTCCTGTCACCCTCTCCCTCATTCTCTGCCCTCCTGGAGGCGCGCTGTCATCCAGGCTACGCCATGGCCAACGGCTTGGGTGCCATGATACGTCGTTGCCAGGGCGACCGACAGTGGAGCGGAGGCGAACCTCTGTGCATCGGTAGGCTAAAACTTAAGGCCGATAACAGGGCCTTAGCAACACATGCTGGACTTTTCAGTGAAGTGCTAAAGCCACTAAAGCCAACAAGCTGCTCTAAGCATGGAGTGAATTGTTTGAGAATTTGGTACTATCAGATAGCAGTGGTGGTGGTGCGGATCAGAGGGAGTTCTTACACTGTCTTCAGGCACATCGCTGTGTGTTACAGACAATACATATAGTTAACATAGAGCAATCTCATATATATATATATATGTGTGTGTGTGTGTGTGTGTGTGTGTGTGTGTGTGTGTGTGTGTGTGTGTGTGTGTGTGTGTGTCTGTGTGTGTTTATCCGGTTTGTCTGGTCCTTATTATATAGAATGAACATAGAATATTTACATTTTAAAGCTCTCACAGATCACTTCCAAGCATAACAGAGTGAAACAAGCCCTGATAAGAAGAAAAATCCCTTCCCTCATTCTTTTCTCTCTCTCTCTCTCTCTCTCTCTCTCTCTCTCTCTCTCTCTCATTCTCTCTGTTTCTTCTGTTTCTCTCTCCCCCCTCATACACATACACATAAAAGAGACAAAACAGAGAAAGAGAGAGAGAGAGAGAGAGAGAGAGAGAGAGAGAGAGTGAGAGAGAGAGTGAGAGAGAAACACAAACAAAGATGCACTATGCTTTGTGGAAGAAAAGTACAAGAGTCTAGTAACAACTCTGTAAGCAATTTGCCTTCATCTGGGTCACAGCATGCAGACTGAGGGCTACAGGGTCAAAGCCAAGGCCCTATAGATCTTTAGAAATCAGGCCCAAACCAACTGAGCTTCTGGCAAGAGAATCTGTACTCTCACCCCTACTGTAACTCACACACACACACACACACACACACAGACATAAGATGAGAGACACTTCCAGGAATAAAACAGTTTCAGAGATGGTTGTGGGCGTTTAAAGAGGAATCCTACAACAACACCTGCAGCTCAGTGATACTGACAGAGCAGAGAATACACACACAAACACGCATGCACGCACACACTGTAAATGTGCTAGATTTCCTCTCTCTTCACTAGCCTCACCAGTAAGTCACCCACACACATTAGAAATGATCAGATATGAGTCAAGAGAATGTGTGAACTGATCATTCCAGATGGATCGCTGTGAAGCTTCAGGGTCTGACTGAAGCTGTACGCTTGGCCTGTTCATCTGCCCTCCCTTCCACCTACCCACCAACCCACTCATTCATCCATCTGCCCACTGGTCCTAACCAGCCCTGCTGCACATTTTACCAGATACATGCCTGGACAGATGCCTGGCACCCAGGAATCGAAAGCGTTTTCTTTCCCAAGCAGGCTGAAATCCATGCAGAGACTACGATAACTTGCTTTCTTCCTCCATCTCTCTCCCTCTCTCTCTCTCTCTCTCTCTCTCTCTCTCTCTCTCTCTCTCTCTCTCTCCCCCTCTCTCTTTCTCTCTCTCCCTCTTGCTGTCTGTCTCTCTCTTTCTCACTCTCTCTCAGGTGTGAGTCCTGCAGCGGAACCGGTTGTTCTCTGCCCTGTGCCTGTGGATGAGCTGCTGTCGGTATGGGGCAATGCTGCAGTAGGCACCATCGTGCGCTACCGCTGTGGCCCTGGGTAAGGGAAGCAGGCAGGAACACAGACAGAGAAGCACACAGATCACTTCTCTATGTAGGCTTCAGTTGTGTTTTTTCTATGCTTTTCCCATCCCTCCCACCCGTTGCAGATCTGTGCTGGTTGGGCACAGTGAAAATTTCTGTCATGAGAACCAGACGTGGCGTTACCCTCACCCCATCTGTCGACGTAAGTGTGTGTGTGTGTGTGTGTGTGTGTGCGTGCGTGCGTGCATGCATGTGTGTGTGTGTGTGTGTGTGTGTGTGTGTGTGTGTGTGTGTGTGTCTACGTGTGTGTGCGCACACCTTTTCAATATTTATGCAAGACTATAGAGTTCCATACAGAGATTATGGTGGAGAGTTTAAAAAAGCAGGACATGAAATACACACATTTGGATTAGATAAACTGAAAGTGTCAGAAACACCCTGTGTGTGAGTGAGTGAGTGTGTGTATATGAAAGGGTGTAAATGAGTGTACATTTGCAAGTCCTTCTGCTTCAGAGTAAAGAGAGAGATGTTCAAGCCTGAGCAGAAAGTGAGAACTGAAGAGCGCGTGGGTGTGTGTGTGTGTAGGAAGGTAGTTTAAACCAGCGAAAGTATTTGGACGTGTGTGTGTAAAAATGCATAAGTGTCCGGGGTGACAGACTGGAGTTTGGATGGCCTTTACGCTTGTTATGCTGCCCTCTGTTGGATCAGTCTGAACCTACATGTTGTCGTGTGCGTTGCTTTTCTATATTAAATTCCGAGTCTGCCATCTGCAGGTTACTAGGAGGTACTACACCTGTTTGTGTCACTTCACTTTGTACATGGCCTTAGGTCCCAATTTAGAGCCTAGATTGTAATTTCTAATTGTGCAATTAGCTAGTCTTGTTTGTACGTATATATGGATTTTTTTTTGTGAGAATCTTTTAAGTCAGTGAAATCCTTTTGACTTATTAAATGCCTCTTTTAAAAAACAGATAGGCAGCCATGTCTGTCCCATAGGTGTGTTTTGTCCACCACCAGTGGAGATTGATCACGGTTACCTGGTGGCCGTCCAGAAGTCTGAATATAACGTGAATGACACCATCTATTATCTTTGCAAGAAGACCTTCCTATTGGATGGACCAAACCAAGTTACTTGTCAATCAAATGGCACATGGAGTACTGTGCCTTCCTGTCGAGGTAAGAGAGGGAGTTTATTAAATAAACACTGCATTAATTATTGGCTTTAATTCATGCATATTTACATTTACAATCAGTTATTTTTCTATTAAACCATAAAATGAAACTGTCCTTCTGCCCACCGCTCAGCCCCTTGTCCAATCCCAGCCCAGCGCAGCAGGGTGGTAGTGGGCGGGATTAAGCGCTGGCCCTACGACCTGACAGATGGTATGGTAACTCACGGGGAGGATGTAACATTCTTCTGTAAACATCCAGAAAAGCAATGCAGTTTCACGGCCACGCAGGCGTGCTTTGACGGACAGCTCTCTGCACCAGGTTGCTACCTTGGTTAGTCATATGTACACAAACATCCACATTTACAGTTAATGCATAACTTTTTCTTCCACTCTCCTTAATTCTCTCATTATTCTGTATCTTCGCAATCCTCTCTCTCTCTCTCTTTCTCTCTCTCTCTCTCTCTCTCTCTCTCTCTCTCTCTCTCTCTCTCTCTCTCTCTCTCTCTAGACCCCACCTGGTTTCAGTATACACTGTACCCTCACCGACTGGTGTCTGAGATTGATTCTTGTGACCCTACTGACCTGGAGTAACCACTGCACCTGAGTAAAACGGGTCTCTGTTTTACTGATCCCACAGAAGCGTACTGGACCCAGACTTCTCACCACTGTCTAGCCTCTAATGACTTGTAGCAGTCCTAGTACATGTCATCCAAATGAAGTGGAAAACATGAAGACTTTTTTACTGTGCTTGTCTTTTATGCTGGACCAGAGTTGAGAGAAGTAAATCCAATATTAGTATATTTCACTGTATGCTAATTTGGAATCTGCGTATCTCACAATATGGAGGTTAACAGGACTTAATTCACACCACTCAGACTAAGAATTTCATTTGAGAAAAAAGTATAAATGGATACTACATTTTTCATACAGTGTCTTATATTAGTGAGTTATTTTAGTTTAGCAGCCAATTCACTTTATATTGCCTGGACAGAGTTATCTTAAACTGAATGCATCATTGCTTATTTTTGTTATGATGTTTTGCACATTTAATATGCTACTAATTTGAAGATTAATATACAAAATTACACGAAGACACAAAGTTAAGGTAACTCAAAAGTCTGAGGTGTTTGTAGTTACCAACAGTTTTTCTTACTGCTTTGTTGCTATTTTAAATTAATGTCTAGATTTATATCGTATGTTTTTGGAAATCCACAGACACGGCAAAGATCTGGAGTTACCAGTGTAAGTTATGACATATTTATTATTCATTAACAGTGTAAGTTTTATGGTATAGGACAAGGGAATAGTACTACGAATACACATAAGTAGACAAACAAACCAAAAGAAAACTGGTACAAATATTTCTGGTAAAAGGATGCACGTGTATTGAGCAAAGTTAATCTGTTTAAAACAAATCAAGCTATTTCACTTGAAATTCATTTTTATTCTGCTAGAATAGCTTCACAATAAACAAGAAGTTGGAAAATTCTTATTTGTCACCATTATTTTTTTATTTGCCTATGAATAAGCGTTACTGCATGCCATGTTCTAACTGATCTATTGGTTATAAAAACCCATGGGGGTCTATTTTCATTACCACAATTCCATACGCATGTTGTCAGAAAAAAAATAAATAAATAAAAATTCTTTCCCGTATTTCTGCAGTTCAAACCCTGTATTAAGCAGCACATGTACGCCGCCGTGTCGGACGGACTAAAGTGCGACACCACAACAGCCGCTCCCCCGTCCGCATGTCTCCGCCCAGTCATTCATTCATATTTGGTCTTCCGGAAGTATACGAGGGTCGGGTTAGCCAGTGCCTGCGCGAGCTGACTCGTGGGGTGAGAACAGTTTCATATTCAATATTTAAGAAAAAAAGAAGTGTTGCGAGATTGGTTTCAGTCGCGTACCGAGGCGGTCGGGATGTCGCTCGAATAACGGCGTTTCGTGAAAACTGTTACCTTAAGAAAGTTTTAAGTGTGCTGCATGAACGAGTAGTCTGCGCACTGTCACCGGCTCGAACCGTCGGTACGCAGAAAATGGCTGGTCGCAGGTCCGAGCGCGGAGTGTGCATCAGCGGTGTGAGCGCCTTGCAGCCTTCGTGTGAGCGTTTCTCAGCGTGTCGCTCTTTAGGCAGTTCAAATGCACGCAAAGGGGCACGGGTTCGAGTGGCTGTGTCGCTTCACGACATCAAAGTGTGGTAGGCTAAATGGTTTCACCTCCGGATTTCTTTTTATTTTTTTCCAAATCGGACCTCCTACTCCGCGTAATGGCGTCCGTGTGTGCCTGTGTCGCTTGCTCTCCTTAGGACACGGCCGAGGGCGCCGACTTGGGTGCTAATGTCAAACCCCGCGTCCAGGTCGTTGAGCACTGGGCTTATGAAGGGAATAAAAAGTACAAGTGTGACGGATATGGTTTTATCCCATAGAAGCGCTTCACTTGCACCCACGTTAGGCGGTACCGCGGCTAGACTCCACCTGGGGTGGATGTCATCCTTTAGCAACATTGTAGAAAATTAACTCGCAACTTCCAAGTTTTGTACTGCAGTGTGCCGTAATGTCGGCATTACTAGCAACATGTTACATTCTCCCTTCAGCCTCGGGGTAAATGCTTTATGTGCAAGATAAATTAATTTAATACGGGTGAATGCTAATGACTTAACAGTCATGCTCAAAATAAAGAACAATTTAAATATACAACTATGCGATATTTTGGTTGTTTTAGATTTGGCAAGTTTAATGCACTAAAGAGACCCCACTACCCTGTCATTACTGTGTAATATGCAATGTTCATTATGTATTATTATTGTCTATGCAGGAGCAACTTTTAAACTGAATCTGAATTTTGGTAGTGCTCAAGATATTGCAACATTTGAGGCCTGCGCTTCACCCAGTGCTAAAATGAAAACATAATATAAAAATACATGATGATAGTACATTAATAAAACTGAATTTGTAATAGTATTTTAGAGGCCAACACTTGACAGTGCTTCAGTAGAACAGCTTGAGGAACTGGAAAACTGAACACCAAATATTCTCAATATTCTCTTTTTGGAAAGTGTATGGTAGTTCAAAAGCTTGTGTGATGGGCATTTAAATAGCTGCTAAGGCCTTATACAATATTATAAGATACATTTTTGAGCCTGTAATGTTTAAGGACTTTTCTGCCGATAGGAAGAGTAATATGTTCATCTTACCTCAAACCTTATGCTTTCAATTCTTAGTCATTTTTAGAAATCTCAAGATTTATCTCAAGTGTTTTTGTATTTGTAATCTTTCAGACTGGGGCATGGCATGTAAATTGATATCTTTAAAAAATTGGTTAATTTGTGGGATGATTTGACACCTGTATGATAGCCTTCAAACAGAAAAATGATCTTTGCTTACTGCGGTGCAGTGCGTATCACGGTCAAAGGTCATTTCCTTGGGCCACATGGTAGATGATGCTGCATGAATGGCCAGCGTTATACACTCTTCTCATTAAGGTAGACATTTCAAGCGTGAACGTGCTCAAGACATGTCAGATCACTGGGTCTTGACACCATCTGTCAACAGACCTTGTAGTTACTACTTTAGGAGGCTACAAAGTGATGCCAAACGTAATGGCTAAACTTTTTTTGTGTAGTACTTATTTGGAAGCAAGGGAAATTCATGTGTGATGGATAAAACCATTTTCTAGTCATTTTGTATATAGAGGTTTCCTTTAGCTCTCAATGTTTAATGGTTTTATAAAGATTCCATTAACTAACCACTACTAAAAGTAAATAATTGTAACATTGAACTAAATGCAATATTATATAATTTCCATGACACTAAAATGATTGTGTTAAAGACTTTTTGTAGATATTTTCCATATCAAGATGCTTTAGCACTGTAATGGTTTTAAGTCTGTCCATTTTTCATTTAGTCAGAACCTATACTACCTCCATTTGGCTTGTCCTGGTATTACAAATTAAATGTAGGCAGCTGGACAATGAAAAAAAGCACATGATGGGAACCAGTAATACATTGTGTCTACTGATATTTGCTGAAAAAACAAGGCCCTAAAATAGTTAAGAAGTGGGTGGTGACCGACAGAGTTGGAGAAGGTTACTTTCCAAATGCAATGTATTACATACTGAATATGTGAAAGGTTATGTAATATTTTCTGAGCAAAGTAACACGTTATTTTACTTTTGTGGTGATTTTGAAATATGCTGAAATGGAGCACACTGTATGGTGTTAAAATGAGAGTAAGTAGAATGGAAAAGAGGTGACTGGCACACTAATGTTATTGGTATTAAAATGCTGCTATTCCCATGGTATGATGGTTCCCGTGGCTCCGAAACTTCACAGTTTGTTTCTAAAATCACTCCCTGAGCATAATTTTACATTATTTGTAAAATAAAAAATAAACTTCTTAATATTCTAGTGTAAACACTTCAAAATTCTTATTAGCCATTAATTAAGTATAACTGCGGTGATGGGGTGTAAATGTTGCGCTATGCGTAAAGATTTTCATTATGAAGCAGAAATGTGTACATTATTGCTGAAGCCTAGTACTTATGAATATTTAGATATTTCCATCTAAATACATGAATAAAAAAGCTTTACTTTGTAGCTCCTCTGCATCAGAGCAGGGTGCTCCAATTTGGTGCTTGGTGTATATTTTGAGAAACGAATAGCTTGAAAATCTTGCAAATGATAGGCAAACGATATTATTATTAGTCTGAAGTACTTCATTATAAGTCTAAGAATGTTAATAAGTGAAGTAATTGAGTTTCAAATGGTAATGAAGTACTTAATGAAGTAACCATAATAAACCCTACACTGCCTACTACATGGTCAGCAACATGTATCCTCTCATGTTCTGCCTAAAGATAAGGTAAAGGATCGCCTGTGTATGTGACCTTAATGTTTCAAATTGGTTTTGAAATGGTTTCCATTTAAACAATTTTTTTTTTGCAACAGCATTATACTGTGACTGAGCAAGGGCAAGACCTTTTCAATGCTCATAACATATGTGCAGAAGCACTTTGCTTGCACAGCTGATGAACGACCTCTGTCTAAAACATTCTGTTTCTCTGGTAACTCTGTGTACTTTGCAACAAATTTGAATATCTCTACATAACCTACATATCTTTGATTCAATTGATTTTGTGGTCTCCTGGGTACGTCTAGACAATAGTATGCAGGTTAATACATTTAAAAGCTTGTATGTTTCACCATGGTGTGAGAAATCAATATTGACCAATGTGAAATTATTACAATAATGAAGTGGGACTTTTATTTTAATATGAGGAATATTTATAAGTTATCAAGTGTCCTGATGAGAAAGGTCTCCTCACATGCTTCCTGTTGGGAAGACCTCTAATATTGAAATGGCCACTTTGATGTTATGATTGATATGTTTTCTATTCCAAAGCCATTGTAAGATTCCTACCTGATTTGGAAAAAAACAACAAAAAACTGTGATATCCATGCTGTGCTCCAGACTTCATATCCCTACAGTACCACAGTTATTTGTGACGGGGAGTCAAAGAGAGCATAATTGACCCTGCTGTAGAGGAGGAAAGAATAACCTAGTTCCTCTCTGTCAATTAAGTGTTGGCATCTGTTAGGTCACACATACAGATTTGGGAATTTAGTGCTGCCTTTCAAGCGTGTTCAGCTGTTTTATGATGTATAAATTGTCGCTCGGAAAGATGTGTTTGATGGCTTCACAAGTCTTGGAGGAAGCAAATGTTTGCCCACAGCCTCCCAGGTTGGCAGCTGTCATGAGATAGTGGGAGATCTAGATAGGATGGGAATTCGCAATGACTATATTTGGAGAAAAATAGGATAAAATTATCTGTATATTGTTTTTTTTCTGATGAAACTATAAGATAGTAGAAGAACTCAATAAAAAAATTGCTATGTATGTTTTCCCAGATTAATGCCCTTGACCAATGGCTGTGACAGTGCCGTGGATGGAGACCGACCACTCCATCAGATCAGGAAATGGATCTGTTTGCATAGTCTGTGCAAGAGGCTTTGGAAGAACACTTTTAGCGATATCTCAGGTAGTAATAAACTGACTGTTTCCAAAAGTTCTGAGTGACATCAGCACCCCTTGAGGTGAGCTAACAACTGAAGTTAGCGTACTCATGGTTCGAACCTCAGAGGTGATTGGCCAGGACCTTCTCATCCATCCAGCAATCAGGAAGACCAATCTTGTCACATTCAGAGACAGTCAGAACTATGGTGGATATGTGAGGATTTTAAGTTGGTAAATCAGAAGATCTCAATGGAATTTGAGCCTAATGGCAAAATACCCCAAGTTAATCCCTCCATCTCAGGAGTATCCCAAGAACAGAGTCAGCTAGGCATTTACAGTTTACACAGCTACAGCAAGAAAGGATCACCAAGACAAGATTCATATACGATTTCAAATTATATCCCTACTCAGTCAAATCAAGCCATTGAAAATGATGCCGTCACTGCAGAAACCAAAATGAGCAATGTACAGATATCTTCAAAACTGAAGTCCAACATCATGCCTGACAACATTTTAATGGAGATGAATGAACCAATTACCAAAGTGATAAATCTCAATTCTAACTTCTTACCGAGTGATTTACCAGACATGGCAGTACAAAGACAATCCTCTCCTCAAATCGATTCTCCTGGTATCAAAACATCTGATGGAGGTGTCAGTCCCATTACCAAAGAGGAGGTTAAAATACAAGATGTTGCAAAAGTTACAGACTCTGATGATATAATTCTTGGAAAAATGGAAAACTATGATACACTTAAAAAGACTGGAGATTGTGTAAACAAAGAAATGACAGAATGCAGTCAACATTATAACAATGCTGACTGTAACGCTCAAATCCCTTTTCACAAAAGACCAGAAGGACTTGATGTAGCAATGTCTAAGACTAGTGCTGAAGAAGTCACAGAGCAGCAAGAGGTGTTTGAAGCATTGGATTTAAGCTTGCCAAAAAAGCAGGTCAGGGAAAATAAAGAAAAATGCAAATGGGTTATAGATTCTGGATATGAAGGTTCCTTATTTATGGAGGTAGATGAGATTGAAGATGATTCTCAACATGTAGAGGTGGAGCAAGATGAGGATACTGAGGAGTGCTGGTTTCCTTGGAGAAATGAAGATAATATGAGCAATTTTCACATGGAAAATTGGAAGGAGCACCCTTCTGTTTCACATGCAGCCATGCCATCTCCTCCATGTGCCAGCTTTTTGTCTCCTGATCCAAAGGATACGCTCCTTATAGATGACCAAGGCATTCCTTACACACTTACCCCAGATGGTCAAAAGGTTCCCCAGATAGATCTTTCCGAAGTGCCAAAGGCTTCCATGGAGCAGATTAACCCTGGATTTGTACAGTCTGATATTGACTCATCAGGGCCTGTCCAAGATTCTGACAGTTATCAAGAGTTTCTTCCAAATCCGTCTTTAAACTCATCCCCTGTTCTTTCAACAGAAACCTCAGAAGCTACCTTAAGGGTGGAAAAGAAATCTTCTCATGACTCTACTGTTCAGGCTAGGCCAACAGCCTTATCGGTTGTTTCTAGCTTGTCTTCTGTTCCTATACAGATTGTGGCTAGTAACACTGGATCCAACACTCCCATCCTCCTTCTTCCTCCTTCTCAGCTTCAGACCCTTTCATCATCAGCATCTAATGCTAATCCAGGAATTATGGCTCTGTCGTTGCCTTTTGCGCTTGCTCAGAATCCGCAGTCCTCCCCCGTCTTTCTTGTTCTTTCAACTCCTCAAGTGTCCTGTGGAATTCAATCTTCCTCATTATCAGGGCAGTTTGCTCAGATTTCCTCTGCATCCGCTGTTGCACTTTCTTCACCTTCAGGTTCGCTTAGCCTTAAACCAGAACCAGACTCCTGTACTACTACTACAAACCTCTCAGGACAAAATAAGCCCTGTAAATTTTCTTCGTCTCTCCCTACCTCACCCAATGCCTCCTCTAGTACTTCCTCAGTGACCTCTACAAGTCCCACTAAGCAACTGAAAACTGATATCTGTTCTGATACTCCCACTTCTTTTCGAGAAGCACTGCTTAGATTAGCGGTATCTGCTGAACAAAAAGATGAAAACCGACCTGAATGCACTGTTGCGCCTTCAGCGCTTACCCCATCATCCTGTAGTGAAGCAACCCAGTCACATTCCCCCTCAACAACTAATGGTCTAGAGGAACATTGCAACAATGAACAAGCGTTGTCACCAACCTCTGATCCAGCTTCCATCTCGGTGGACCAAACGGACTCTTTATTAAGCCCCATCTCCACCGAAGATCTTCTGCCACAGTCATCCACTTCATCTCCTCCAGCATCACCCATATTTCCCACCAACCATCCAAAAAACCAGGATTCGCAGGCGTTAGGCCCACGTCGTATTCTTTACTGCCAGTACTGCCCAAGGGTTTTCTACTACCTCTCAGACCTCGAGCGCCACTCCATCACACACTCTCAAAACAAGCCACATGTGTGCCAGCTGTGTGGAAAGGCCTTTAAACGCTCAAGCCATCTGGAGCGACACAAGC
The DNA here is from genome assembly GCF_041902795.1 of Electrophorus electricus. Lineage (NCBI taxonomy): Eukaryota > Metazoa > Chordata > Actinopteri > Gymnotiformes > Gymnotidae > Electrophorus > Electrophorus electricus. Next base: position 23,364,609 of record NC_137510.1, read on the forward strand.
ATATCCACACAGGCCAGCGGAACTTTGTGTGCCAGCTTTGCCCACGGCGTTTTCGAGAGGCCGCAGAGCTAACGAGGCACCAGCGGGTACACACAGGTGAAAAGCCTTTTCAGTGTCTCTTATGCCACATGCGGTTTGCTGAGCGCAACACCCTACGGCGGCACACTAAGCGCAAGCACCAGGGTCAGCAGCAGGAGGCAATGAACATGAAGGTAAAGCCAGAAACTGAAGGGGTCTCCGTTGTTGGTGTGCAGGGGCAACAGGAAGAGAATGCAGAGTGGTATAGCTCAGCAGTGACTGAGATGGAATCTGACAATGATACAGGAGGAGAATGAAAGCAGAAAAAATCTTTGTGTATTTCATAGTGTGATTTTGTGGAAATTGAGCTTGCATTTAATTTTTTATTTTACATCCAAATTCTTTTCCATGCTGCTTTTACAATGTATACAGTTAAATTTCATTCCACTACAGTAACTAGACCTTTACCATATATCACTAAACGAGGCAGCACTGTGGCTTTGTGAATCTTGTTTTAATGGTATTGTGTCTAACATTTATCTGTATTTCTTTTTAAATGTGTATTTTACTCTCACACTTCTTAGATTGTCTTAATTACAGGAGTTTTCTTTTCTGGTAAAACGAACTATTTTGCTGTGATGTTAGTTCAGATTACCTACACTGTTCAGATTACCTATGATAGACAGATTACCTATGCTGTTCAGATTACCTATGATGGACAGTGCTTTCCCTAAGATAATGCAAATGTTCTCATCCTTGCTTGGTCACTAAGTAATGTGTATTTCTTTTTAGATATATACAGGGGTTTACTTGAGTTTTATATTTTATTTCAAGCTGTGCACAGCTTTGTTTTATTACCCTTGTGCCTTGAATTATTATATTTCAGCATTTCTATTAAGAAATAAATAATTTGCCTTTTGTTCAGACAGAAGAAATCATGTGTACCTTGGAAAAGACCATTAGTCTGACTGATTAAAGTAATAGGAATAATTTTAGGGTGGCATGTGCTCTAAGGTGAATTTTATTGCTTTCAATTTGCTGCTGTATAATGTAATAATTGAAGTGGAAGGGTTCTCTGTTTCGCTGATATTACTGGATGTGTTCACAAAATCATGGGTGTATCCTTTTCTGTCTGGTCATTTAAGTTATGCACGATATGCTAAATTAAGTTACAGTTATATATAGTATGAATGACACTGAAAATGTAGTTTACATTAGAAGCAACCTGTACATAGACATAGTATTTGATCCTTGGATTTTCATTTGCATTGCTTAAACATGAGTGAAACTCAAAGAAACGCATATCTGCAGAGTATATATATTGTGTAATATATTAATATATTCCCTGTAAATAACAAAAGATCACCCTGGGTCTAATCGCCTAGGGTTAATTTGACACTCACTATAGCTTGTATTTTCACATTTAATTAAGAATCTGAATATTTGCACACTATAATGGAAGCTTGCTTGCTGACCCTTGTGCTTTACTCCACTGGTTCCCGTGGTCAATTATCCAAGCAATTTAGTCCGCTTGGGCCCCACTGGACCGCAGATATCGGAAGCTTAAAGAGCTTAGGCCAGGCTGCTCTGAAATATCACCTAAATGGCTCTATTTGGTTTGCACCCTTGTGTTATTCTCATTTTACATTCAAATGGATTCAGATCAGTTTTATTTACTGAACTAATTTCACAGTAGACCTGCCACAGAGCTGAGTTACCCAACTTTTTTAAAACTGTAATGATATGTCATTGTCACAAGAGAGTCACAGGAGTCCTCCGCCTTTTAAAAAGAGTGAGCAAATTTGCACCCTGTAAAGTACGCAGAAAACTATACATTAAAAGGTGTTTGGTGACATCTAGCATCTACAATACACAAACTACACAGCTATAGTAGACACATGCAGTGAATATTACAGCTGAAGTACTGTATGGCATAATCTCTGTTACGCTCAGATGTTTCAATAAAGGGCCCCAAAATAAAAATAGTCTTAGATATTTTTATCTGAAATACATTTTTGTTCACATTTTTGGCTAGTGTAATATGCAATGCTATTGTTACTCTGATCAACTCATATACTTAAATGTGATCTTTTTCAAATGTTTTGGACATTTATAATGACATATTATTAATAGACTTTAACACTATTGATTACTATTAAAATCTCTTTATCAATTTATGTGAACTGAATTTTCATTTTCAGTATTGTTTGTGATTGGTAATATTTTATCATGTGTGTTTGTCTGACATAAGGATTCATTTACACTTTTTTACCTCTGTGTGCGTGCATGTGTGTGGGCGCATATGTGCCTGCATGCGTTCACATACATGAGTGACACCCCAGATGTGCCTTTGGTCTGTGTTCCATTTGGCAGCATCTTCAAAGGGGTGGTGGACCACCACGCAAAAGTCACTTGAGAGGGCACCCAAGACATGATTTACATTTCTTTATTATGGCTTTTCGTGCTTGATCTAACAAAATGTTGCCTTTTGTACCAGTATTACATAAGGAGTCTCGCTCACTCCGTTCACCCAGTTACGTAAAAACATGGGTACATGTGCAAAGCATTCAAATGTTATCTTTACTTCTCAGCAAGTTAGTCTAGTGTCTTTTCTATGGAAAAGGGTTCATAGCCAGTTGCTGAGTTCTCATTTGTCCTTGTATGACTGATAATGACCTTGCTGTAGTGTGCACAGGCTGTTATTGCACAGTCTTGCCAGTGGAGGGCAAACTCACTCCAGACATCAAAATGCCCGTAGAGCACCTCAAACACGTAGTTCTGTATTATGAATAATGGAGCTTTTGGAACTCATGTATTTCACTTAGGAAAGTGAGCGAATGAAATTTGTGATGTTTTATGGAGTTAAGTAGAGAGTAGTCACAGTAATGTGTATTCTGAAGTACCTTTTACTGTTCATATAAATGTATAGATGTCTTCTGTTACATATTTATCACGTCTGACTGAAATGGTGGTTAAAAATGGTACTCCATTTGAGAAAGAAAGATCCCCCAAACATGTGAGTGTTGGAGTCGATGCTTTATGAATGTACCACAGAGGGAGGAAGAGGGAGTCTGCAAAAGAAGGAATGTAACAGGTGCTAATCAGAAAGGGAGCCATGGATGAGGGAGTGAGAGAGATTACATCATTTTTCCTTCAATAGTCCTTAGCGGTGTCATGGTGTGTTTATGTGACTCATCGTCATGCACTGCAGAGGACAATGCAGGGTACCTCCACACCCAGACCAAAAGGAAACTTAACAGAAACTTGATTAAGGTGTGACACACCTTGATTAAGGTTGTTTTTGATGATCACAGAACATTTCAAGATCATAAATTCATCTCTCACTGGATGTTCTCAGTTTCTTCACAGACGATGCTGTGGCTGCAACATCTGTATCTGTTGGTTGCAAGAACTATATATACAATCCGTATAAAATAATTGGAGTTGAAAATCCCACACCCTCCTACGTCATCTCTCTCTCTCTTTCTCTCTCACTGACCTGCTGATACAGCAGCACAGACCAACATGTCAGTCAAAGCAGCTGAACAGGTGGTGGTGTAATGGCCACCCCTACCCAACCCCCCCTCCAACACACACACACAGGAGTGATCCACAGCAAGGCTCCCCACTCTAGACGTGAATGAAATCAACTTCGTATAGCTGTCACAATGTACGCATTTAACGAATAAATAGCACACACCACCATGCTGAATCTCTGCCCTCACCGCTGAAACCAAACTTAGGTTATGCTTGTCATGCCTCAGATATATAGCTGGGCCTCCATGACGTGATGGTGTGTGACGCACTCTGCTTCATCGTACGGGCTGAAGTCACAGTGGCTGTGTCTTCCCGTGTACTGTCCTGACACCTTTTGTGTGTTCAGCCATAGAAGCAGTGTGTATACTCTGAAATGGTATACTGCTCCTTATCTGCATTATACTGCATAATATAAGTCAATAATCATAAAGATTTATTTTTACAGGGGTAGAAGTCCTTTGAAACGGATTCCAATGAGAGTCGGAGTGAGAGAGCAAGTGATGGGGGCCTTTAAGTCATCATTGTTTAGCATCAATCAATCAGCAGACAAGTGTGCATGTTTGTGTGTGTGTGGGTGTGTGTGTGCGCGCGTGTGGGCTTGAGCAGCTGTGTGCGCGCACGCATGTTTGTGTGTGCGTGGGTGTGTGTGTGCTTATCCTAAGGTTTCCGAGGGAGCTCCAAGGAGGGGGTTGGGTGCAGGGGGCAGGGTGCTCGTTTGACAGCCCAACACAGTTGGCACAGCCCTGCTCAGAGAGGGGGAGAGAGAGAGAGGACAGGGTGAATTTCGCGAGGAGGAAAAGAGTAACAGGCTCGGGACGCCTTGTCTCCAAAGACTCTTCTTTTTGGAACTACCAGAACAAACTTGAAGAAGGGAGAAGAAGCAAGTCCGGCATGAGAGCTCCTGCAACTAAATGTATTTGAATTCCTGCCTTCCTACACCACGTCCTCTGGTTTCTCTCTCTCTCTCTCTCTCGCGGAAATACCCGGAACACACCACCACTCTCCTGGCCTAAGGGTGCACAGCCTGCTCTTGTGAGTCTTCCTTTCAACCTTTTCTATCATAGTATGTGAGAGGTCATGGGAGCACACGTACTGTTTACGGGTGTGTACACGTCTAGAAGAAAAAGTAAGGCATAATTGCAGTAGGAAGTTTCTGTGATCTTCATTTAATGTCATTTCGGAGTAGGTGTCTCCTGGGTAGTGCCATTTTAATCAGTATCACAGGGAGATATACAGTGTGGTAATTGAAAGCGGGAACTGGGCTGTGCTTTGTAAATAAAGTTAATCATTCTGTCTATTTCTGCAACGCCGGCAGTAAGCCAGGCCTCAGTGTGAACGCTTTCTCTCATCTACGAGATCTGCCTGTTTTATCCACAGCTGCTCAGGCTGAAATCCCTCCATTAGGGAGCTTTGGAGGAGGGAATATGTCCTGTTTAATGAAGCAGCTCTTTTTAATCTGTCACTCTGTGTCTGTGTTAGCAATAGTGACTAACATCAGTTCTCTCTTCTTTTTCTCTCTCTCTCCTCTCTTGCTTTCTCTCTCTCTCTTTCTCTTTCTCAGCAGTTCTAAAGCATTTAGCTATCGCTTACCGATGTATTTTAGGTGGATTCTGCTTCGTCAGTTTTTCGAGAGGCAGGCCCCTCTCCCATCGTAGTTTAACCCTTTGCACCTCCATGCTCTCTTCTAGGGGCAGAGGAAGTCACCAGAGTCCATCCCTCACACCTGATCCTCAGGGGGGAAAAAAACACTGTGTGTGCCTCCATCCCTTCAATCTCCATCTGCCCATCATGACCTTGCTGGCCTCAGAGAGGTCGCTGCTCATCCGTAGCAAATTCCGCTCAGGTAAGAGCACGAGGAATCTTGCGTGGCAACGTGTGGGAGCCTGTTTGCCTGGAAGTCTCTGAGCTGGGCTCTCCTGTGTGAAGCATGAAGTATTGGCTGCAGGTGGTTGTGTGCGATGCTGGTAATGGCTGGTGGTAATAAGAGCACCTTTTGCTTAGATTTTTTCTTTGCTTTCTTGGTTTAGGGGGGAGCCAGGGGCGTTGGAAGTGCTGCTTTAGGTGTGTTTTTGAGGAGGGATATGTCAGCGTACAGGATCATAAGTATTATTGTGACAAAATAAATAACGATTTGAAAGTGAAAATTCCCACTGAAAATCTCATTTGTAATATTTTATAGAACTGGAGCTGTGGAAACTGTGCCTTTCTAAATTGTAGCCCCAAAATGATCAAGCTTAGTAATTATGATAAAAAATACAAATTAATCACTGACTAGGGCATTAATTTAAAGGAAAGAGCATGTCCTTGTTTTGTACAGTCTTTATTTATAGTTTGCATTTAAAAATTATCAAATGTTATTAAAAAAAAACTGTAAGGACCTCTAGCTTTAAAAGCAGATTCATTTACAATTAAAGCAGCACCAGAACCAAAAACAGTAGCGTGATGTGTGATTAATTAGCAGAACAGTGCTAAACATTATTGCTCATAAAGATGTGCATTTTGGGCAAAATGTGCTGGGATTCACTACCTCATGAATTTCTTGGGTTACTGGTATGAGGTGCCCTCAAATAATTGCTTCTTTTACATTATCTCACTTTTATGTCATTTCTAGCTTGAGCCAGAGTTTGAGGCCCAACTGTCAAACCTCTGATGAGTTGAAGCAGGTGTTCTAGACCAGAGGAAGCAGTAGACTGTTGTGACTCTCCAGGGTTGAGAGTGGTGAAGCCCAAACTGCAGTACTGTACTGATCTGGGGCTTACAGGGAGAGTTGTGGTAATGCTGTGTTGTGATGTGTCATCTTCCTCCGTGCGTGATGAAGGACACGTGGGTAGAGGTTAGCCTGGCATTGTAGCTCTCCCGTGTGCTTGGAACTCCTTCAAAAAAGCCGCCCTCTGCTCTTGGTTTTACTCATAAATGCCACGCTGCTCAAACACACCTCCAACTGGGCACATTGGCACCCCTTTCCATCATGTACTTATTAAACACAATGTCCCTGCATCTCCCTCCAAACAGAAATACTGACCTCCACATGTTCTCTTAAATCAGGTAATTCTGCATACCAAAGGGAGATAACTTTGGATGAGTGCCTTGTGACTATGGGGCATTGGTTTATTTACCAGCCACAATGTGAAAGCTAGCCTTTAATGAACTGAGCTAAACCCAAAGACTGTACTAGAGTCATTTTATTCTATTAAATAACTAGTTACAAAGGGCTTAACATGTTAAATAGACACAAAAGCACCATAAATTGTAGGTGTGGAGAACACAGGTTTTAAAGTAGCCTTGTATCACTTGGAGGAAAAAAGGCCCTACTGTGATAGTCTAGATTTTGGGAAACATAGATTATTCCACACACAATACACTTATGTGAGCGACTAACTTCTATCCAAACTATTGCGCAGACATGATGAGAGGTCATTTACTGGCTTTTTCCTCTGTGCATGCTGTGCACAACCAATCAGCACAGGTTTCACAGAGGAATTGAATCACATCCAGACATCACTGCCAAGTTTATACTAGCTAGACATTTAAGGCCAGTCTTGACTTCAGCAAAAGTATTTTTTACTGCTTGTAATAATTGAGCATGACTAATGGCAATAATAATAGCACTTAACACTTCATTAATAAGGAGTCAGGGCTTGTCATATGAAGGAATCTCATTCTGTGCTTGACTGTCCTTTGGTTCTGTATTGTTTCCTGCTTTGCTCTGTCACTGACCTTTGGCTCTGCACTGACCTTGGGTCTGATGAATCATGAGCAAGTTGGCTGTATTCCTGTGGCAGACTCCTGATTCTCAGAGTGTTGTTTTGTTTTTTTTTTCCACCTAAGCCCACTTGACTAGCCTAAATTCCACCTCTCAGGCTGGTTCTTTGCCCAAAAAACACTGGCTTGTGCTATTTTCACGGGTTCCGGTATTACAGTGACATATTATCCTGCGGTGAAGACACAGCTCAGCATTTGGGTGGATGCATCATATAAACTGAAATGAAGCAATTGTAAGCCAGTTGAAGTTTTGAGACATGCGTGGTCATGAGATGTGAGCTGTGCAAGTCTGGTATGTGCCACCCAAGTATGTGCCACACATCAGTTCGCTGGCATACCCCCTGAAAGATTCAGACTTCCTGGGTTTTCTCTGATAACGTCCTCTCCGTTACATCCTGTGCTGTTCAGCTATCAAAAATTCAGCGCAGTGTACCTCTTTGTAATCAGTAGCAACAAGCTGGCCTGAATTACCTAAGCAACATCAAAGGCCTGTGGAGAGAAGCATCTATACTGTCTTCTGAGCGTATGATCTAGTGCTCTGTTAAAAACCTCAATTTTTTTTACACAGGATGACTTTTTGTCGATAAGGAACAGAATGGCGAAGTTGTTCAGAAGGAAAAGAAAAACCTCATCTGCTGATCATTGTCTTTCATGGGTTTTCTACACTGACACAATGCGAAGTGTTTCCCTGGAGTGCTGGAGACTGTAGAATTCTTGCTTTGTTTGCAGTTTTGTTTTTTTAATAGGCCCAAATGCTTTAAAGCCGTAAAGGCAACTGCCTCACAACCTGGAGCGAAGACACCGGCATCTACATTACTGCTGCGTTTTGCAGTGGGTTTCCGCTTCCGCTAACTGTCCGCACTACATTATATTCAGGCGGCAAGCTTTAGCTATGGATAGAAAGCGTAGAACACTGATTTGCAAAGCCCATATGGGCCTTGACAGAGAATGTTTATTTTCCACAGTAAATTGACAAGAGGAAGAAATTACTTAGCACAACTGACTGAGAAAGACAGCAAGCATGAGAGACAGCTGAAGGGGGGCGGGGGATAACCAAAATAGACACACTGAGGGATAAATAGTTACCCCCTCTATATCTCTCTTCACCTGCTTTTCCCAGTAACTGTGTGTGTATATGTGTGTGAGTGAGTGTGCGTACGTGTGTGCACACACGTGTGCATATATTCCAGTGTGTGCATGAATGCGTATGTGTATGTGTGTGTAATGATGTGGGGTATGGCCGGTATAAAATAGGCATGTGTGAGTATTTGTGTTTTGGTGGGGGGGGGGAATTGTACTTGTAGATGTGAGCAGAGTGAGCAGAATTCATATGGGTGCGATGTCAAACACTTTTATGATCACACAGAGTTATTAAACACTGCGCCAGTCGTGTTGTGTAACATTGCACTACACTGCCTACTGTCTTAGACCAAGACCAGGGAGGGCATTTCAGATAAATGTCAAACGCATCAAATACAGTTTATAAATATTCTTTTCAAAATAAGCTTTACACATTTGTTCATTTTGTAAAATTCTGAAACAAATTTATAGAGGAAAAAAATCCCTTGCCATTTTGTATTGCAAATCTTCATGTCTTTTTCTTTTATTCAGTTCTGCAGTTGAGAATACAGAATCGCAGACAACAGAAGGAACTATGTGGTGAATCTGGTGAGTGCATGTTCACACACTCATGATGTGGTCATTACCGTGCCAGACACACTTATACCAACCATCCCAATCTCAATATTTTATTCTCTGGCATTATAAGAACACAATTTGAAACTTTCTTACTTTAGCTCTTTTCTAGCTTTTCACCCTTCTGCCATTCCGACATTCCTTCACGTCCTTAACCCGCTTCCCTAATTCCTCTTTTTACTGGCTTTATCAGCAGCTCCGAAGGCCTCCTGTCCTGACCAAGCAGGGGAGAAAGAGGTGCATGGGGTAGTGGTGAGTAATGAGTGAATATTGACTATGAGCAAAGCCCTGGAAGACGAACTGTTGCTGTGAGAATCAGCATTAACATGAGTGAGTGTATTCTGGGAATCCATTGCTTATGCCTCACGCTTTTGTTGGGCTGCTCTTTTTTCTCACCTGTCCATGACCTAAATACTAGCCAACTGATTGGTAGACGAGAGAATTGCAAAGCGAATTCAACACTACCAATAGGTGGAAGAGACAACGACCAACTGGACAACTTAAGTAGAATTGCTTTACAGTGGACCGGGACCCTTTGTGAAATATAACACAGCTGGATACAATGGATTTAAAAACATTATTTCTTGCAGTCTTAGTCACATGGAAATACTATAAGAATTCTCAAAACATTTTGGGCAAATGTGCTTTCCACTAATGACTAATAATGTCACGTCTAGTGCAACTTACAGAAATACAGTTTGATATAAATTAAAACTGCAATTCACGAAGGAACGTTTGTTATTGCCACAAACACAGAGAGGGCTAACACAAAAATGGTCACACGTTCTGATAAGCTGAAGACAGATCCAGTGCAGCGTACGTAATTCAGAGTTGAAACGAGAAACCACAAAGTGAAGCATTCCAGACACCGGCTGAAGTATATTTGTGGCTCTTTGGATGACCTTTGTCTTTATAAGATGTCTCTGCATTTGCTTCCACTTCACATGAACACAAGGCTGCGAGAGTGTTAGACAATAGTATTGTGTGTTCTGAAGAGGTGTGCTGATGTTGATGGCTGATCTGACCGGGGTGTTTCCTGATACAGCATCAGACAGTGGATGGCACCACTCAGAAGTCGCCCCCTAAAGGTCTGACTGCTGAAACTGCACAAGGTGATTCATTATCAAAGAGGGCCTGGGAGTGGTCTATCGGTCATAACAGTACCCGCCCTCTCCCTGAACTTAAAGCTGGGTCATTTGTCTATGTGTCAGCCAGTGAGCTGAGTCCCACGTGTTTGTCTTTCATGCCTTTTTGCAGACAGGGCTAGTGGTGGTCCTCAGAAACAGAAGAAAGCTCGTCTGGTTGAAGATCTGAGTGAGAAGATCCAGAGACGACCTGGACCACTTGAGCTTCTCCAGAAACACATCCTGCCATTGGAAAATGGTGAGTGGAACTAATAATACATTCAAGAACACACAAATAATCTTCTCAGCTCAGTGGTGCTGTTGGAGGATTATTACAGACTTGTCAAAGCTCATTAAGTTAAAGGGAAGTTCCAGGCTAACTGTAACCTAACCTCTTTGTAGGAATTATTCTGTTACTTCGCATGTCACTCTCAATGCCTTTGGAAGTTCTTTATTACCAGACATCTCAACACACACCAGACATCTGATGCTATTACTGTAAACTACAATCTGTTTAGATTAAAATGTACCTTTGCTTGTCTCCCTCTTGCAGCTCCCATTTGTTTTGCTTTAGCCTCAGATGTCTTTGAAGATGACGTCTCTCCGTGCTCCTCTGCATCTCCCGAGCAACTCGGGCTGCACCAATCCCCTGGCTTCTCCTCATCACCTGGGCTGAGCAGCGACCACTCACTAAGTGATGGGTCACCTGGTGCCACGCCCACCGATGGCAACTCGAGCAGCGTACAGGTATTTTGCCGTTAATAACGTTATCAGACTCCAAGTTTGCCGTTACACCCCCACTACTCATTTGATCGTGTGCTGATTCTACCCCAAAAGCAACCCAATTTAGCGTTGCTCCCTGCAACTGAAAGCCTCAGTCAGCCTGTCACTATGACAGTGGTGGCGTCAAGCTCCATGGCAACGACCGGGAAAGCCAAAGGCATGTGCATCTCCTCTCAGACAACACCTGTGCTGCCGAAGGTAAAAAAAAAAAAAAGAAAAAAAAAGAAAAAAAGAAGAAAATGCACACTGGACTTAATGAATGCAGTTCCACTTTTAAAGCAGTGAAAATGCATTAAAGTTTGTAATCAGTAATGTTAATATAACTTTTTTTTTAATGTCAGCTTTGGGAATTTCATGAAGTTTGCACAATTTATGAGATGTAAAATAAACAAGTAAAATAATTTATCTCTTTTGGCTAAGTGGCAATGATATTTAAAATTTAGCTTGTAGCAATAAAAAGTCAGTAATATTAATTAATATTAGTTATTCAGTTTGCTGTTTTATTAAGTGAATTTAATTGCATTGATGAATACATTTTGTCTCCTTACTTTAATACATCTTTATCATTTTTATTAAACAAAATAAGTCTTACATTAAATCCCAGATCAAAGGTTTATTTATACATACTTGTGATGATTAACAGGAACACACCCTAACATTTTTGAACCAATGAAACTGTGGTACCGTCCTCTGTCATTTCCTTTGTGAGGACTGTTTAAGTAATTGTTTTTGTTGTTCATATCATATCCTCCCTGATTTCTCTCTTTCTGTTTTTATTTTCTGCTCGTCTCCCTGTTTCTCTTTACTTGCTTCTACCTCTCAGACAGCTCATTCCATTCTGGGCGGATCTTTAGTTTCGCCCCGCCCTCCGCGCCCGCGAAAGCCGCGTGACTGCAAGCCTAAGATGAGGAAGTTGAAGTACCACCAGTACATTCCCCCAGACCAAAGGGGCGGGGCCGGAGGCGGTCCCGGAAACAGTTCTCAGAAGAACAACAGTCAGTCTCAGCCAATCGACCCCGCGTACTCTCGTCTCTTACAGCAGCAGCAGGTGTTCCTGCAACTGCAGATTTTAAACCAGCACCAGCAACTCCCCGTGGCAACCAGGTACATTAACCAGCACGCTGCTGTAGACGTGACGGCACCAGCCGCAATCTCACACCTTTGGCGCCTTTTATCTATGGGAGAAAACCTCCACAGCAACCTCCATATGTCACATTAACATTGGCGTTTAGAACAGCCACAGAGCAACTTCAACACCTAATAATTTTCACCGGTCTGCATTGTAAAAAAAATAGAAACATTATTACATTATTCATAAGATAAAAAGGTCTTATAAATATCTCCATTGTGTCTCCAATCAGCAGTGAGAACCAGTTAGTGAGGTTTTCTGGAGCTGTGCCTCAAAGCTGCCCTCGGCCTGTTCCACCAGCAGCAAACCCCACCCCCTTGGAGACAAGTCCCACCCAGAAAATAGAGTTACTTCCTCCAAACCTCGACGACCTAACGGTACGAACCTTTCTAAGCTAAGCTTCCTGACTGAAGGGCCTACTTCAGGACTGCTGAGTGTTTCGTGTGCGACTGTGTCCCAGGTGTCAGAACTTCGGCAGCAGTTGCGAAAACGTGGGCTCCCAGTTTCTGGCACCAAGCCTGCCCTGTTGGAGAGGCTCCGTCCCTTCCAGATGCCCCGCCCCCAGCTGACCCCACCTCCTCTCTGCCACCTGGAGGGGACCCTAGTATCTCCGTGCCCGCCTGGTCTGACCCCCTCTAACGTGGATGTTTCCAGCAGCCCTTCACACGTCTACGTCCAGCCTTCAGGAATGGCGCAACAAGGCTCAGCTGGTGTCGGTTACTTGACCTCCTCATCTTCTTCTGCGGGCTCCAGTCCGAGTCTGCAGGCCCCCTCACCTCCACAGCCCCTCGGCGCCCTCTGGAGGCCAGACCAGGCGGCGGAGGAGCTGAGTGTGGAGCTGGAGATGAGGGAGAGGATTCGGTGCAGACCCAGAGAAAAAATACAGGACGCAGTCACACAGGTTCTGACCATTTTGTTTCTCTAAGTACTCTATGAAAGGTACACAGGTCAACGCACAATCCCTGTTGTCTGTCTGATGTGTCTGACACAAGAGTTGGCCTGTGTAGGACTTTTGCAGATCTCATCAAAGATGAGATATAATGACCTGCCCGGCTATTTACTTGCCTCTCATTTGTGAAACTGACTTCATGATAATCATGAAGATTTCATGGTTATCTGCCCACATAACAATCTTACAGTCATCCTTGCAGCTACTTTGAATTACAAAGATCTTGAGTTACTCTTGGTGTTATTGTTCCTGGCTTTGGCATTGCCAATCTTTCCTACTGTCTCCTCACCTCTCTGCCCCTTTATCCCTCGGCAATCGTCCAGCCGTGTGGAGGCACCCTACATCCGTTCCTGCAACAGGACGCAGGATGCCTGAGAAGGAAGCCAAACACAGAGGGACAGGTAGTGCTGTGGGCACAGGTGAGGGTGGTACAGGCTGACTACACCGCTATGTGGAAATGTGTGGAAATGTGTGGAAATGTGTGGAAATGACTTTTGTGTTGCCAGAAGTTATTCTGAACCGTTATGAATGCAGTCAGACAAAAGCATACATTAGAACACCCCAGTGCTGAGCTCAGCAAAATTACTCAAATTGCTGTGTCATGTTTTGTTTTGTTTTTTAAATTTTGCAATGATGAAAGTAAAATAAAGTAAAAGTAAACATCTCTTGTTGTGTATTGCTGTGTCAGCAGGCGTATTCCTGTCAGCCATGTGACACTATTGGCCAGGATTTTGAGCTTCCTTTGCAAATCACAGCAAGCCCAGAACAAGCTCCGCCCACGGGTGGTCGTAGCCTGGAGGAGCTACTGCAGGAAGCCATTCAAAGAGTACAGGTATGTATGTGTGAGAAAAAGAGAGTGGGAGAATGTGTGAAACAGGGTGTGTGTGTGTGTGTGTGTGTGTGTGTGAGAGAGAGAGAGAGAGAGAGAGAGAGAGAGAGCGAGCGAGAGATTTAGAGTTAACTGTCCTTCCCTGAAACATTCTTTTGAGTAGCATTCATGGTAACTGGCACAACGATGTCATTCTCCATGTCTGCTTATGCCAGATGGAACCCAGTGAGTCCATAGATGACATTTTGGAGGGAACTGTCGGTTCTTCTGGTGAGCTGAATGCATTTTCTTGGACCCTGAACATCTTACATGAAAATGTTGCACTTGCAAATGCTATTTCCTGTTTACACATTCTAAGCACCTTGAATGTCTTTCCTGTCATGTTTTGTTAATCAGATAATGCTCCTGTTTCAGATTTCCAGTTACCTGGCGCTGCACTGCCAGGCTCCCCTACCCCTCCACCTGACCAATTACAACCCACCCAGGGCACCTCCAAAGACGACAGAGTCCTGTCATCTCCACTGTGCTCCTCACTCCTGCTGGAGCTTCCGCCCTCCCCCACCGGTGCCCCACCCCTCTCTTCTAACCCTGCCCCTCCTCCTCCCCCCCTCCCCTTCTGCACCACTCCACCTCTGTGCACCGCCTCCAGGAAGAGGAGGTCCGATGTTCCAGCCTTTGACCCTGCCGACTGGCTGGAGTCGCTCACCTCGGGCCTGCACCCTCTCACGCCACCTACGGCACCTTTCGTGGAGATCGACTTGGGTCTCGATTCAGACCTAAATGTAAACAGAGTCCTTGACCTGATGGTGGAGCAGTGGTGAGGCTTGTGGCGAGCCACACGCGTGTGCGCGTGTGCGTGTGAGTGTGTGTGTGTGTGTGTGTGTGAGTGAGTGTGTGTAATTGGATGCTTGATGGGTAATTACCCACCTTTCAACCCCTGCCTCCCTGGAGAGGTGACCCCTCATTTTTTCTTCCTACCCTTCTTTTACATCCATTCATCTCTGTCCACTGATGTGACCAAACAGATCTGACTGGCATCGACTGCAACTCTCTGCTCCACACAATGTCAGGAGAAAGAGATAGAAAGATGGTGAGCATGAGAGAGAGTGAGAGAGACAGTAAGCGTGAGAGAGATGCTTTGGTGACTTCTTGTTCAAAAAAACATTACACACATGCACATGCACGCACGCGTGCACACACATGCGCACACACCAGAGATTATACGTTGTATGTATAAAACAAAGCAAACTTCCTGTAGATATGCTCCTTACCTCAGTGCCAGACAAACTGTCGGCATGTGGTGAGCAGGCACTTCAGCAGGAGCTGTCGGCAAGCTGTGTGTCTTCGCAGGGAAGCGTATGCGCTCCCTGCGTGTGTATGCTTCTCTTGACTGCTTCCCTTGTGTGTGTGTGATTGTATTCATGCACACACATTCACAGGCATTTATCTACACTTTCCTCGCACTGTGAGTAAGGTGCCTAAAGCACCTGAATGCACTTGTTTCGTTCCCCGTACGTTGTTGTACATTTATTTCCCCGATTGAAAAAAACCGCTGCGTCTCGTGCTGTAGCTCGTGGCACATGCCTCAGAATGGCTCCAGTCAAATCCCTCACCTTCAGAAGAGGTCCTCCAGAGGCACTGCCTTACAATGGAAATGCCTTTACGTACCTCACTTGTCATTACACAAGGAGGCGAACCACCTGCTTCCCAGCTCTGGCACGGAGCCCGTTATTATCCCAATATAAATAAAAAGATTGGGGAAAACTGATCTCAGAGCAGGGCTGTGGAGACAGCTTAAATACTTTACACCACTTGTAGCGAGCGAATCTAGAGGATTTTGACTCACCAGCCCTACCAAGCAAACACTACGAATTTAAAGGGAAAGTCTTTAAGCCCCAACACATTTAAACTTACCTGAAGGGACCCACATGATATCATCTACATCACTTTAATCTTTGGCTGCCTCTTGCTCACGTACACAGTGTAGGCTATTGGACTGCAACCCCTGTGACCCATGCCGTTGGGAAACCTCCACCCACTCCACCCAGCTGAAAGTCTTGGGTTTTTCTGGCGAGAGCTGTAGCTGTAGCTGGCATTTGATAATCAAAGCCACTGTGGTTCCTCGATCCAGGACAGAAATGTCCTGGAGACGAACAGCCTCCCTGCAGCTGGACATTCGGTTTTTCAGAAGTTATGCACAGGTCGGACACGCGTGCTTTACCATGGGGAGTTTCTGTTCCTCACACCTGTTGCTTTAAAGATTAACGTTCATGTTAAAATATATTTGATGCGCCAATAGCAAAGAACAACAACCATCAAAGAAATAAACCCATGAATACCCTTTTCTGTGTTTATTTATCCATATTTATTGAGTAAATTATTCAGTCTGATGTTAATGTTAAAACTGTGTTATAAACAATGAAAAATTAAAGTCTTAATTGATTTTGCCAGCTGGTGTCATTTGTCATAGATTTTGTTATTTGCAAAGAGGCAGGCAAGAATGGAAAAATGAGTTATTCTGTAGCTCCCAGAGCACTGTTTTGGCGAATCACCTCAACAACAACAACAAAAAAAATCATGAATCACCTTAAATCTTAAGACATTTTTGTTTCTGCTCTTGAAATTCCCCTCCAAAAACCTGCATGCCAGAAATAACATTGTTATGGCTGGTCTGAGATGTACCAAGGTAGCCATGGTATTTACTGAGCTTTCATCTTCCATTCCTCCCCTTCGGCCTTCCCGTAATGACTTCACAGCCCATAATATTCCTCCAGAACACTAGAGTGTCAGCAGCAGGAACTGTACTTTAATTCAGCGTATTTCCAAACCTATCAAATTTTGCACCCTTGTTCAGCGTGGGCGAGGTAGTTCCGCTGGGCGCCTCACGCTTCTGAAGTTTAATTACTCTGCCCCAACTATTTCCTTCAATCGGCTAATCTGAGCTGGATATTTCTTAAGGTGTTAAACTTTCTGTAGTCAGCAGTGAAATGTACTTCACCAAGCTGGAAAGAATGTGTCTCTAAATCTAGTCACAATCATTAACTAAAGACAAAAAAGAGAAAAGGTTTAGTTGAAGTAAATCTGAGTATCTGTAAAAAAAAAAGTCAAATATTTTACACATATTGCACTAATTTATTTACAGAGACAGATGGCTTAAATATTTGTTAATCCTAATTGTGTACAGTGTAGATATTCATGCATTATTCATATCTGTCTCTACTGTCTTGATAAAGAGCTTTCACCATATGCAGAGATTAATTAAGTTAAAGTGTTAATTAGATCCTATTTAACACAATATGACAAGCAAAATCTATAGTGCTGAAATCCATACGCAAACTGTTTAGATCATTAAGCACTCATAAGGGATTTCATTCAAAGTATGCTTCTGCTTTATGGCATAAAATGTAGTTTTAGGGGAATAACTAGTTTCTGTACATTTAAAAAACATTGGGCAGTAACACCTGCAAATGTCTTTAGATTGAGGACTGTAAATTCTGTCCCTTCCTCAAAGTCCCATTCAGGAGAACATAAATTTCGACACAAACTTTAAAGTTAAATGAAGTTGGTCAGTCTCTGGAGGTGTGTAGTTGAGGAAAGATGTGAGAGCAGTAAATACAGCTCATGATTGGTGACTTTGGGGATGTCTGTCAGCACAAGTTTAGGGAGGGCTTGTGGCAGAAAAGAGTGATAAAGCTGAGAATGAAATTTGTTAAGCAAGTTTCAAACCACAAATTCAAAATTCACACTGAAATTTAAATCATGAGGCTTTACTTTTCCTCTTGTGGCTACTACCACACTTTTACAGCTTTTTTTCAGTTGCTAAGACCCAAAAACTGGTACTTGTAGCACAATTTTGGAAACCACTAACTCGTGTAGTCTATTTATTGACCTGGTACACTAAACCATAACCAAGTTCTCTGCCTTAGCAATTCTTAAAAAAAAATGTTTTGGAAAACAATGCCAAGCAAATGCCACACCCTCATGCCAATTACCCAAACCCAGTCCGCTAATTCTTTTGGCTAATTTTTACATATCTGTAGAAATTAGAACTTGAGCCCTATAAAGA
>NC_137510.1:23387500-23407500 GCF_041902795.1 Electrophorus electricus
CCGAGCCAGGTGGAGAAGAGCCCAGAGGCAGGAAGAACTGGGAGCAGGGGTCAGTACTGCACAACAAAGCCAAATATGGTCCTTTGCTTCCCATTGGTCAGGTACTAATTGTTAAATATGCCTAAATAAGGAATTGTACATAGGCAAAAATAACCCTTTGGCTTAATCATTTTTTTATATTTCAAATGAACAACAATAATTTGTGCTTGCAGCAGCTCTAAAAAGGAGTCTGTGCTTGACATTTGGTGAAAGGAACGACTGATGTTGAAGTGTTGATTATGAAGGGGTCTCAAAAACTCATCTCAGCAGACATCATTTATTTCAAAACAGCACACCAGTTTTGTGCTTCAGTGGAGAAGGCGTTTTATTTCCCCTTAAAACTCATATACCCACCCTGGTGTGACTCAGGACATGAAATATATATAACATGAGCAAGACTCTACTGTAACTTTTACAGTCCATCTGTGGGTTGATCCCAAAGCCAATCAGATTTTACTCCCTTCAATTACTAAGAAAAATATATTGCATCCAGATGTCAAGCAGAACGGGCATTTCAGTTGATATGATGACTACAAACTTGTAGCCCATCTAAACTAGGATGCCAGAAAACAACTGGACTGTGAGAAACAGGTCTCTGGGTAATCTTGGAGAGCAGAAACCAGTGAAAATTCCACTGTGAGCTGTGTGACTCAATTGAGATTGAGTTTAACAAGCCTCTTCTACTGTCAGCCGGAGACCTTTCGGGAACCCCCACTCCTCCTCTCCGGAACTCCTCCGCGTGTGTAACTTATCTCCTCGCATGGACGAACCTCAGCATAACTCATCCAGGACACCTGCAGTAGCGCAATGCAGCTGTGCTCGCAGGTCCGGGGCACCACCACTTTATCATGTGGCCTCGGCGACTTACGCAATCACTGCTACCTGCCTCAAGGACACAAGGGTTTGCCCGAACGCCATGCGCATCTGTTGGTTTGTTTGTGTGCGCATGCACATGCGCTATGCGAGAACGGGTCCTGCAAAGTGGAGTATAAACAGACCGGCGTGGTTAATAATTAGCGTCTAATCACAGTGCTTATCTCGCACCTTGTGAACTGCCGCACTAAAGCGCAACCGCTTTTAGAACAGCAAATCCATCTTACATTATTTTGCGTATAGCGCTACTGAGCATGAGGTTTGACCAATGCGAGTGTTACATCTCCCTTACCTCCGCCTTACAAAGCCTGCATGTAAAAAGGTAGGGGCTAGTTATGACTCATCGCATGTAGCAACTAATGCTACGCCATTAAAGCCGAGTTCTATAAAAACCAGTACTTATGTCCATCTATTGCCACTCAGTATTATAACTATAATTTGTTTTCCATGACTGTGCGTCCATGTAAGTACTGTGCGTTTACGACTGCTTCTACGATCGCCAGATTACCGCTCTGGCTTTTATGTGCTGCAGAGTGGAGCATCACCTCGCGCTACCTTGCTGAAAAGAGACTCCCGGGGTGTTGTGCCCATCCGTGCAACCTTGCTCAGTTCAACACGGTATGAAGGACACTTAGGGATGAGTGCATTGCTGGCACACATTTCTGCACAACCCCACATGTTTAAGGATATTTAGCCATTTACAGTATGTGAACAGCAGAGAACAACTGATGGGCCAAAATTTTTATTTATTAATTTTTTGCCTGCACAATGGTTTATGTATACGCTCAGAATGGCTTTTATCAACAAATGATCATTGTTCAGAACGGGCAGAGGTACACGTGTTTGCCTTGGGAGAGAGGAGTGATGTATTGGTTCCAACAGCCAATAGGCAGTTGCATTCTAGAGCCATAATTTTGTTGAAGCTAAAGGCAAGCCCCTAGTAATTAATGTCTGTCTAATTGACCTTTGGTCAGGTAGATGAATCATGGAACCTGCCTGTAGGGCCCTCAGCTGCCCTGACCTTCTCGACATTAAATTGATATGCACATACATGGACACACACACACACACACACACACACACACACACACTTAAATGAACAAAGGCAAAACATGAAGATTATATAATTTAAAGTGGTCACGGGTCAGTTGCTTAGTGTGTAATTATAAGACATACTGTTTATGACAAAGCATAATAATAATTGTTTATGACAAAGGGCATAGTTAATTCATTCATGGGCAGATAGTTAATGTGGACTGCCACTCTCAAGCTTCTAGCTTGTTTTACTATGCCTATCCTCATTGTAGTTTTTTATCTTTGTAGTGTGCCATTGCAGGGAAAACAATATTTATGTTGTGAAATTAATACTCAGTGTAGTATACAGGCAAGCTATAAATTTTAGAAAAACTCAGTTAAGCAACCTGCCTTTCCCCTCTCCATGTATGTGGCCTATATGCTGTTGATTCGTGTAGTGCAAAATCCTGGGGCCCCATCACAAGAGGCAGGGCCTTGTTATTTACCTGAGGGCCTCCCACGGCACCCTGCATGTCCCTCTCCTACATCACTGATGCATCCTGTGCTACGTCATTAGCACAAAATTAGCATCTGATGCTAAAGAAGTCCTTTGTCTCACAGACATGGGACAGCTTGATAAATGGTTATCATCCAAGGCGTGCAGCTCAGTTCATTTAAGTACTATTCTGCTTAAGTCAGCTGATATCATCTGCTCTTGCCTTTTCTCCGTTTTCTTCATCTTGCGTCTGTGTTTTTATTCCCTTTGATGAGTTTCATCAGAGCAGAGGTTGGAGGATGAACCCCGGAGGCCCGTGTGCCGGTCTGTGCCAGCGTGTGCACGTTAGCTGAGCAGAGGCGTGTCGTGGTGGATCTGTTGTCCCTGTTGGTTGCCTGTTTGAACAGGTGTAACAGGAGAAGCCAAACGAACCCAGAGAAAATGATTACATAACGAGAAGCTCACCATCACTCTACATATGTCAACACAGCCAAACACACAAGGTCACAAGGTCATCACCACTCGGTGCGTGGCTCGTTTAGGCTGACCAGTCGGCTCGGTTGGTTCGAGCTCTAACCTGGATGCCCACTTAGGAACTGCACGGTTTCCTTTTCCACGAAAGCTGCCCTGCTCTGGCTGAGCTGATTCATTCCGACCAGTCGCACGTATTTGAATAGGCTCAAGTTTAGTTTAATGATGCTTCCTTTGGCCTACTCGACCAATTTTGACAAAGCAGAGAGCACTGGGGAGTAACGGTAAATTTGGAGGGTTAGATTCAGAGGAGAGGAGTCACTTGAGCTAATGATAATAAGCTCTTTCGGTATGTAGATAACAATCTGAATGGCATGGTTACAGAGAGAATAATTACAGCCACAATTAAACAAGAGAATCTCAAATTCAGGTCAAGCGCTCTACAGAACCATATCTCTCACATAATGTCTCTTCATCATTCTCTCCCTCTCGTACTCTCTCTCTCTCTCTCTCTCTCTCAATCTCTTTCCATTTGTTCTTTGAGAGTGGGCTATCTTCTCCTTTCCTTTTAACATCCTATCCCTGATTGATTCCCTTTACCCCCCCCCCCCCACCGCCAGTCCCTGTTTGTAGTCATGCTAGTATGATTGTAATGATTGCACAGGCTTCGCGCTTGTGATGAGCTGTGGAATTTGGCCCCGTGAGCAGACAGCCCCCTCGATATTTATGAAAGCCCAGCCTGCCATCCTCACCCTCCTCTGAAAGGCTCTCTGGGAAGTCCAGAACATCTGAAACATAGCTAGGCTCACTAAAGTGATGCTATGGTCCACACTGCAGGGCTCCTGGAGGCTTATGTACAAACCTTCGGGTTCTGTTATATGTGGTTAAGGGTAGCCTACTGTTAGGTATACAAAGCCTCGGTGGGGAATCAGAATAGTTGCTGATATTATGATTTCCGATTTTAAGGGAAAGTATAGGATGCTCTGATCAACTGGTCCTATCGTGTCTTCATTGAGTACACAACAGGCTCGTGTTCTTAGACTTGGTAAATACTGGTGAACAGGCGTTACATTACTACAGGAAACAAGTGACTGATCATATTGCTGCTTTTATGTGAACCTCTTGCAGACCCTCAGTAAGACAGCAAGATGTATGGCTTTGCATGTCTTATAAGTGAATGGTCATTGAATTGTATTAATCAATACTAAGTCAG
Organism: Electrophorus electricus; assembly: GCF_041902795.1. Classification (NCBI taxonomy): domain Eukaryota; kingdom Metazoa; phylum Chordata; class Actinopteri; order Gymnotiformes; family Gymnotidae; genus Electrophorus; species Electrophorus electricus. The sequence goes on from NC_137510.1 coordinate 23,391,607, forward strand.
GCTGGGTACGTAATTGTGTAGCTGATCTGGGTGAGCCCGTGGATATATATCCTTGTGCCAGCGATAACCTCAAACCCACCGTGCCACCTGTTTAACTGTCATATCGTCATACTGTCATATTGACTATCTCTTCTCCAGGTTTGAATGAACTCTGTGGTCCCAAGGGCACCAGTGCAGCTTCTGCCACTGTGTACTTACATTGACCCAGCATTAATGTGCATGATGTGGAACTGCAACATGGTGCGGGTGTATTCGTGGGCGTGGACGTGTGTCACCTGCATATGTTGCTCATGTGGTCACTGACTGAACTACATTTTCACTCCATAACACTGAGCCTGACAATGGTACAAGCGATTACAGATTAAGCATTACAGATTAAAGATTACATATGGAAAAAACTGATAATCTAGTGAAACTGATCTTTGTCTGGATAGATAGATAGATAGATAGATAGATAGATAGATAGATATAGATAGATAGATAGATAGATAGATAGATGGATAGAGATAGATAGATAGATAGATAGATAGATAGAGATAGATAGATGGATAGAGATAGATAGATAGATAGATAGATAGATGGATAGAGATAGATAGATAGATAGATAGATAGATGGATAGAGATAGATAGATAGATAGATAGATAGATGGATAGAGATAGATAGATAGATAGATAGATAGATGGATAGAGATAGATAGATAGATAGATAGATAGATAGATAGATGGATAGAGATAGATAGATAGATAGATAGATGGATAGATAGATGGATAGATAGATAGATAACCATTTCTGAACATCAAGAAAGATTTTCCCACTCTGCTTCAAAATGCAAATAATTGAATTGAGAATAAAAGAACGGAAGGTGTGAATTAGAATGAGAAAGCGAGAGATGTAGTGGATAAAAGGGAAAGAAATGAAATGGAAAAAGAAAGGGAAGTGCAGGGACGAAGGAGGTGAGAAAAACGGTTCAGAAGATTTTAGCCCCCAGCCATCCGCCATCTCAAACGAAGCACTGTGTGCTGGTTAGAAGTGAGCCACGCACAGTTCAGCTTTCCGCGGCGTGGAGAAGATTGCCTGGGCTGGCCTGGCGTCTTACTTTCTCCGCCTCTGTAACTGAGCATCATTGCTATTCCTCTCATGTGTGAAGGGGGAGAAGAGGCTCTCTGGCTGTTTGTCATAGGGTGAAGTCTCTCTCTGTAATGGTGCATAATGACCCTGGCGTGTGATGCTGTGAGTGTGTGTGTGTGTGTGTGTGTGTGTGTGTGTGTGGGTGGGTGGGCGCGTGCGTGCGTGTGTCTGTGCATGCACGGGAGCAGGGCAGCGTGCTGGATGCCTCTCTCTGCAGGAGCGCATCGTGGACCTTATCCCGTGTGTTCGTGCGGAGGTATTTGGGTTATGATGGACGTCTTTTAAAGCATTGTTGCCCAGCGAGGGAAGACAGTAATTCTGGCCTTGTGGATCGATAAAATGTGTTATATCAGGAAGCATTGGGCTTCATTAGGGAACATATGCTGCTGTGCCGTGCAGCACTAACCACTGAATTAATGGCCTGGGCCAATTAAATTTGGGTCCTTTATGGTTGTGCTGATTGCCATATTTAGGGTCTGAATTTCAATGAATGCCTCGCAAACATTCTCTCTCAGGGGAGTGTGTGTGTTTGTGGGTGTGTGCGTGTGTGCAGGGGGGTGGGGTGTTGCTTAGTTTGCATGTGTCGACTCTGTGTGTTCATGCGTGAGTGGAAAGGAGACTCCAGCAATATAATTGCTGCTCATAAATTACCCTTGAGAATTATGCTTTTAACCCAACTACAATTTATTATGATAATGATAGGTTAGAAACCAAAAAACATCTATATCACAGCCTACTCACTAGCCTTCCAGTCTACCATGTGGACTCGCTTACCCCTGTACTGTAAATAACGCCGCACAGACTACAGGAGCAATGCAAAAATCACACCTGCTGTCTGAGAAATGTCTTAAACACCAGATTTCAGGGACATTTCATGACCTGCATTTTCAAAGAGCCAATCCCCAGGAAAGCAATGCTCTGCTTGCCTAGGAAAGTTATTGTGTCATAATCTATAGTCTGTCTAGCAGAGTAAATGCACAGAGTGGCTGACTATTAGAAAAGAGAGTTCTGGACAAGCGCTACAGACGTATGCAAATTCTACTCGTGGGCTTGGCACATGCCACCCACAGGCCACAAGCGATGTGTAACGTTCACCTGGGAAATGGAAGCTTCTTACAAGCCGAAGGATGGAGACTCAAATGAACGGGTGTGATCAGGGTGCATCCCACACACGCACGCAACCTTCCCGACAGCCCTTCCATTATAATCTGACTGTCAGGCAAGTGATCCTGGGATGTCAGTGAGTGTGTGAGGTAAAGGTTGGGTTCAACATGGCTGCGTTCACCTGGAATGGAGCACAGGCCTTGATCGGATGAATTCATCTCATACCTAAACCTGCTGTGGTGCTAAAGAGAAGGACAAGAGGCTAGCACAAACACAGGAATGAATTTTTAAACATCAGAACAGAACAGGCCCCACGTTTTGCAGAGCGGCAGAATAAGGTTTTGAACACCGCCTTCTAATCCGTGCTCTGGCTTTGATAGCAGGTCGCGCTTTCTGTCTGTGTGTTTCGTGCCGTTTCTCAGGATTCGACGCGAGTGTGTTTTAGAGAGGAGCTCTCTCCTTTCAGCAAACGACGTGCGGCTCGAAGAACGCTTTCCTTTGAGAGAAAATGATGGATGGGGTGGAGGCAGGAAGAACAGGGAAACCAACGCTGAAAGGGTAGGTACGGATAAGAGAGGAGAAGTTGGGAGAAAGACACGGAGCTGGGAGGGAACTACGCGGAGCGCTCGGTACGTGAGCGGGGAAAGGGGGCAAAATGAAAAGGGAAAATAAATCGTAAGACATGAATGAAGGCCACGATAGCCATGAGACGAAGCAGGCCATTTTTGCTGCAATTATATATGAGGAGCGCGCTGCTGAAGATGGCGTTAAAAAGAAAACTTCCTTCTTCCATTGTAACGTAACGTTGCCTTTATGCACTCTCAGGCCTCTCTCGACAGAACTCGATTTTATTTTATCTTACTTTCCCAAAGCAATTAGGTCTTCGAACATCAAGGTGTCAAAAAACTGTTTAAAAGCCCAGTCATATTCAATTAAACCCTTTTACGGCACAGTGTCAGATGCAGGCCTACACTGTCTAAGAAGTTTAAATGATATTGTCAGCTATTTTTTTCTCTCTCCAGAACTGAGAAAGGGAAGAGACAAATACCACAGTGTTAACCCTGAGTCAATTTATTAAACAATCCACATGTAATTCTTATGAACATCAATGTACACCAACAATTCCCATGTAGAATCATGAAGAGATCAGAACATTTTAGATTTGTTTAATTTTTTTGCATTTTCTAATGAACTAATTCTCAATTACAATGTAGAGACCAAACTGTCTAGTCGGCTAGAATAAGAGTTGACCGAGGCCCTCCACTTAAACCTATTCCACAGCTGGGTTTCCTACTCAACTCTGAATTGCTAACAAAGGATTTCAGTGCGTTTGTCTGAGGGACTTAATCACACATCTTACTTTGCTCCTATTTAATTATTCATATGATACTGGGGAGCATATTAGCTCATTTGTGAGCTAGAGTGCATTTTAAAAACCCATTTGGTCAGTGTACTGATGTGCATCATAGGTTAACCTAGCATGTCCCATTCACCATATAAGTGGGTTGAATGAATATAACAGCTCAGTGCCCCCACTCAGTGAGCCAAGGGTATGTACTAGATAGCAGTTCACATCGCAGAGTGCCTTTTATGTCATGGGGTCTTGTTTGTCTTAAGCAATATGGTTATAGTCTTCGCAAGTCCAGGAGAGACTGGTCAGATTCTATTCTTCATTTTGTAGGGCTGTGCTTTGTGTATGCAAACCGGTTCTGTGCATGTAGGCAGTGGAACAGACCACTGACAGCGTAAATTTGTACAAATGCCAAATGCAGCCTGGGACTGGCCACCAGCCTACGCTAGCTGGGGGGCATCTTTAGACTGTCGCAGGTCCTTATGTATGTACAGGCAAGCTACCCAAAAGGCATTGTGCAGATACAAGTCTAGCGAGCTGAACCGTGCATGAAAAAAGTCAAGGGTGCGCTACTGGTGGGCTACTGGCTTAAGGACTGGAAACTCTGTGCAATACCTTAAGGCAGATAGGTTAGCTGCACATGGAGGAGGTTCCTATGGTGTTACTTCAGAAGCTGCGTAAGACACAAAACATTAATATACAGAGAAAAAAATGTAAAAGGGAGGGGCTCCCCCGTGTAGACAGAAACCCTCTCAAGTGGATTGTGCAATTTGCATCTACAAGACTGTGCATAGCTTATATTTATCTTTAAAACACGGTGAGTGTGAGCATCCCGGTGGCCTTCGTTGGTTACACGTTCAGGCCTGCTGCTGAGGTGGTCACTGAATCTGTGAGGAGGAGCTGTACTCGTCACTCTGAGGTCGAATTCATCCTCATAGGCTTGTTGAGTGAGGAAGAGGAGTCACACGACGAAGAATCTGGGATCACCAAAGTGTTCACGCCCATCTTCTTCAATGACGACTCATCCGTGACGGAGACGGAACGGGAGAAGGAAGGGCGTAATGGAGCAGCTGAGGGGGAGGAGTAGGGTGGAGGATGAAGAGGACAAAAAGGAGGAAGAGGAGGAGAGGAATATTGACAGGCAGGAAAGAAGGAGAAAAATTTAACTCAACCATCTTTTTACACCTACAGCATTGTTCTGCTTTTTTCTGTAAGGGCAATATAGTCTTTGTTGGCATCAAAGTATATATACTACAACCTGTTTTTTTGTTGTTTGTTTGTTTTTTGTATGACGCATCTGGCATACGGCAGTCGTTTCAGCCATATAAATGAGCTACATGAGAATGTTGAGCTGGGGTGGGGTGGGGTGGGTGTCGTCGACCGACACCACGATGGGTTTCGTCCGGATATCAAAGCAGCGGTGCGTCGCTGACCGCTCTGTAATTGCTGTCAGAGATGCCATTAGCACCGCACACTGCAACAGACGACGGGGCACAGGGGTGTGCTGAAAAAGCCCCCCCCCCACACACACACACTTCCACACATGCCGACGCGCGCACGTGCATACGCGGAAACAGGGTCGGTAGCGTGGCACAGGGGCTTGATTGATGCAGCTCGTGGAGAGGGCGGGGGGTGTGCTTGGGAGCGTGAGCGCGTCGCACTGCTCGTCGCCGCTGCGCAAACGCGCTCCGACGTCGCTTAGCACGCCCTTCCATCCCGCGAGCCCTGCTCTGACACCGCCTAGCACGCGCCCCCATCCTGCGCCGTGCCCCGGGGCGTGTCGCCCCGTCATCTGCACGCGCTCACTCTCACCCCTTCGCCTCTCTCCACATCTCCCCTCTTATCCTCCCTTCCACAGAAGGTTTGGCAGGTTATTAACATACCGCTCCGTTTTGTCCTAACGGGACGTGAGGAAGCAGTGCCGTGCCAAACTGCCATTGCACGATGGGACTCACTTCCAACATGCGTATTAAACCTAAGAGAGTTACGTTTGACACTCTAGTTTGTTTACAAATATGGAGATTAGCTAAATTTAGCTGCTGTCAGATAGCTAGCTACATAGCTAATCCGCTTGCTTACAAAGGCTAACCACTGAGCTAGGTGGCTATTGGTACTAGCTAAATTATACAAATTGACCTGTTTTAAACAGCTTCCTTATTAAAGTAGCAACCATTTATTATATGCATATGCATTATTTTACTTCTGTACAAAGAAATCTAAGTTGCAGGCACATTTAAACGTCCTGCCACTATCGCCAAACTTGTCATTGTCTGACATTTTTTCCAAATTTTCCAGATGTGAGTTTCTCTTCCCTTTCCATTTTGCATTGCATTATGGCACGATAATGTCTATCCAAACCATACTCAAAAAATGACTGCTTCTAAGTTTACACTGTGGATTTTTCAGTATACTCAATTTTGCCATTTTAAAATATACTACATACTCAAAAACCAGGTAGTATTAGTATTCACTCTCGTTCATAACCTCCCAACACCCCTGCCACTTCTACCCCGGATCCCTGGGCCCTCGTGTGGGAATTTTACCTGAGTCGAAATGTTCACTCTTCAGCTTGCTGTTGGTCTCCTGCTGCAGTCGCTTTTCGAACTCCCTCACGCCCTCCAGACTCATCCCTGCCCCGGCACAAACAGCAGTGGCTTACGGAGGCTCGTTAGAGGTGCGTCTGCCAACGCACGCCAGCGCTTTGCGCGCACAGTACGCAGTGTATGAGCAACAGCTGAATAAACTAATAACAATGTGGGCATAACTGTGCGCAATGCTGCGCACCTCAGGAGTGCACGTATGTCCTGTCATGTATTTAGGATGTATGCTTTTAGGGTCCATACTATAATTAAACAGTAAAACATTGTTGTTATGGCTTAAAAGCATTGTAAAGTTTCATAATCACCATGCCACTCGTCCACCCATGCCACTGCCTGTCTGTGTCCCACCAGCAGGATGTCACGAATGTTCTGTAACAAAGCAAAAAATAGCACAACAGTTTTACACACACACACACACACACACACACACACACACACACACACACACACACACACACATATATATATATATATATATATATATTATATATATATATATACACACACACACACACACACTATATGCCAGAGGAGTCATGGGAAGTAGAGTCTGGATCTCCACCTTGTGGATGAAGTCCTCTGTTCTGCCCTGGAAGCCGTAGACCTCAAAACTGCACTCAACTCTCTTGTAGGAGCACATAATGGGTTTTGTGTTGTTTCTCCAGCCATCCACTAGGGGGCCCCGGCCCGTCTTGTCTGAAACCCAGCATCTTAGGTCCTGGGTGGGTTAAAGAGCCACATATTACATGCTGTGTGAACAGACCACTGTGTGTGTTTGTATGTGTGAGAGAAAAAGATTACATTCTGTGCTGAGAGTGCATCTTTCTAAGATTGTGATCCAAGTGACAGCACATTTCTTCCCCCGTGTGTGTGTGTGTGTTTCAGTGTATAGTGTACTCATTTAGGTGTTTGCCCTTTGGATATATACCCAGGCTGGATACTGGAAGTGGCAACACCTTCTTAAGAGATTATAGCAGATTGCAGTGATAGTTGTGTGTGTACCTCTGATTTTTTGTAGTGCTTCTCAGGAATTGGGTCACTCAGTATGTCCAAGAAGCAGACACTTTCTCTGGGGGTGGGGCTATCTCCAAATACCTGCGCAGGTGACATCAGAGAAACAGGTCAAGTGATTTTTCAAAGAGCTCAACTGACAGTTCGGTACACTAGAGAATGTCTCAAGCACTTGACAGATCACATGACACACCTGAAAACACATCAGAAACACACTAACCAATACACAAAATTACATCTGTCAGAGCCTAGGGGGTTTCTCATACATTACACATTTACAAGCCAAAACGCAATCCTACATACACGAACACACCACATGCTGGGTCCAAAAAAACCCCACCCAGACTGAACAATCACGACAAAATCCCAGTGCCAAGAAAAGTCCCACTGTAACCGTGGTACAAGGGAATCCTTGGCACGACAGTCCATGCCAGGGAGGTGAGATGAAAAACTACAGGTTGGAGGCAGCTTGAGTTCTGCAGAGGACGGCGGGTGAAGGAGGACCCTTGCCAGCGTCCGCCTGCCCCGCCGCCCAAGACAAGTGGGACGAGGGCGGCCCCGGGCCCTGCACGTGCGTCTTACAGCGGCCGGGATGAAAAGGAGCCAAGCGGGACAGGGGTGAAAAAAACGCTGTGCAGGATTGTGCCATCGGTGGACACTGTTGGAGAATACCCCCACCCCACCCCACGTGTCAGTTCCTGTACTGGCTCCGGCTCCCACACATCACCCCCCCCCCCCCTTATCCTTTCATTTATTCATTCATTTATTTATTTATTTATTTATTTATTTATTTAATCTATATTTTATTCAGCCTTCTCCCCTGGCTCCTTCACTAGATATTCTCTCTCTTTCTCTGCAGTGTTGCTTCGGTGTGTGTGTGTGTGTGTGTGTGTGTGTTCACTGAAGCAGCACTGGTGCATGGACAGTTTTCTTGACTCTTTTCTCAACCCTCTGCCTGCAATTGTGGAAGTCATTTTATGCCAAAAGTATTTACCCAAATGTACAAAATGATGGTCTTTTAGGTGGAAAATTGAAACATCAAAATGTGAAAACACTTGATGAAAACACGAACAATGCTTTTTTAAATTCAGGAATCCTTCTTTTGCTTATGAGTTTTTAGGTTTATAGGTGAATGAGCCTTAGAAAAAGGCACACACCTAAAATGTCTAATGGTGAATTAGAGTTCGGAGTGACAAGTCTTTGAACTTTTAGTCATAACCTCAGTGATATTAGCATTTAAAAATAGACTGAATCTGGATGAATCATGCATTAGGTGTATAAGGTACTGATTCTCACACAATAAGCTAGCATATGTGACCTGCTTGACCTGTTTGTGTTCTCACTTGTGTGTATATAATGAGAAGGAAGCAAATTACTCTAAATGATCATTGATCCCCATTGGCTATTCTCCATTCTGCAAAGTTCATGTACATAGTTTACAAAACCTGCCTGTGCTCAAAGTCTATTCAAACCCTAATTGCATTTGACCGGTCTTTCAAAAACTGATCGGCTGCATGACAATGATACACAACACAATGATGTTCCATTAAGATGTTGCACCAGTTCCTTGTGCAGTGTAACCAAGTGTGTAAACATAGTGTAACCAAGGGTATAAACATAGTGTAACCAAATGTATGAACATAGTGTAACATAGTGTAACCAAGTGTGTAAACATAGTGTTTCCAAGTATGTAAACATAGTGTAACATAGTATAACCAAGTGTATAAACGTAGTGTAACATAGTGTAACCAAGAACAGCTCAAAAGAACTGATGAGAACCAGCGTGCCCTGTGTTAGAAAACAGCTCAAAGCATCCTATTAGAAAATGATTTATTTATAACAAACTCAAACCAGAAGGAGGGTGTGGAAAAAGGAAAAGCAGGTAATAAAGTACCATGTTCCACCATAGCAACACTTTACATGACCATAGCAACCTGATAACCATTCGAGCTCAACTAACCACATAGAAAACATTTCCAACCAAGGAACTCCAACCTGTATTAGTCCCAAAGCTTGGTTTTGAAGTGAACGTCCTAACTGAAATCACCTGCCTCGTGTCTCATTTGCCATAACCTGCACATTTCATAGTACCGCAAAACCTCACTAATTAATTCACACACACATCAACAAATCCATCAGACACCAGTGAGCTTCACTGCAGGGTACTGTGACACAGCAGTCAAAGGACGCATGAACAATAAACAGCGATGTTTCTGTAAGAAACTTAGATCTCAAATGTGTCCTAAAGCAAACAATTGCATTGTTTGAGTTTGTCGCCTATCACAGATGGTACATGATAATCAGACTCTCAATCACCTGAAGTGTAAAGCTATAAAGGCTAATACTATGGGGTTTTTTCCTGGATCATGACCCCGACAGGGCACCGTCAGACATGCCTGACCTCCGTGGCCTGTTCCCCTAAGCTAAAAATGCCCCAGCATTCAAATAACTCAAACAAGCCTGAGGTCAGACATTCTGGACCATCTCAGTACTGCAGTCACCCATGCCAACCCCCCGCGTTTAACTCTTTAGTGAGGCGCACGCTCAGAGCCTGGAAGCAGCGCTTAAGCATGGCCCTTCTCAGGTTCTTCTAGGCAACACACCTCGCTGGAGACACAGCAGTGATGGCTGCCCTTATCTCTTGGTATTTCCGTCACATCCCCATGAACTTACAGCTGCTGTCTCAGATCCTTAAGAAGACTAATGTCTGCTCCCCAGTGTCAGAAGTGGACACTTGTGTGTCTCGTAGCAATGCATATCATGAAAGGATAAAGCCAAAAAAAGAAAAGAAAACCCAAAACAAAGAAAGTACTGTTCTGGTTCTTACATTATTTTTGAACTTTTTTGTTATGTTGGCACAATTTTGAGTCTATTAAGGAAATATTTAACCGCTATAGATTGTACTGTTTATTATTTTCCCACATATACTTTTTCAAAAGACCATTCTAAAAAATCTTTTTGAGCTGAATTGTCAATTTTCTACTGCATTATTTAAGAACTTAAAATCAATCATTCAGAAATTTTATTTTAGCACCCAGCCTTATGTATGTATGTATACAAGATTCTCATATGACAGTGGATGCCAGTCCCACTATATGCAGGTACATATGTGAATTATGGACCAACAACTCAAACAGTAAGGAACCATGAATATCTGTGGGGATAGAATGATAGCTAAGTATTTTGCTAAGTAAATAATCTATCTGAAATTGTGGGATGCTGTAGTATTATCTCACAACATTAAATCTTCAGTCTTGACTTTTTTAACTTATACAATCTCTAGTAACAGGTTTCCAGTACTGGAAGATAATGTTTTTTTTTAAAATCTACTGCACAATCTCAGGAATTACATTTATAGTATTTAGCTGCTACTTTTATCCAAAGCAACTTACAATTCTGAGTGAACATAACTTGAGCAACTGAGGGTTAAGTGTCTTGCTCAGGGGCCCAATGGTGGTGCTTGAACTGGCAACCTTCCAATTACAAGTCAAGTATCTTAACCATTGAGATACCACTTCCCTGCGTTATTTGCAATTTCCACTGTTTCTGTCTTCCTGTATATAAAAGGTCACAGTGTCTGACTAATCCATGGGGTGGCCACTTCTGATTCTGGACGGTTTAGTTCTGAATCTAATAACCAAGTGCTAGTGAAGCCCTTGATTAGCAGTTCAATGTTGGATTATCGTTGGACAACCTGCAGGATGGTATATCTGCAGGCCTGGAGTTCGGTAGAGCCAGACTAACTTCAGCATTGCTTTGGTACTTTCTAGTTCACCTTACTAGCCAGGGAAGAAAGGGTTAACTAACAGGAAACCTGGTAGTGGAGTCCATTCCACCACAGCAAGAACTAAAGATACTATATTTTGCCATTTTAAAGCCATTTTTGTGTGATTCTATTAAAAACAAGTGATTTTAACTCTCAAAATCACGTATATGATTTTGAACTAAAATGTTTTATGTGCCTCTCTCTGCCTCTCCAACTTACTGAGACTGTGTTCTAGTTATTAATATTCGCAAACCAACCTATATGTTCATTAATATTCATTAGTTGACTCGTGTACATTCTGAGTATGAATATGCGCACTGCCCCTCAAATATTTTCTGTAGTCTGACAGAGTATATGAGGGAGAATAAGTGCAGCAACATCAAGTGTGAGGGTTTCAGAGTTGAGAGTTTATAAATAACACTTCATAATGCCGTTGAATACTAGACCTAATAAACATGCAAGTTAAAATCACAAATGAACGGTAACGAATAGTAATGGTTGGACTGAACGAATAGCAGCTAGCTGCCATAACAAAGGAGACGTACTTTCAAATAATTTATTTATGTTTTCCCCTGGCATAGTTAACAGGTAGTTTAACTATTAACGCAGTTAATAGGTAGTTTAACTATTAACGTAGCTAATAGCAAGCTTAATGAAGACTGAAGTATGTTTACATGTGTCAAAACAAAAGGTGTCCTTGAAATGGATGTTATCTATTCTGTTCCTGTTCCAAACACGAATGGAGTGCTAATTTATTATTTAGTGTCATGAAAAATATAGTTAAATCAGTTGTTTTTAAGCCAGTAGTGGTGAAACAAAGACCCATTTTCACTTCTGCAGTTGTGCATGTGGAAGTTGTGCACAGATGACACAGACGACCACAGTAGGGTGAAAATCTGCTAACTAGCATTTGGACGCTACAAACATGCTCCTAACTTTCCTAGATTTGAACACGTCTTCACTGCAGAATTAAATCATGCAAATCATTGCGTATTTCTCGTGTGGTTTGTGAAAACAGAAAGCACCCTGTCACTGCTAAACAAAAGTATCCATGCAGATATCACATATAAAATGTCTACATCCATACAAAAAACAGTACATTTTATATTATTTAAAATAATTATTGTTATGTAACCAGAATTAAAACCCAACTAACCAGTGACATCTCCAACCGATGCACACCAGGCTGTACAAATCCAAGTGAGCTTTAAAGAGGAAGCACCGTCCTCTGGCATGCATGTTGCAACTTGTTCAAAATAAGTGCACCAAGTTCAGCTTGTCCCTCCAAGATGTTTGCATTCCTCTAAGACCTGGCACCACATAAAACTCTTATCTGTCACATATATCTGTCACATATGCGATACGTACATTTTTGCTTGTGAACACGGTGTATAGCATTTTGGAACTTTTTCTCACAAACCTCCATTTTTCTTGGTGTGTTTATCTGCAGGACACTGTGGGAAGGCCTGGATGCAACAGCGTGGATACAGGCCAGGACTTGTTGAGGCCTAATTTGCCTGACTTAATATGAAACGGAACTGTGAAACCTAGCCTTCTCCCCGTCAGTCACCACATTCAAGCAGAGCTCACCACAAACCGACTGTGCTTTAGTCGTCCAGCACACAGCCAATTACCTCTCCGTCTTTGGAGCACTCTGGCTTTATTAAAGGGAAATGCTTCTCTTCTGACAATTTCTGACTCATTTCTGTCCCCCACCCGCAATCCCACACCCCCTGTTCCTTAACAGCTTAACAGAAATGTTCTCTGGCATTGAAGGAATGCTAAAGTACAAGGACTTAAATGTCCAGAGAGAGCAGCATGTGAATTAATGTGGCCTTGTTTGAGGAGGATTAGACTGTAAACACATACGCGTAAACACAGTATGGTGGTACGACCAGATTACGCACATTTTCATTGCTCCCATTATTGTTCTCAAAGCGCGTCTCAATCCTGATGTTTAGCCTGGGAATGAAGGAACACTGAGAGAGAGAGAGAGAGAGAGAGAGAGAGAGAGAGAGAGAGAGAGAGAGAGAGAGAGAGAGAGAGAGATGTTGTGGTTATAGTGTACGATCAGATAGGCAGAGAGTAAGAAAGGAATGCATCAGTGTTAATGCGCAAGGCTGCTTACCGAGTACTCTACAGCGACATCGCCCGTACATGGAGAAGTGCGTGGGACAGGAAGGGGAAAGGCAAGGAGAGAAAGAATATTATGATCATGGATTCCAGTGTTACATGACAGGAAAATTTTGGATTTAGGAACTATGTACAATACACCTGCGTATTCCCACATTAAAACATAGGTATTCATGCTTGCTATTCCCAGAATGAGCTTGTGTGTTCTTCAAAGGGTACGTATAAGAGCTTCATGGAACTAACCTGTGATGGTGTATGGATAAAAATTCCAGGCCTTTTCTGTCACATAGAAGATCATGGGGACAAACTTCCTTATCCATGAGGGAAGCTTACTATTTAGTGGGAAAAAACACTGTACTTAATTTTATCACTATCACTTTATTATTAACACAGTACTTAACCTCATTCTTATCACATTATTATTAACACTGTACTTAACCTCATTATCACTTTATTATTAACATAGTACTTAACCTCATTATTATCAAATTATCATTAACATTGTACTTAACATCACTATCATCATTTATTATTAACACTGTACTTAACCTCATTATCACTTTATTATTAACACTGTACTTAACATCACTATTATAACTTTATTATTAACACTGTACTTAACCTCATTATCACTTTATTATTAACATAGTACTTAACCTCATTATTATCAAATTATCATTAACATTGTACTTAACATCACTATTATCACTTTATTATTAACACTGTACTTAACCTCATTATCACTTTATTATTAACACAGTACTTAACCTCATTATTATCACATTATTATTAACATTGTACTTAACATCACTATTATCACTTTATTATTAACACAGTACTTAACCTCATTATTATCACTTTATTATTAACACAGTACTTAACATGACTATTATCACTTTATTATTAACACTGTACTTAACCGCATTATCATATTATAATTAAAACTGTACTTAACCTCATTATTATCACATTATTATTAACACTGTACGTAACATCACTATTATCACATTATTATTAACACTGTACTTAACATCATCACATTATTATTAACACTGTACTTAAGATCATTAATATCACATCATTATTAACACTGTACTTAACCTCATTATCACATTATAATTAACACTGTTCTTAACCTCATTATTATCACATTATGATTAACACAGTACTTCATTAGTATTGTCACCTCGTTTTGTCATTACAATCATGTTGCGCTGGCGAAGAGTTTGCCAGAGCAGATAGTGGGGGCGATTCAGCTAAAACGGGGAAGCACTGACAGAATTCTGATGAGGAAAATTACTACAAAACCACCCCCCATCCCTGCCCCCACCAAAAAAAAAAAAAAAAGATGTCTTGTGTGATCAATCTTTAACAAAAACTGCTATCACAGAGAGGAACGGAGGGAGAAGAGACTCTGCACTGTAAGATAAGTGCAGATTTACAGCTGCTCAGATTTACGACGAGTATAGAATGACTGATATATGCACTGACAGGCAGAACCAAAAAGAAATAGAAGGCAAAAGTAATAGATCACGTATGTCTGATTCAACAGATCATGTATGGACTTCTTATGTCTGATTCAACAGATCATGTATGGACTTCTTATGTCTGATTCAAAAGATCATGTATGGACTTCTTATGTCTGATTCAATAGATCACATATGGACTTCTTATGTCTGATTCAATAGATCATGTATGGACTTCTTATGTCTGATTCAAAAGATCATGTATGGACTTCTTATGTCTGATTCAATAGATCACGTATGGACTTCTTATGTCTGATTCAATAGATCATGTATGGACTTCTTATTTCTGATTTAATAGATCATGTATGGACTTCTTATGTCTGATTTAATAGATCATGTATGGACTTCTTATTTCTGATTTAATAGATCATGTATGGACTTCTTATGTCTGATTTAATAGATAATGTATGGAATTCTTATGTCTGATGTCAACAGATCATGTATGGACTTCTTATGTCTGATTCAATAGATAATGTATGGAATTCTTATGTCTGATGTCAACAGATCATGTATGGACTTCTTATGTCTGATTTAATAGATCATGTATGGACTTCTTATTTCTGATTTAATAGATCACGTATGGACTTCTTATGTCTGATTTAATAGATCATGTATGGACTTCTTATTTCTGATTTAATAGATCATGTATGGACTTCTTTTGTCTGATTTAATAGATCATGTATGGACTTCTTTTGTCTGAAGTGCAGCCCTTCCCCACTCTTCCCTTGTGACTTTTAACATATTTCCTCACCAACCTCATATTGTCTACACCAACCTATACAAAGTCCTTAGACTAGAGTTCAAATTCAGGGCTTCAACTGTACTATGATAATCAAGCAAGTTAGAAGATTTATTTTCCCATTAAGACCTTAATGATTTACCCTTTTGGCCCTTGCTAACACATTAGTGGCCTGAAAATGTGTTCTTCTGCTGGCAGAAGAGTAATTTATGTTTTATCTCAACCTCTTATGGCTGTGTGCACGAGCACATGTGTCCCTGTGAGACTGTCTTCCTATGGCTGTGTGCACGAGCACATGTGTCCCTGTGAGACTGTCTTCCTATGGCTGTGTGCACGAGCACATGTGTCCCTGTGAGACTGTCTTCCTATGGCTGTGTGCACGAGCACGTGTCCCTGTGAGACTGTCTTCCTATGGCTGTGTGCACGAGCACACGTGTCCCTGTGAGACTGTCTTCCTATGGCTGTGTGCACGAGCACACGTGTCCCTGTGAGACTGTCTTCCTATGGCTGTGTGCACGAGCACACGTGTCCCTGT
>NC_137510.1:23412500-23430000 GCF_041902795.1 Electrophorus electricus
TTCTTTACCAGCATGTGTCTTATGTCAACAGACTGAAACATAACCCTCCTCCCTTGTTTTTCTCTCCCGTTCCCTTGTTTTGGACGTCTCTCTTTCAGACGCTCTCTCTCTCTCTCTCTCTCTCTCTCTCTCTCTCTCTCTCTCCCCCCCCTCTCTTGTTAGAGCTCCCTCTGGGATCGTTGTTTCATGTGTAACTCTCTGCTGTTCGTTGCCCCTCCCTTTAGCCTCTGTTGCTTTCGGTTCCCTCTAAATTCCTTTCTTCTCCATTTATCTCCCTCTTTCTCCCCCCTCCTCTCTCTGCATCCTCCCCCTACGTCATGCTCCCCTCTCACCTGCACTCCCTTTTTGCCATTAACCCTCCGACTCTTTAGCGTGCCCTTCGGACGCGCGGCCACTCCGATGTCGCCGGGACGCCGGTGCGCTCCCGTCCTTCTCTCACAGGTCCCTCCTGTACCCTTCCTGGCTGTATCTAGGTCACGGGGGCTGCCACCCTCCCGCTACACGTCCGTACAAGCCCGACCCTTCCCACCGGACACAGCTGCTGAAGTCCAGAGTGTGCGGGGGTGGGGGTGGAGCTGCAGAGAAAAACAAGCACTTCAGGCACAGGAAAAGGGGGAATTACCTGCCGCCGAGCGCTGAAGTTGGTGGCGTTCCTGAGCGACCCACACCCACACGCAGACTCCACGTGGAGTCTCGCGGAAGTGCACAGCCCCTCCAGCTACCCCACTACTGCTTCTCCTCTGTCTAGTTCCTTTTAATTGGGAGCATCAAGCACCAGATGCGTCAAAGGGGGTCTTTAGGCCTGGAGCAGTGGAAAAAGACATTTTTAGCTCCTGTTATGTCTGGTTTTGTTTGCTGGGTCTGCCGTAAAACACAGCATCGGTGCGGCGGGCATTGCTTTGGCCTAACGTGTGGCCTGCTTTGATCCTGGTTCGGGGGGTGGGTCCTCTTGAACAAAGATGAGTGTGTCATGTCTGAACAAGCCATGCAGGACCCTCTCCTTGCAGAGGCCTGTGGGATTAAGCACATTAGAGACATCATGACTCCAGAATGCATTCCTCCAAGCGTGCTGTCTTTGGGAGTCAGGGCTGCCACAACACGCACATACACGCGCACACACACACACATACTCACACACCCACCCTCACACACACACACACACACACACACACACACGCACACAGAGCTCCATTTAATGACTTGTTGCAAACACACCGAGAGTTGGTTGATTTTCCAGTGGGAGATGTTTGATTTCACCGAGAGAAATCTGAGCTGGTATGTTCCAACCTCTCCTCAGTGGTACTTTTACTATATTTCCCCCCTAATCTGTAGTGGAAAGATGGCCTTAAGAACCAAATGACAGCAGGCTTTAGCTGACACATCGCTGCTACAGAGCACAGGTCAGGATCCAGGCAGCACCAAGCTCGAGAGAAAATAACAGCGCAACGAGATGCTAGTGAGGTTGAGAGGTAGACATATTCCTACAATAATCTGCTGCTGCTTCCAACACAGATACAGTCCCCACTTAAAATACGTCAGCACCGGTGAATGCCTTTCATGTTCGGTAAGAGCCCCGGCAGGTTTTAGCAATGTACTGGTAACCATCTCTTGTTGAAGACAAGACAAATGGGGGCATTGTTTTGTAAGTGTATCACTTTCCGTACTTCCATTTTACTGTGCTGGGTGCCAAACTCGGTGGTAAGAACCTCTGAGAGTGCAGTGCTTAGTGTCTTACACATGTATTTTTGGTTTTTTTTTTTTTTTAGATGTAAAGCACCTCACGGAACTGGATTATAACTCACATAGTGATTGACTCACTCACGGTTAGCAAGCAGTAAATTGTTCTCTAGGTGGCATTACCAGGAAAAATACAACAGGTTTTTTTTTGTTTTTTTTGTTTTTTTAATGAACGGAGACTGTAATTTAACTTAAACATCTTTTTCACCTTAAAAAATGTTTGTCATTGAACATGGTTGATTTGCCTCTTCACTGAAGTTCATTCATGGCTCCCTGGTTCTGTCATCTTTAGAAGATTTGTTTCTTGTAACGTTATAGCGGAAGCTCATTTACTTTGTTTTCACCAATCACAAAGAATAGTATGAAAGTCGTGGTAAATCAATTAGCACAAGATGTAAGTGACAACTCTAATCAGAGATTAAATAAATAAATATTTGAGCTGATTAGGAAGTTTTGTTTACCAAATGGAAAGTTCTGACTTGTCCGCCGTTTGCTGCTTATCGATAACCACTCCCAAGGTCCCTCATCCTCTGTCACATCATATTTTTCATTTGGCGCTATGCGTATTCAACTTTCACGCGTCTGCGTCAGCACTCATGCATCCTACCTGACAAATGTTACCTTTTCTGAAGTCCTACAAGCTTTTGAAACCTCGCTGTAGGCTAGTTTTTGAGAAGGCCCAACTCTAGTCACTTTGCATTGGCTTATTTCCTCGCTGTGATATTGAAAATGCACATTCAAATGCCCCCCGTGTGGTCATGCGTGCGTCATGCGGTCACACCGTGTTCTGCGGGCTGCGTCTGCAGACTGACCACAGAGGAAGTTGGGGACTGCCGGAGTAACCTACAGAAGTCACTCTAGTAGTAGTAACCGCGGTGCACGATATGAAAGAGCACTGGAATAGGTACAGGTGACGGATGTTAGCCCATTGTGCCAGCGCTCGGAATCTCTCGTGCTGTCTGGCCAGTAGGCATTCTCAGTGTGTGACCACATGCATAGCTTTGATACAGAGTCCTCTGCCTGCCCATCTGCCACTTTCCTTGTTCCTTCTTGCATACCTTCATCGGAGAGACAGGAGTCATAAACCTTTATGACAGCTCGGGTATAATTAGGTGTATCATTTAAACTTGCGCTTGTGTACATTTAATTAAGCATTCCTTTCACTTTCATTGTCCCAGAATGGTGTTACCAACGTATCGCACATTAACCAGATTAATTGCCTGCACCTTACAGAGAAATGCCAGAAGAATCTAGATTTACTAAAGCATAAAGCATATTACAGAATGCAAAGCACTTTGAATTACCTTTGTGTATGAAATGTGCTACACAAATAAACTTGCTGATTGAATCGTACACTTAAAGTGTCATTTGAGATGTTTTACGCCAGTGAGGTTCCTGTGTGACCATTATTTTGTCACTGAGAAGAGACATTGAAGGGGAGTTGACTTTAGACAGACGGAAAAGGAAGAAAGTGCTACAGTGCACCACTTACATGCGCCAGTGTTATGCAGGATTACAGGAACCCATAAGTGGAGTAATAGCATTTTAAATGCTAAAAAGTGACAGCGAGGCTATGGTGGAGACTTCAGTGTACATAAAAAATAGAAGCACTTGTTTTTTCAGCACCACACAGCAGAAAAAATGTGTTCATGTCGACGGTGCTTGGTTAAGTCTCACGGTTTATTTGTGTCCAGCTGGATTTAAATAAACACTGTAGGTGCCAGTGAGGCTTTCAGTGAGCGGTGATGAAATTCATGAATTCAAACTGCTTGCTGTGTTTGATTTTATTTGCACACCAGCAGCTCCCGTGATGATAACAGCATCTGTTCATACTGAATGTATTACGCCGCTGATCAAGTCAACTCTGGTACCAACCCCCCCAGAGTTGGTACCAGACTCTGGTACCAGAGTTGACTTGATCAGCGGCGTAATCCATTCAGTATGAACAGATGCTGTTACCAAAACCACCGTCGAATGTCATAAAGTGCTCTTTGTTATAAACCCTTATGTATGTTTGTGTCAGGTGCCTTGTGGTGCCTATGAACCTGCCACGTGCGACCAGTTCGACGAAGGATTTTTAAGGGGACGGCGAAAGTTCACCACAGCTGAACTACATCTGAATGCAGCTGCTATGGTGGCGACCGCAGAGACGAGCCTGCTGTGCGGAGAATGGGGCTGAGAGAGGGAGACAGGCTCCTCGTGGCTCCTCGTGGCTCCTCGGAGGTGATCTGATTAGATGGAATCCATCTCCGTAGAGTACAGCCTCCTCTGCTCGCCTGCACCTGCCTCTGCTTCCCCACGCACGGGCCTGCTGCTCCAGGCTCCACAGGCAGAAGCAAACCCCTGCAGTCAATGTCTGAGGGGCAAGGAGATGAAGGCTGCAAATACCCATTAATTCATGGCCATTTAATGAAGTTTCCGTGCTTTAATTGACTTCAAGTCAGTGCTTAAAGGGTAAAACTTGAGAAGTGAGAATGAATTCATTTTTCCTCTCATTTTGCAGATTACCTGCCCATGCAATTACTCTTAGGATAGCACATTAACCTTACAGACTACAGCTGGAACATGTTGCCGGGAAATTTTCTGTTTAATCTAATATGTACTTAAAACTTAAAGAGGCACACTACTTGTGTTGATATAACAAATCTGAACCGGCTGTATGACACAGTGGTCACAGTGGTGCATGGTGGGGAGTGCACGCACGCCTCCTGGCGTGCAGAGACACACAAAGTCCATCCAGGGTAAGGGTCATGTGGCCCCAGCAGCGTGTCCCTGGGAGAGGGGTGTGGCTGTAGTTGCACCTAGGACCCGGGGCCGTGGCAGGAACCGCCGCATCCTGTGGGAAGAGCGCCCGCCAACGAGTTGGATGCAAGTAGAGCGCCCTCTGGTGAGCAGGGTGTGCAAGGTGCAGTTGGGGCTGCACCCTTAGGTCTTGCAGGGGAAGGGGGAACCAGTCCAAGCAATGCCTCCCACTAGCCTTGCCCTGATGGCCAGTGTTTCCCTGTGCCCAGAGGGGGGGTTTCTTGGGGAGCTAGTGGCTCCTGGGCCGGGTCCTCCTGAAGAGGACCAGGCATTGCCTGAGCATCTCCTGGCTGGGATGGTCGGTTGTTCTGTGACAGTCTTTACAGCTGTGGATACCTTTGTGGATGTTGGTGATTACTTTACTTTACTGGCCCTTTACTTTCGTTTTGTTTCTTCAGCTTTCGACTGCCTCGCACAGTGATAAAGATGCTGTAAAGAAAAGAATCATGACATGAGAAATTAATGCAGCTGAAGGGACCCACTGCCCACTGAACATGCGCGTAATAGCTACTCCGCAAACTTTCAAATAGACTACGCACATCTGGATATAAATAAATGGCCGGCCGTACTCCTTTTACCAACGGCGAATTTGTCGCGTAGCCTAAAACGTTTGCCTCTTTTTGTGTTCCTCTGGTTAACTAACGAGAGCCAGTTGCAGCTGACAAACCGAAAACTCTTGACGCCAGTTAGTTATGTACTGTTTGCTTCTAGTTTAATTATAACAGAAAACGTCTGAGTAAACCCGTAGTCTGAGTAAACCCGAAGGCTAAACATGAGCTTGAATGTAGTTAGTTTTCACTCTGGCAATTCCATAAGTGGAGCCCGTTTCTCACAGTTACTGGTGTCTGGCCAATCAGAATGCACTAATGAACTACGGGAATACAGTTGATGGTGAATTAACTAAATGAGCAAATGTAGACCGCGGTAATCTATGAAGAGACTAAAATAGTTGGCAACGTTTTTACTTTATTTTATGTTGTTGCTACAGTATGAAATATAAAATATTTGTAAATTTGCATTTTGCTACTGCAAATATTTATTTCACGTTGGATCTTTCTGTTGTTATTTACAGTTTATTACATGGCATTTAGCCCTAGTCTGTGATTTCTTAAATTTAATATCTTAATCATCAGCCACTAGACAAGTCGCAGGGTATGTCCGTGTTGCACATATTGATTGTATAAACCTACTTATTTTTAACTATTATTTGAACTATGTTCTATTTTGTTTCTGCTCATTTGCAAGCTAGCTACCTGACTGCAGCAGAGAGAGAGAGAGAGAGAGAGAGAGAGAGAGAGAGAGAGAGTCTTAAACCATAGACCGTCTTTAGCTCTGAATGGTGTGTAGTGAGTTATAGCAAACAAATGGTCTTAAAATTATTAATAACGAGTAACTTGCGAGTATGCGCTTTATCAAACGGTGAAGATAAGCGCACTCTTTTCGAATCGACCTTTTCTCTAATTTCCCCTCATTTCTTTATTTATATATGCAAGAAGGCAGTGATGCCTTCTGTCTTTAAAAAGAATAATTCACATGTAAACGGTTATTTTCCTGAATATGATTAATTAGCCTAATACAGATATGTGTTGTGTTGTTTTACTTAAGCGATAAATGCTAGGCCCTACGTGCGTTTTTGTCGTGTTTGTACGTTATCCTCGTAGATAATTGGCTAGCAGCTTTAGTCTGCGCCTGTATAGCATGTAAATGCGGTTTAGTCTGCGCCTGTATAGCATGTAAATGCGGTTTAGTCTGCGCCTGTATAGCATGTAAATGCGGTTTAGTCTGCGCCTGTATAGAATGTAAATGAGGTTTCGTCTGCGCCTGTATAGCATGTAAATGCGGTTTAGTCTGCGCTTGTATAGGATGTAAATGCGGTTTAGTCTGCGCCTGTATAGGATGTAAATGCTGTTTGGTCTGCGCCTGTATAGGATGTAAATGCGGTTTAGTCTGCGGCTGTATAGGATGTAAATGAAGTTTGGTCTGCGCCTGTATAGCATGTAAATGCGGTTTAGTCTGCGCCTGTATAGCATGTAAATGCGGTTTGGTCTGCGCCTGTATAGCATGTAAATGCAGTTTAGTCTGCGCCTATATAGGATGTAAATGCGGTTTAGTCTGTGCCTGTATAGCATGTAAATGCGGTTTGGTCTGCGCCTGTATAGGATGTAAATGCGGTTTAGTCTGCGCCTATATAGGATGTAAATGTCCGGGTGATTGGGTTGCGCGGGGCGTATAATTAGAACGCATTCATCATTTACCCGGGGTGGGGGGTGGGGGGTGGGGGGGTGCGCGACGCGTTGTTTCAATGTGAGAAAATCATCGCGGGGTGAAAAAAAAAGTTCATTTATTCAAAAAATAAAATAAAAGAAAGAAATCTAGCAGATTTGAGCTGAATACTTCTTGGACCGGCACCATAATGGATCAGCTCCATTCTATGTCGAAGGTCGGTAACCTCCATTGAGTCAGAGCTTTGCATTATTTTCTGTTCCAACTGCAACCAAGGAAAAAATCTATTCGTGTGCGAGATGAAGGCCGGTGTGGTAGCCCTGCGGAATGAACGCACCCTCTCTGTTTCTTCTCCTTCTCCCACATTACCCTCTTCTTTTCTTCTTCTCTGGCTCGTTGTGTTTGCCAAGGTCCCGTTGTGTTCATCCGTACGACCGTAATGTCAGATGCTATTCGCACAGTCGTCCGAAAACCAGCGCGCATCTCTTAAAGTACATCAGAAAATGGCTGTGTTCCGGCGACCACCAGCTATCCCGTATTAAACTAAAATTGATTAAAGGGATTTTTTTTCTTTATTCAACTCTCTCCGTCTCTCTGTCTCTCCTCCCCTCCCCTTGCCTATGAATGTGCGCTTGTCTGCGCCCCAAAAACTGATCTTGAACTATCAGTATTGACCCATCTGGTGGATTCTCAGCTATTGCTCACGCCGGCGACGCTCAGCTATTAAAACGCAAATTCCGTTGCAAAAAGCCGACTAGCACACGTTCGCCCAGCCGTTTCCTGCGGTCTGACTTGGGCTTTTTGTGGTGTGTACAGCTGCTCCGTTCGACTGACATCTATATTAGTACAGAGTAACGCCGGACCCTGGGGTGGGGATGTGATGGATTTATGAGGTGTTAACTAACAGATAAAACGACAACAATTTGATGCTAGTGAGTTTGGAAAAATTATTCATGTGTGGTGTGACTTAATTGAACACCAGCTGTATCAGGAGGTCGTTATTTCCACATAATAACGAAAGTTATTTATTTCTTATATCATGTGTTCTCATCTCATAACTTATTACACCGCTTGGAGGTAGTTAGTTGTTTAGACTGTTGATAGTGGGACAGAAACGATCTCTGTAAAAAAAAAAAGAAGCCTGCGATCACTTTTATTAAACGATTCAGAGACTCTGGTTGCTGTCGCGGCACTGAAAGAAAATCCGGTGGATGTATGAAGTGAAAGAGACAGGGAGAATCTAAAAAAAATCCATTATGCTAAAAGGCTTGTCGGTATTTCATCAATAGCGCTGCGTCACAGGGTGCGCCGGACTTCAGTAACGGGTGACCTCCTCAAAGACGTTGACCATTCATCACGGAAGTGTCCGGTGCGCACTACGGTGGTAGAGTGCTATTATCCGTAGCTGACGAACTATTAATTGTTTGAAGAATGTTTCCACTTTGCCCCCCTTAACAAATAACACAAAACAATGCAAGGTTGAAAAAGTTCATCCGGATAATACCTGCTCACATTAAAAGGCAGGTGGCATCTGAGACAACATTTATCATTGGAGCACTGTAAAAATCAATTTTAAAAAGTAATCCTTTAGTCGGAGATGCCGAGTAGGCTATACCGTTTAATATGCGTTTGCAACCTACCAACTCGTTCTTATAACAGCGCCTCCACGTCACAGCGTTATAGCTCTGCTTTTACACACCCTGTAAACTAACGCCTCGGATTATTTCCCCCTCCACACACAGATCCTCTGATGGGTCTGCACAGGACGGATGCATCCCGGAACGCTGGCAACGCGCGGACCACAGACCTCCTTTTTGCTTGGAGAGGCAGAACAGCGTTACGGCACCGTAGAGTCGCAGCGCGTCGAGGTGGGGAGGGTTGTGTGGTGGGGTGGGTGGGTATGCAATGGAGGGATGAGTAGATTCTAGTAAATATTTATATTACGTTATGATGCGCAGAGGCGAAAGGAGGAAGTAAGGCAGGGAGCAAAAGAAAGAATCGGAGAGGCAGAAGACGCGAACCACCCCGTCGGAAATATTATTCCACACCGCTAAGTTTAGCATTCAACACGTGTCGCTTGTGATGGAGAGAGAGAAGAAGGGGGGGAGGTGGGAGAGAGAGAGAGAGAGAGAGAGAGGTTGACGGTTGCTAGGTGACGGGGTGCATATACTGAATTTTAACAAAAGAACCGGGAGAGAGAGAGGGGGAGAGAGAGCGAGAGAGAGAGAGAGAGAGAGAGAGAGAGAGAGAGAGAGAGAGAGAGAGAGAGAGAGAGAGAGAAATAGGTAGAGAGTAAGAGAGCTTGCGAAAATTGAATGCATGTAGAATATATATCTAGGTGTATTTCCCGGGGAGAAGACGTGAAAAGGATAGCTCGAGGAAGATGATGTGAAGAGAATGGAGGGCCGAAAGGAGAGAGGGGGGACAGGCGCGTGAAAAACGCAGTAAGTATATCTTTAATAAATATTGCACTGCGGGAAGCTTGGTGGGTTTCTGCATTGGCTACACTGAAGCAGCCTCGCGGCGCGGAGAGTCGTGTCGCTGACAGTGCGCCGACGGTTCCGCGTGGCGCTATTTGACGCGATATGTATGGGAAAGATGGATGGCGCGTGATGGAGTGGTGGAAACAACCGGCGCGCGAGGCTTTGACCCTTCTGTCATTGCTGTGCGTGAGCCATAAGAACTACGACATACGGGCTTACACTTTTCTTATACACACGGTCTCTTTCTCCGTACATACGCACACGCAAATTCATACAGCTACATATGGAGATACTGTTGCGTTCTCAACGACAGAGCCATAAGTACACGAGCTCAGTTACTGGATTAATTAAAAAGGTCTGTGCATCAGTGAAACTAGAATTTTAAACTGCATGTGTTTAAAATTGTGCATGTTCGTCCGCTTCAACCTTTGGATGTAGTGCGCTCTCTCCAGTTGTGTAAACTGCGGATTTATCAATTTTACGGGGCACATCTATCGATAGAGCGCTCACAGCGCGTGATACAGTATGCTAGGCTGCGCTGCTCTGATGATAGAAAGGCTTTTTTTTTTTTATTATTTAACGTGGCTAATATCACATTTTCTTCGAACACGAATTTCGGTTTGAGAATATTTTTTCTCTCTTTACGCGTAGAGATTTGAAATATTAAATTATAAATTCAGAGTTTCCATGCAAAATAATTATTAATTTTGGACTGTATTGTTAATTCTGTATTAATTCTATACGGGGCTATATGATTTGTGTAGGTAAAAAGGAACAAGATTCATTACAAGCGCTCATTATGTTTATGATAATGACCTGATAAGGCCCACGGTTTTCTTCTTGTCATGTGATCCGAGCGCATTACATGTGAATTACCTAAAATTGTTGGAGTGGGGCCTCGGCTTAATTTTCATAATAACTTTACATCTTCTCTGCTCCGAACTTATTAAAGGCCGTTCGTGGTGGATCCTGCGGTCCTATGGGAGATATTAGGGCGTAATGCTCTCTAAAACAAATGGACCGCTCCATCACGCGCAAGAGTGCCTCCACTACTCTGTCCCGAGCGTCACGAGGCCAGTGTACACACTTCAGTAACGACCCGGTGTATTTTTCTCGTCAATACACCGGATTGCTCCACAAACGACGGATGAATTTCATCAGCTGGCCACGAGTCTCAAAGAAGTACACTATGTGATATTATGCTAATTTGGTCTCTTATGAAGAATCTCTACTTTGTGTGAGTAACCAAACCCCAAAAAGGCCTCTCCTGCTTTTTATAAACACTGGAATTAAATTTATATTTATTACATGCAATGGATACTTATCAGTGACTTACTTACAAGTCCTCTATGGGTATGCACATATGCGCACAAAGCACTGCAGCACTATATAATGCGTATATTCTTCCTAATGTGTTGCCATCAGTGTCAATGCAACCTTTTTTTCATGAGCCTCTCTAAAAGCAGTTTTGCATACCTCCCTGTTGTGAGAGAAGGAGTGTGTGTGTGTGTGTGTGTGTGTGAGAGAGAGAGAGAGAGAGAGAGAGAGTGAGAGAGAGAGCGCATGTATGAAGATATGGGACAGTGAGATTGTAAAGTGGTTTAGCGCAGAGAGCCTGAGTGAGGCGTTCTGCAGGTATGGGGAGGTGTGGATGGAGGATTTAACTGGAGGAATGGGAGAAAAAGTGGAGCGGAGCACCAAGCAGGAGGGAGAACGGTTGCACAAGGACTCCACGGCGGAGAGACGGAGGGGCGAGCGAGGGAGCGCGAAGGGAGAGCGGGATGAGAGAGGCAGCTGGGACTGAATCTCTGCGGCTGAACATGGTTGGAGGGCACATGCTGCCAGGCGATAGCAGCTGGAGTCACCGTCCGGATTCCTCTACGCCCCCACCCCCTACCCCTCGTCTCCTCACCCCTTTTTGCTTTTTGCTCCTATTCCCGTCCACCTCTGCTGCCCCGAGGCACTCCTATGCCCTGGAGCCTTTCTCCACTCCCATCTGTGTCTTACTCCACCTTCTTGCTTCTTCTTCTCTGCCACTCCTTCCTTCCGTAACCTCTGTTCGTCAGTCGTCTGATGTGATCGCTTTCTCTCTCTCTCTTCCTTGCTTTCTCTTTCACTCTATCGCGCCCTCAAACCAAATTTGCCTCCCTCCTTTCCCCGTTTCAGTCTTCCCCGTTCACTTAAATGTGACTAATTAAGGTAAAGCTCGTTAACACTGAACATCAATTAGCCTTTAACGAGATCAGAGACTGGTGTTTGAAAATGATTACAGTGCTCCCCTCTCCACTGGTTCCCGTGTGGTCCTGTCTGGGCTGGTATTGATAAACACCATACCATTAGTCCACAGACGCAGTATGGTAGCCCAAGGTCATAAGCGGCGTTAAGCATATAGGACCACACACCTGGCTGATCCACACACACACACACACACACACACACAGATACACACACACATCCTTGTGTGAGAAAGAGATTCCATGTGCATATTGGCACTGTTTTTTGGTACTTCATATTGAGAGAGGGAGGGCAATGTGTGAGAGAGTGAGAGAGAGTGAGTGTATGGTCTCTCATGATGATGAATAGGCTCTGAAAATGGAAACATAAGTGTTAATTTAAAAAGGAGCCGGAAATGTTAGAATTTTTTTTTTTTGGGGGGGGGGGGGGGGGGGGGCATGGCACTTGACAGCATCCTGTTCCTCTCAGCCATGAGTTTCTACAGGAAGCAGTCTTCCCTATCACCCATCTCCACGGTTACCGTAACAACAGACATTTCTGCCTGCTTACAACTGCAGTCCCGTACAGTTACCAGGGAATCCCTGCCAGAGTTCCAGCACTTCTAAGACCAGTTCACCTGATGGCTTCATTTTGGATTCAACCCACTGTTCCGTCTTACTCATCTTACCCATCAAAGCTTCTGACTGAACGGCCATGTCACAAGCATGTAACTGTGGTGTGGTTCAATTCAAAGGTGACCTGCACTTTGACAAGCACACTGGAAAAAATTGTTTTAGAATATAAATTGTAACCAATATGTTATTGCAGCATGATTAATAAAACTGGTTAAATTGTAAGTGACTAGTAATGTATTTGCAAAATTTGGAAATTGGTTAACAATTGATTATTGTCCCAAACTAATTATTTTCAATAGCAGGGAATAATATTTCATTTCGAAGTCTGAATTCTGTCTCTCAGTGTGTGTGTGTGTGTGTGTGAGTGTGTGTGTGTGTGTGTGTGTGTGTGTGCATTCAGATTTTTGCTGCTTCGGTTTATGTGTTCTCATGCATGTAATGTATGTGTAAGCGTTAGTGGGTTAAGCATTTCCTGTTGCAAGTTGCAGCAGAGTGTTTGCGTGTGATTGGATTGATGCGGTTCAGACACATCTGTGTATGCTGGTCTGGTCAGGAGGCTGGCTGCTTTTCTAGAGATTAGGAGCGAGATACACTCTCTCGACCAATGTGACAAGCCACAGTGAAGGATTTGTAAAACCAATTCTCTTTGCATCAAATTTACAGCACATTCCTATCGATTTCCTCTGATGAATCTTGTTTTAAATACCCTGTTTCTCACCGACAACAAAGGATTCCAAATACTGTGTGGTTTGGTTTCTATTGTTTACCAACAATACAGACAGAAGCATGCTGTTGTGAGCTTTTATCATAGCCTGCTGTGTTATTGACTGAGGATTCTTCTTCTCAGATCTCTGTCTGTGAGCTGGAGGGTTCAGACCCAGCCTACACCCACATTCCGCATGTTAGATGATTTGCTAATGAGTCTGCCAGGTTGAAACATCTGAAACGCTTGATTCTACCTCTAAACCTAATAATACATTTTAAAGTAGACACCGAACATTTGCTGCTCACATATTAGTCTTATCTAGAGAGCGTCTTGCTGGAAAACAGATCACTGGATAGGCGGTGTGTTGCATGCATGGGTTTAATAGGTTCAGTACTGTTGTTTTTTTTTCAGCCCTCTTCATAGAAAAGAGCAATGCTCCTTTGTGTGCACACAGCCTCCCATTGATATGTGGTTATGGTAAACCCCAGATAACACGTCTCACATAAGCTAATGCGTGTAACCATATCACATTCCTCTTTGGCCCCCCACAAATATGCATGTCTAGTACACGTTATGGTACATAAGCCTGTTTGCTTGAGATAATAAATGAGACCCAGAGGTCGCGGCGCAGGGTGGCTACTCACCTGTGTGTCACGATGTTAATTGTGGTTGTTGGAAACGCACATGTGGGACCAGAGGTCTCTGGGACGCTTCTCTTGTTATGGTAATGACGCCACCACATGGCCGCTGACCTTTAATAATGACCATGTCAAACAAGGTGTCGGCGAGCTTTTCTTTGGGCAGAACAGAAGCAAGCAAGACCCTAACACAGTCTGGATATGTGACAAATAAGTGTGTGTGTGTGTGTGTGTGTGTGTGTGTGTGTGCGCGCATTTGGGGCTTGGTTTATGCCCCAGCTATGTTGTACTGGATTGCACATTTGAATCAATTAACATATGCTGTGTTTAAATATGGCCTCTGAACAGATAATTATTGAACCATTCTGGAGTTTAGCTGGTCGAGCATACACGCAGGTGTGTATACATGTGTGTGTGTGTGTGTGTGTGTGTGTGTGTGTGGGTGAGCACGTATGCTTGTGCATGCTAAGGAAGCTATGGAGGAAGCTGACAGCCGTGAGTGTGTTGGTGTTCATGAAGAGTGTGTTGATGTGCACAGTGTGAATCCAGCCCCGTTCCTGCCACCCGGCATGTGAGAGGACATGGCAGATGTTGTGTGAAAGTGTGAGTGTGTGTGTGTGTGTGTGTGTGTGTGTGTGTGTGTAAGCCTGAATTTTTGCGAAGGTACATTGTATCAGTGTTCAGCACTGTTAGTGTAGCAACTGCTCGGATAGATTGGGTTTTCGTGAGAGGCTTATGGGATTTCCCCCCCGGTCTTGCTTCCTTGTGAAGTATCCGTATAATGTGAAAAAAACATATGTGCATGTGTGTTCAGCACTAATGTGCAACTCTCGGAGTGTAGGTGAGTGTGTGAGGCTTCTGGGAAGATTTCTGTCACTTTCGTCCTCACCATCTCCTCAAACAGGGAACTCTGCACTCCACATTCCAACGACAGTTAACAAATGTGCTCTTACACTAAAGCTAACAAGACGCTTTAAAGTATTTTCATGGGATCCATCAAAGTGTCGCATAACCTGCATTTTCACGGTGGTTGCAGTAGCCTAGGTTTGAATAGCCAAATTATATTAATTTGTAAATTCTCAAAAATAATAATTCTGTGTTTGTGCACTTCCGGATGCATCAATCCATTTAAATATGAAAACTATTTTTACCAGCTGAATGAATTTGAATGATTTTCTGCAGTCAATAGATCCACACTAATGCAGCAATGATAGCTGTAACATTTCAGCAATATTTTGATATTAAGGATACTTGAAGCTATGACCATAGCACCGGTGGAAAGCGCATCATATCCAGGTATATATAAATTCTGCTGTGACGCAGACCCATGAGGTTCAATCCAGAACACCCAAGGAAGGGTTTCAAATGAAGGGACTAACGTATTCAGAAGTTAAACAGTCTACAAACTCTAAAGCACTTAGTGAAACAATTCAGTATCACTTTTTTTAATCACAGCTTCATGAAATGAACTGAAGCTTGACTCAAATGTTTCTTAATTCTTTGCTCATTTGTTTTATAACTACGGAGGACTTGTGGTTCTTGTCATTCTCATTTGAAGGCCCCATTTTTAATAGTGTGGATTTTCATCTTTAAAACAGAGATGGTGGTGGTGGTGGTGTTCAGTGAACTCTCTTCATAGGGCAGCTGTAGCTCAAGGGCTGATAGATGTTAATAATGTTGGACAGCTCAAGGTTTCCTATTCAGCAAGACTCGCTGCTAAAAAAAAAACAAAAAAAAAAACCACCTTCCAAAAACTTTCTTCACACTCACTAAAACAGGGTGGCTGCTTCGTTTTGAGTACGTTGGCCATGCAAACAGGAGCATACCTCTTCAAAGTGCGGACGGCGGCAGACGAACAAGGCCCTGTACCTGAGAACAGACCCCTGTTACGACCCCTGTAGGGACCTGTGAACCTGGGCACTGGGCACCAGCGCCAGGGAGCTGTGGCATGCATGCTGGGGCCTCTACTGCACCAGATAATAGAAGTGTTCAGGGAGCCATTCATCACCATGCTGCTGCTGAACAGAAGTCAGAAGGGGGCAATAAATGGGAAGCAGGCCTGTGTGGTTGTGAATGAGAGTGTGGGAGACTGGGTGGGTGCTGGATTTCGGCGGGTGAGGGATGGGGGGTTGCGCTAATCGGAGGTGGCATTAGAGGAACGGTCTTCCTTGGAGCTGGCGTATGGAGGTCAACTGAAAGGTCTGTAATTTTAGGAGCTAAGGTATTAGGCTAAACTATGCAGGGTGAATGTGGAAGGCTCTGTTTCATTACTGGAATGATTTAAGAGTGGGTGAGTGGTTTTGTTAAGCAGTGTCTGTGAGGAAGGTTCATTTACGGTAGACTGGAAGCTTTGCCTTCCAGTGGGCATTAGGAGTGTAAAACATAACATAAAACTTAGTTGGGGTTGTTTTTGGTCAAGGCATTTGGGGTTTAGTGTTAGCAGGAGCGATGCTTCTTCTCGGTGGCGTTCTGGTGAACGGGGCCAGCGCAGCCTGTTGGATGAGACGGACTCCGTTGAGACAGGGCTTGCGACTGCAGAGAGAGAGACATGGCGTGCGATTCAGATACCAGGCTTTACAGGGATGTGCTGTTCCTCACCTCAAGCAGCTTCTAGAGTGGAAGAGGAAGAGAGATCAAGAGAAAAGGAGGATAGAAATGTTGCATCAAGTGCTGCTTGTAAATGGCAGCTGGTGGAGTTCTCATCTCAGCTTGCAAATGTAGGCTGAAGAAAATGATTCTCACTCAGCAGTTTTGTATTTTTTTTCCTGGAACGAGGCATTCTGATGTAACTAATGCTTCCCTTAGTGAAAGAGACACAAGATCAAGCCAAAAGACAAAGACCTCTGGTCAGAGCTGACATCTACGAGGCTACTCATGGTTAACCAGCGGCAGGTTCTCCATTTTCCTTCTCAGACACTCGTTTTCAACTGTTGTGTAAATGTTGTCACAGGACATGAATATCAACAAGGGTTTGAGATGGAGGTAAGGATCTAGACCAGTTTCCATCAGAAGCAGCGCAGAGCCTTCAGTTTGTTTCAACCGAGTGTCAGGCTTTTGGTGTCGAGCCACTAGGAGAAGCGTTTTTAGTCCTGCGCGTCCGCAAACAAACGAGCAAGAAACAGAAGCGCTCCCGCCAAAATATATTCATTCTGGGTCATTTTCAGTGATCCCACTAGACAAAGGCTTTGATGCAGCATCACCTAACAACATGATGCAATGTGAAATCAACACTGAACATTGAACTTATGTGGGAGAGGATTGGGGAGCTGCACTCAGTTGTCGGTTCGCTCTGCTTTCAAGTCCTCTCACACATGTAATACTACAAATTGCTAATAAGACGAAAACCCAATTTCCAAGGAAACAGCAAAGTATCAAAGTAATCCTGTGGTCAAAGAAGGTCACCTGTATGGGATTAAATGAAAGGATTTCTGGTGTGGTTTCCTTTCATATAAACTGGAACATGTGGATCTCTTATAATCCAGAAGTACGTTTTTTTCTGAGGAATCTCCATTTCCACATTTACATTTCCGCGTTTCATTCTGGATTGTCCTGTCATGGCAAGACGGCCAATAACTTTTTCCAGTACTACAGTGTGGCCTCTCTGACCATCTGATCAAGCCCACCTAGAATGCCATCACCTAAGCACTAACTACCTACACCTGCTCCCATCCGGGACCCTTGTGCGTATGGACCGTCTGTCCGCACTCTGGTTGTGAAGTGCTTTTTTTTTTTTTTTTCCACTATTTGTCATCTTACTGAGCGTTTCCTTCTACCTGTGTCCTGCCCTGTGTTCGGCTCCTCTCCTGTCCTTGTGATTGGCGGCCCAGTGAATCCGGCAAATACCTGTTAAGAGACAGAGAGACCACGCTGGGAGACCCTGCTGCGATTTAGGGGAGATGATGGGGTCGATGAGTGTGGCTGACTGCAGCCATAAAATCCTGATGGGGAACACCATAAGCGGAGGACGAAGCCCCGTAAATCTGTTCCTGCCACCACTTGGCAATTATTGGATTCACTAGTCATTACAGAAGCCATAACATGTAAGTCCTAATATTTTGAGTG
>NC_137510.1:23435000-23450000 GCF_041902795.1 Electrophorus electricus
TTGATGCAAGCTGAGAATGAAGAGCGAGCAGACATGCGAAGTGTAGTTTTTCCTCCTAATTACCCTGCGGGAGGCTCTGTCGTCCTGCGGTTAATTGTAGTTGCTGCCGTTTAAAAAACACTTCACAAGAAATCTAAATCCCATCATGCCTTATAAGGGCGCACGTGAACGGGACGCACGGGGGAGTGTGTTCATGTTGCCTTTTGCCGTTGTGCAGGAGAGCGGCTCCATCTTCCTGCAGTTCAGCTCCTCCACCGCTCTCCAGCTGGAAGTGATCTTTGAGGTGCTGGAGGAGTATGACTGGACGGCCTTCTCCGTGGTGTCCACACGTCACCATGGATACCAGGACTTCCTGTCCATGGTCGAGGGCCTGACGGATGGCTCGTTCATCGGCTGGGAGAAGAAGAGCGTGGTTATGCTGAACCTGACCGACGACCCGGGCGGAGTTCGCACACGCCGACTGCTGAAGGAACACGAGGCACAGGTGTGGGCCTGCTCCCTCCTCCCACTCACCCGCTCATTCACTCACCTGCTCATTCACTCACCCGCTCATTCATTCACCCGCTCATTCACCCGCTCATTCATTCACCCGCTCATTCACCCACTCATTCACTCACCCGCTCATTCATTCACCTGCTCATTCACTCACCCGCTCATTCATTTACCCGCTCATTCACTCACCCGCTCATTCGCCCGCTCACTCATTCACCCGCTCACTCATTCACCCGCTCATTCATTTACCCGCTCATTCACTCACCCGCTCATTCACTCACCTGCTCATTCACTCACCCGCTCATTCATTCACCTGCTCATTCACCCGCTCATTCATTCACCCGCTCATTCACTCACCCGCTCATTCACCCACTCATTCATTCACCCGCTCATTCACCCACTCATTCATTCACCCGCTCATTCACCCACTCATTCACTCACCCGCTCATTCACCCACTCATTCATTCACCCGCTCATTCATTCACCCACTCGTTCACCCGCTTATTCATTTACCCACTCATTCATTCCCCGGCTCATTCACTCACTCAGTCTCTAACTCAGGACCTCCCGCGTTCAATCACTCATTCACTTGCTCATTTCTTCACTCATTCGATCATTCATTAACCCACTCACACTACTCCCTAACTCCCCATATTCATTCATTCACTCATTCATTCACTCACTCATTGCTCTGCTCTGTGCTTCACTCTCACTTCCACTAGACTTCCTCGGTCTGTCCGTCACTCTGTCCCTCCGATCGCTCCCTGTCTGTCACCAGTTCCCTTTTACAGTCTCATCTTTGTCTCCCTCTGGCTCTCTGTTTGACTCCTGTTTTCTCACTTCTTTCTCACCCTTCTTCTTCCATTTCTTCTTGATCGTGTTTTTTTTCCCCCATTCCCTATCTGCCATATTTCTGCTTTTGCCCTTTTACCTCTCTGACCTCTCTGTTTCCTCTCTGATTCTGTTCTCCTCTCTGCCTCATTCCCCCTCATTCGAATTCTTTTCCCCCTGTATGTGTGTGTGTGGATGGGTGCGCGTGAGTCTCTGTATTTGTGTTCGTGTGTATGCGTGCAGTGGTTTCTGAGTCTGTCCTCTCCCAGGCTGTGGGTCATTATTGTGTCTGTGTGTGTGTGTGTGTTAGGAGTGCTGGGAGTTGTTATTGTACTGCGTGGGTCCCAGTGCTCTGGTGTCAGGGTTAATATAGCTCCGAGCCTGTGCCGTTTCAGTCCAGTGCCTCATGCATTAGCCCCCTCCACCAGACCTTCCTGGCCTGCGGTCCTGCTTAGTTAGAGTCCTGCTCAGCACATACCCCGCCAGGTCCCGCAACGCTGGATTAATACCCGTGGTGTAGCATTAACTCTTAACAGTGTGCCTTTTGTTTCCAGCTCATTTTAACACAATGACACAATGGGTGTTAAGTCAGCATCGGGTTTTTGTAAGTACACATGTACACTCACACTCGCACGAACACACACGAACGCACGCACATATAACAAAAAGCTGCCCTATTTGTATATTCACATGTACACCACTTTAACACAATCCTCTCCTCCCTCTACTCCTCTCCTCGCTTTCTCCCTACGCTCCTGCTACTTTTAGTTCCCTGCTCAGCAAAGAATAAATAACGCGAACCCTTAGTCCCCCTTTTCTTCTGGTTCCTCCCTCTTTCGGTTTGGCCCCTCCCCCTTTTCCCTCTCTCCCCTCACTTCCTCTTCTTCCTCACTTAACCCAGGTGGCCTTACCTCCTGCCATCTTTCTTTCTCTTCATCCTTCTCTCCGGGCATACAGCGCCACCCTTTATTACTGTAATTACTCCTCTCCTCTGCAGTTATGAGAAGCATATGCAAATGTCCTCAGCCGGCAGTATTCAGTATTCCTCTTGTATTCCGTCCGATTTTCGCGTCTCCTCTCTCCCCCAATCTCTGCCCATTTCCTTCGCTGCCCCACACCTGATGTCCTGTCCTCCTGAGTTGTCACTCCTTTGTGGCCCACTTTGTCTCTGTATTCTCTCTCTTTCTCTCTCTCTCTCTCTCTCTCTCTCTCCCCCTTTCTGTCTTCCGTCCCACAGGTGCGTCTGCTCTACTGCTCCCAGGAGGAGGCCGAGCAGGTGTTCCACGCCGCCTGGGCCGCCGGCCAGGCTGGAGCCTCTCACATGTGGTTCGCCGTGGGCCCGGCGCTGTCCGAACTGGGCCTGAACGGCCTGCCCAGCCGCCTGTTCGCCGTGCGGCCGCAGGGCTGGCGGGACGAGGCTCGCCGCCGCATCGCCCGCGGCGTCTCTGTGCTGACGCACGGAGCCGTGGCCCTGCGCAAGGACTACGGTGCCACCGGGGGGCCCCACTTCGTCACCAACTGCCAGATGGATGGGAACCGCACGCAGAAGATCCGCGGGAGAATGAAGTAAGGACACGGGGCGAGAGGGTGGTAGGGGGATGCACCGTCCTGCCCCGCGTGAACCCTGAGTCGCTGCTGATAATCAGACCCGAACAGTGGAGGCCAGAGCAGGATGTTGTAACTCTTAAAGGGATAGTTCAGCCAGATGGGAGGTTAACGGAAATGGGCAAGGCACGGAAGTTACGCAGACAGATGGGACTGATTCCATTGGTATGTTTGCTTGAACTGTCCCATTTAACCCAACAAGTCTCCTCAGGGTCCTGCATACCCTCTCCACACGAGCTGGACTGAGCGCCTCCAAACCATATGGCAAATAAAAACTGCTATGTGGGCGAATTCTCTTCTACAGAGAACCACTTCTTCCATGTGCACTGTCCCAGGGCTTGAGCTTGAGGTTATATTTTAGCATTCTTTTTTATATGTTTTGTTACGTTTGTAATAAATGAGTTTACCCTGTATGGCATATCCAGTAATTAGAGGGAAGTCGGTATACCCCCAGGCGCAAGTCGTCCTCTTCCGCCCTTAAACGACTGCAGGGGGTGGAGCAGCACGCCACAACGTTTAACCAGATCGCAGAAATGGCAGGGCAGAGAGTGGCATTCTTATAGGAGAACGAAACAAAACAAAACAACGGGAGAATGTTGTTTAGATGAAGCTTCCCATGAGGACATGGGGCTTCTCTTCGATTCTCCTTCCTGCCCCGCACGTTCAGGACCAGTCCGGCACGCGCCAGGGCCTATAACGGACAATGGATCCAAGGAAAGGGCGGCGGTGGAACGCGCCGCGCTCGCACGAGGGGCTCGGCTTCTTGAGAAAGCTGGACTCACATGGCAGCCCTGAAGCCTGGACCCCGACGGGGTAGTGATGCATGTTGGGTTCAGGAGGAAGATTCATTTGAGGCAATTAGGGAAAATGTCACCTTTTAGATTGCCTTGCTGGAAATCCAGCCGCGTGCGGGGGGAAAACGGTGTGGCAGGAAGAGGAACCCCCCCCCCCGCCGCCTCGCCTTGCCTCGCCTCGCCTCCCCCGCCTGCCTCGTTCTCATTTCTGTCTTTCTTCCATTTGCAGATATTTCAGCAACATCACCTTGGGTGGGCGGGATTACTCCTTCAATAACGAAGGCTACCTGGCCAACCCCTTTCTGGATGTCATCTCTTACACACCCGGGAATGGCTGGGAAGACGTAAGAAATAAGAAGGATTTTATTTAATTATTTATTTTTCTAAGTCCAGTCCAGGTCTGTGTGATGTCACCCTGCTCTGACGGGTTGTTTGGAGCCGCTGCTAATTGGTCATGTCCTTCGGCGCGTGCTGAAGATGAATTGCGCTTGTCAGATTCAGAATTAAATTTTTGCCTTTAAATCTTGGGGGAAAAAAAAAAAAGCTTTATATCAACTCTGCTTATTACAGTATAAAGGGCTGGAAAGGGCTTCTGCTAAAATGGCCTTCACCTGGACTGTCTAGCAGTGGTTACTTCTCAAGATGTCACTTTAATTGCCCAAGTGAAAAACATGTCTGTTCCGGTTCAAAGCTTTGCTGGTTGGTAGTGAAAATTCAGCACTGTTGCTGGTTATTCTTGAGCCAGGGCTTCATGGGAGAGCCGGTCCGCTACTGTAATAGCAAATCGGGATAAATAATATGTTTTATATTTTGTGTGATTATCCTCAGTGTTTGCAGTATAAGCTAATAGCCGTGTAGTGGGTGAGATATTGTGTTTGATTTACTTGTGCCCATTTCGCAGACTGATTTGGCGCGTTCACTGTCTGAGGTAGTGAAGGAGAGTGTTGTATTATTCAGTGAGCTGCAGGAAGTGAAACAGTTGTAAAATGATATACAACAAGCCACTACACTAATTTAGAAAGCCATTTCCCATGGCACACCCCCGGTGGAGAACCTCATTACAATTAACCGAGAACAATGCATCACGCTCGCTCCGGGAACGCGTGCTGACTGGGCTCGACTCTGGTGTGGGCCGAGCCAATACATCGACGTGTATCTGCGTGTACCACGTCACTCTAAACACGCACTGTATCACTGCAGTTAATTAAGAAAAAAAAAAGTTGGGGGGGCGGGGGCTTTAATCTTCTAAAACATAAACCAACTCGCTCTCTCTTGGTGAAAAATGTTTTACACGCCTGCGACTGACTGTAGCCCTAATCAACTGGTGCATATGTGCCAGTGCTCTGCTTCGTGTTGGCCTCTGATAGGGAACACACTCTGTGTACGGCAGTAAACAGGAGCACGGGACTGCGCGAGGACTCAGGCTCGGAGAGCGACTCGCACACAACGGTACCAAATATACTCCAGAAGGAAGATTTTGCATCCACCATGCTGCTGCTTTGGGCCTCACATGAGTCGGTGCTTCATTTGGTAATTGGAATTTAGTTGCGGCTTACTGCGTAAGCGAAGACAGACGTCCCGTAGATTACGGTTATACCTTACTGTGTCACACAAAATGGCAGAGAAAAAAGAAGGCCTTTAGGTTTGAGGTTCAGGTGGAAGTATTAATCAAAGATAAAGTGGGCGTGGTGGCTTAGTCTGCTGCAGTTATGTAACGCGTGCGGCTTTGACCCTAAGCCTCGGGGCGCTGAATAGAACAGTCATGTGTAGTATGTCAGTGGCCACCTGGGAAGTTGCATTTCTAGTCCCCTGCCGAACCCCACTGACATGAGACAGACACAAAGCTAACGGTAATATAGCCGGAAAGACGAAAAAAAGGCTTCGTCACGAGCTCCGCACTGTCACTCAGTGAAACAGCATAAAGCAGAATTATGAAGTTATACAGTAGCTGCCATACCAGGAGACAGAGACACAGGAATAAGCTTCATGGTCACGCTACGCCTTTACACGTCAGGCGTCACAGTAAAAATAACACCGGATCCGCTACCCAAGCCTCAAAAACAGAACTAGGGAGAAAAAAAGAGGTAATTTATTCATGCTTACTGAAAAACGCCTGGTGGCAACAGCAATTTGAATAGATTCATTTATGAGATCAGAATCAGGGAAAGTAAGTTTGTCTCCTGTCAACAGAAAAGCCGTGCCTAATTTGTACGCTGCCCGTGTTCTACGGGATGTGACGTGGCACTTGCGGAGCAGAGGAACAATGGATGCGAGAGTGGCTTGTTAAATCTAGGAGACGTGAGGGGGTCGCGTGGGCTAACCGGCGAGCGGCTCCAAATGGACTCCAGTGTGGGGTGCGCGGCGGCAGCTCGCCTCAGGCGTGCTGAGAGTTTGCGCGTCAATCCCTCGTGGAGGCCCGCCAGCTCAGCTCAGATTCCCACGCCACAAGCCTAGCAGCTCATTACTGATACCAGCCGTTAGCCACTGGCCTATTAACAGTCCAGACACAGTGTCACTTTACGCTTTTTCCTTCTCCCCACTGCTCTCTCTCTCTCTCTCTCTCTCTCACACACACACACACACACACTAGCTGACCAGAAGAGCAATTTGGCCCTCCAGCCTGCAGAATATTGCAGTCTTGAGATTGTCAAAGATGGCCTGAATACATCAAGGCTACACTAACAAACTGGCTGACGCAACAGCTGGATGAGAGTTACAGGACGCCGCTGCGCTGAGCTGTGTTTCAGCCCCATCTGGCCTGCAGACCCATTCCAGAAAAGCACGCAGTGCAGAGTTCCAGACCTGGAATCTCGTGGTTCTCCGAGCTCAGAGAAACCGTCTTCCTAATCCTCATCAAATATTTAATAGAGCATTATAGCATCGTGTGCTGACTTCCCATTTGTTTTCAGTTCTCTGGGAAAAGTCGATGGCCTGTTAATGTTCCTAAATTAACCTTGTAAAATGCACAGTGGATGATATATACACAATCCTCAGAATCCCTGACACAAGTGGCATGTGTGAAAGCCCTTAACACAGAGGTTTAATTCTCTTTTGCTAGATCTGTTCACTAATGTAATGTACACTTTACTTAAACAATTACGCTGTCACACACAGCGTGTCTTGAGGTATAACCATTCATCACATCAGAGGATAAAACCGTCCAGTTGTAAACAGAGCCTTCCTTTCCCATCTCTAAAGCCTGTTTGCGGCAAATCGGATCTGCTGCGCATTGTCTGTTGTTTATTTTGTTTACACACCACCGGGTGGATCTTGAGCCGCCGCTCCGAGTTAGCCGCGTCCCATTATCCCGGCTCTGTTGCGGGCTCTTGGAGGGCTACTCGCGCGACAGAACCTCCCCGGGGAGACTGCGTTTGATCACGGTCGACCCAACCTCCTCTCTCCCACACTCCCACATCGGCATGGCGCGCAATCCCCGCAGCTCTGCTGTTCTGTTCCGGTCCGCGCGCTCCCACCCGGGTTCGGAGCTGCGACATCATCCCTGCTTTTTCCACTGAAGTGACCTGGAACTGGATGAGGGAAGCTCGAGAGAGCAGCGCGAGGGCGCTAGGAAGAGCGGAGTGGAATTCGCTGGAAGACATCAAAGCGGATCATGAGGACATGACACTTATCTTTGCGGATCATTAGCGTTTATACCTTCTGCTGGCAGCAATTACTGAACCGGAGTCGAATGCCTCCTCCCTCTGCACCCACCCTTCTTAGGTGTGCTTCCCTGCTTCATGAACATTTTATTTTTTTTAAAAAGAGAAGAAGCTTTCTTTCCAGAACCCTCAGCGCTGGCTGATGTCACCTGTTTAGACATGTGTCAGCATCTACCTGCGCGGAGGTTGTTCTCACGGCACCGTCTGTGACAGACGGACTCGCGAAAACCCGTCATCCTCCAGCACACCTTTCCTGCCTTGCCTTGCCGCTTTTAGCCGGCAGCGGGAAGCTGACGTTGGCGTTAGCAAGGCGAACCCCTCCACCAGTGAGGAGGGCGGGCGGGCGGGCGGGCGGACCGACCGAGGTGTGCAAGGTGATGTAAGGACATAACGGGAACGCGGACGTGGACGGACGGCCGGCTAAGCGAACCGTCAGGGTGCCTGTGGTGGGGTGATGTGTTCTCCTGCGTGGTGGTGAGGGCCGACGTGGAGAGGCTATGTGTGGGAGAAGATCCATGCCTGCAAGACTTCTGCTGCTTCGCTTTCAATTAGTCGCCTGTGTCCAGAGCCCACGCACTCTCGCAGTCAAACCCCAGCAGCAGACTGCCTCCAGGATCCTGTCTCACGCTTCCGCACACGCTCTCCCGACTCCACACGCACACCAGATCGGCTGGGCGGGAGCTACAGCTCTCGCAGCGCCTGTGAGCGGTGAATGGCGTGACAGAAACCGAGGGAAGTACTTCTGCAACACTGGTATCTGTTCACCACGTGCTAACATGTCAGAGGCCATAACTCTTATTGTGGACTTGCAAAATAGGACCCCTCACAGGGAAATGAGTGTGGACAGAGTGAATCACAAAGAAAATACAGTGATGTTGAGAGGGA
This sequence comes from Electrophorus electricus, assembly GCF_041902795.1. Lineage (NCBI taxonomy): Eukaryota > Metazoa > Chordata > Actinopteri > Gymnotiformes > Gymnotidae > Electrophorus > Electrophorus electricus. Next base: position 23,443,267 of record NC_137510.1, read on the forward strand.
GGGGTACATTGGCACCCGTCAAGTGTAGCCAGACAGGAAAGGAAACGAAAACGCGAGGAGATAAAGTTGTATAATGTTCAGCCATTTTTCATAGTCGGTGCCGCAAGGTTCTTTGAGTTCAAGTTCAAGTTCAAGAGGTTTTATTGTCATTTCAGCTATATACAAGTACACAACAAAAACGAGACAATGTTCCTCCAGGACCATGGTGCAACATAAAAACAACAGTGCAACAGACAACATGCTACACAAGTGCAAACAGTCCAATCTAGTGCAAAATGTCATTAAATAAACATTAAATAAACAATAATAAATACAGGACAGGACAAATACAAAATACAAAATACAAACTAAAGTGCTAAATCACTGCTAAATACCGAGCTCCCAGACTAGTCTGCATGAGGCGTGTCAGACGGACCTCTCAAACGAACGCAGGTGTTGTGCCACCCTGTTCCGCAAACACCGCCGTGGTCACCAATATGACCCACCGCTGCTGTGTCATGACGTAATCAGCCGAGCTGGCGTTTTTACAGACAGCCTTCGTGTGAGATTTTCCTTTCATAAGATGTTTATTTCATGGAGCGATGATATTCCATTGTTGGCCGTCCACTCCCTCTTGTGCAGGGAAAAATAAGGTGTTTGATCGCAAATTTTCCCCGTTACAAAACGTACATCCTGACTCGTTGGTCTATTTTTGGATTCAAAGTTTTTTCTCTTAATTGTGAATTTGCTTTTGGATTTTGCATCTTTGGGTTTTCGTTGTGAATTTGGAACTTGTGGATCATGAATTCAAGGCTAAATAAAGCTAATTAGTTCTGAAAGGAGCTGATTGTAGGCCTGTAGCTCTGCACGGTGATGTGACAGTAATCAGACCCGTTGTTTGCTAAGCAAACAAAAAGGCTAATTATTGTCTAATTATATACAGACTGCAGAGAACGGGTAGAATATATCTCAGCCTTAACAGATATCCCACAGGACAGACTGCAGCGATGTTGGACAGCCTGAGCTGTACAGACACTTTCTTGGCTTGCACCTCCTTTCCCCAAGGAACCTTGGGTGGAACAGTGTGTTTGATTGTGTGTGTGTTTGTGTGTGTGTGTGTGTGTGCGTGTGTGTGTGTGTGTGTGTGTTAGATGGCGTTTACTGTCAGTCTGCATAGACCTTTAAGATCGCAAACAAATAAACCAGCCTTAAAGGTGAGACACCGCATATACAAATGAGGGCTTTTTCCCCTGCTGCTGTTATCTGCAGTTGTTGTTGCCAGAAAGGCGTATTATGAGCCTGTTTTGCTATTCTTTTCTCTTTTATCCACACAAGCAAATGAGCTGGACTTAATGGCACTCTTAGCAAATCAAGCCCTCAAGTGTCTCACTGACCTTTTCCTCTATGGGCCAGCACTTAGCGAGAGACTCCTTCTTTCTCTCTGCAGAAATACGGAAAGCCGGTGTGCTCTCGCTCTCTCTCTCTCTCTCTCACACTCACCCAGCAACTGGTCCAGGGCGGAGCTCGGGGGAGGCGGCGCTTGTGCGCATGTAGCAAACGCTTGAGCCTGAGCCGTTTGCTTCTATCAGCCCGCTGCGCCAACACTCCGATCCCAGGCTCAAAACGAGCTGTGATGGGCCATGTTTGACCTCCGACCTCTACACTGGAGATTCACTGTGAACAGAGAGAGCGTGAGCGCACGCAGGGAAAGTGTACAGGCGGATTATCATTATTATATCTTTTGCCTCCATTAAAAATGTAATTAAAAAAGACTCAAATTTAAAAGGAGAACTCCTTGGAACTTGAAACGCTCTTTTGTTCCCTGGTAAAGGTCTTTAGCAACTCAAGGGTCCAAGCACTGTCAAGGCTCTTCTTTATACCCTCATATCCAGCTGTTCGATGTCCTTACTATGGCCCTCATTCATGTATTGAAATCATAATTTCAGGAAATAACCTGACTACGCCACCTAGGGAGTTTTCCCCTCAGGAAATATTGACAGCTAGCAGTAAACACTGCTTTGTAACATCTCTGATGTTATTTGGTGGACGAAATGCATTGCTATGTTAAATATTCATATCCAGGTCATACTCTGGCACAAAATATAACAAAAAGGTGTAATAACATTAAAGTTATAAGTTATACATTACAATTTAAGGTGTGCAGGGGTCTATGGTATTTTCTTTTTGGCGAGTGTTTTTTCACATACACTAATTTTGTGGTGTAGTTTCTGATTAGCCGTGGCTTATTAGGGACAAGGTCATGCTTAAGTAGTCTGACAGGAAGGATAACTGCTGTTTCACCGTGTAGGGAAGGGATGTGTGCGGCTCGGCTCGGGCCGGAAGGTGTGTAGGGGGCCATGTCTGCCATTCCCCGAGGAGCTCCAACAGTGCGTTCCTTTCTGCAGACAGCTCCTGTTGGGCCGCATTTTAAAAAAAAAAGACGTTTGTAAACGCGTCGCTCAGTCCATTCCGCCATTTCTTTTTCAAAGCAAAGCAGCGGAACTCTCGGCCGTTTCGCAGTCGGTTGCCTTTGCCGAGAAGGACATGCGCGAGGCCGCCTTCAGGTTCACTTCTAAGAAGGCCCCTTAGAAGATGGCGGACTTCCGAATGGCACAGCCTTCAACTCCAGAACGTGCCCGCGCTGTCTAAAAAAGCTGCCTAGGTAGGCACCTCCGTCCCAAATGCAGCGCAGCATTGTGTGTAGTAAACGCACACAGGTACGTTCGGAAAGAAGATTCAGAGATGTGCTTTAGAGCAGGATGGGAAATATTGAATGACCATCAAAAGCCTGATGCCCCTCAACAAGTGATAATAATAAAATAACACATTCATGACTTTATTAATTATGTAATAATAAAGTGCAATTAAATAGGAGATTGGATATCCTGATTGATGCCACTCTAGCAAAAGAACTCTAGGATTAGGCATAGTGGCTGCTCACACATCCACACATGGACAACTACACCATAAAATGGTCACCATATATTAATATGGTACCTTTTCCCTTCACGCTTGCATGCACACACACACACACACACACACACACACACACACACACACACACACACACACACACACACACACACACACACACACACACACAGAGTGAGAAAAGGAAAGGAAAGGTGGGGAAGCCTCATGATGGAGGACAACATGAAGGACAGCGTAGAGGACGTAGAGGAGGACGCAGAGGAGGACATAGAGGATGTAGAGGAGGATGTAGAGGAGGACGTAGAGGAGGACGCAGAGGAGGACATAGAGGAGGATGTAGAGGAGGATGTAGAGGAGGACGTAGAGGAGGACGTAGAGGGGGACGTAGAGGAGGATGTAGAGGAGGATGTAGAGGAGGATGTAGAGGAGGATGTAGAGGGGGATGTAGAGGGGGATGTAGAGGGGGATGTAGAGGAGGACATAGAGGGGGATGTAGAGGAGGACGCAGAGGAGGACGCAGAGGAGGACATAGAGGGGGATGTAGAGGAGGACGCAGAGGGGGATGTAGAGGAGGACATAGAGGAGGACAGCGTAGAGGACGTAGAGGAGGACGTAGAGGAGGACATAGAGGCGGATGTAGAGGAGGACGTAGAGGAGGACGTAGAGGAGGATGTAGAGGAGGACGCAGAGGAGGACGTAGAGGGGGATGTAGAGGAGGACGCAGAGGAGGACGCAGAGGAGGACATAGAGGGGGATGTAGAGGAGGACGCAGAGGGGGATGTAGAGGAGGACAGCGTAGAGGACGTAGAGGAGGACGTAGAGGAGGACATAGAGGGGGATGTAGAGGAGGACGCAGAGGAGGACGTAGAGGGGGATGTAGAGGAGGACGTAGAGGAGGACGTAGAGGAGGACAGCGTAGAGGACGTAGAGGAGGACGTAGAGGAGGACATAGAGGGGGATGTAGAGGAGGACGCAGAGGAGGACGTAGAGGAGGACGTAGAGGAGGACGTAGAGGGGGACGTAGAGGAGGATGTAGAGGAGGACGCAGAGGAGGACATAGAGGGGGATGTAGAGGAGGACGCAGAGGAGGACGTAGAGGGGGATGTAGAGGCGGATGTAGAGGAGGACGTAGAGGAGGACGTAGAGGAGGACGTAGAGGAGGACGCAGAGGAGGACGTAGAGGGGGATGTAGAGGAGGACGTAGAGGAGGACGTAGAGGAGGACGTAGAGGGGGATGTAGAGGGGGATGTAGAGGAGGACGCAGAGGAGGACAGAGGGGGATGTAGAGGAGGACGCAGAGGAGGACGTAGAGGGGGATGTAGAGGAGGACGTAGAGGAGGACGTAGAGGGGGATGTAGAGGAGGATGTAGAGGAGGACGCAGAGGAGGACATAGAGGGGGATGTAGAGGAGGACGCAGAGGAGGACGTAGAGGGGGATGTAGAGAAGGACGTAGAGGAGGACGTAGAGGGGGATGTAGAGGAGGACGTAGAGGAGGACATAGAGGGGGATGTAGAGAAGGACGCAGAGGAGGACATAGAGGGGGATGTAGAGGAGGACGCAGAGGAGGACAGCGTAGAGGATGTGGAGGAGGATGTAGAGGAGGACGTAGAGGAGGACGGCGCAGTGGATGTAGAGGACGTAGAGGAGGGCGTAGAGGAGGTACAGGAGGTGGAGGAGGACTGAGCAGATAGCCAGAAGAAAAGAAATGAAACGTCCAATCAGATGGAAAATGGAGACACAACTGGACCCAGTAGAGCAGATACATGCGCAAAACAATCAACCCAAACAGATGTGAAAATAGCAAAGTGTAATTGTTGGCAAAATAATTATTAGATAGGCAGAGAAAAGTAAGAAGCAAAATAGTTTTTAGACACAATACTGAATATATAATACAACCCCCCCCCCCAAAATGCTAATAAAATAAAGTAGGTCTAAGCAAACTGGCTCAGGCAGAAGGCCTCCGAGGGAAGGCTCGATCCCATCAGTCATTGGTACCGGTACCACAGATCCGCCAGTGGTGACGCTCCAGGCCAGAACCCAGCCAGAACACGTGATGAATCGTGTGAGTAAACATTGCGTGCGTTATAATATTCTCTGCATTACGCAGTGAGACAAAGACCAGTATATAATAAAAGCGTTTTGAACCACAGCTAAGAGCACCCATCCCTTCAGGCACAAGATAATTGCAGTGGCGGTGATAAAGCAGAATCGTCACGTGTTTATGTTTCCGTCACTGTCTGCAGTGATCAGTAGCCGTGATCCACACCCGAACCTAATTAGACCCCATGATTAGCCACATAGAGCTCAAATGTGCCAAAAAACACTGCACGTGATAATTATTTTTTTTTTAAGATAATAAAAGTACCTGCTGATGCAAATACCCAGCAGTCAGCGGCCTATACACGGGCGTGCTAGCACACACCCGCCTTAACAGCAGCATGTCTATCATTAATGGCATATTTACGTTAGGTCATATTTACGTTAGGAAAATAAAGAGGCATTATGGCACCCAGCCCATAACTTCAGGCAAAAACCGCCAGCCAGCAGTATGAAGGCCAGAAGCAGCACAAACGCGGGAGCTGTGCTTATACGCGGGTGCTAACGGCTAACTGCTAATGCAGCAGGAAAGCAGGAGGGGGGTGGGGGTGAGGGTGGGGGCTACGGTGGCTGTCAGTGGCCATAAGTGATTTATGGCAAAATGAAAGGTCTGCCAGTTACATTACCATGTGCCCTGTGTGTGTGTGTGTGTGTGTGTGTGTGTGTGTGTGTGTGTGTGTGTGTGTGTGTGTGTGTGTGTGTGTGTGCGTGCGTGTGTGTGTGTGTGTGTGTGTGCGTGTGTGTGTGTGTGTGTGTGCGCGTGCATGTGTGTTTGTGTGTGTGTGTGCGCGTGTGTGTGTGCGTGTGTGTGTGCGTGCATGTGTGTGTGCGTGCGTGTGCGTGTGTGTGTGCGTGTGCGTGTGTGTGTGTGTGTGTGCATGTGTGTGTGTGTGTGTGTGCGTGCGTGTGTTTGTGTGTGTGTGTGTGTGTGTGTGCGTGCGTGTGTTTGTGTTTGTGTGTGTGTGTGGTCTCAGGTAGGATGGTGGGAGAACGGAGTGCTCCGTCTGCGTTACCCTGCCTGGTCTCGCTACGGCCCTTTCCTGCAGCCGCCAGACGACGCGCAGCATCTGAGGGTCGTGACCCTGGAGGAGAGGCCATTTGTCATCGTGGAGCTGGCTGACCCCGCGTCCGGAACCTGCATCCGGGACTCCGTCCCCTGTCGACGACCCCTCAATGCCACGTCAGTAGCGCTAGCGTGTCATCCCTTTGCTGCGCTGTGCCTGTCCTTAGAGCCGCGCATTTGGACACGGTTTCACATGCTGGACATTCCAACCATGGACAGATGATCTCATTCTTTAGATGCTTCGTAGGATAATGCCTTCATAGGGATCTGGAAAATTCCATGCTAGGTGGGATACACTGTTATGTCATTTGTCCTATATTGTTATGGGAGCTCAGCGTTAGCTGGACAAAGCCTCGCTAGGTTAAAGCTAAAAGGAGTTCAGTATAGTCTGTTGGCCGGAGGCCAGACCCAGATTAAACCTGATTGTGGATGAAAAAGAATTCCGGATGCTGATTCGCCCTCGGAGCCTCGGTTAAGACTAGCCTTAATCCACGCCTGTTAACCCGACCGTTAATGTGTCATTTTTTTCCCGAGCCACTCACGCAACCTTTCCGGTTGTTCCGATGGGCTAAGCAGTTTGTTCCTGAAGCACCTGAAGGCTTGTCTTTTCAGCGTGCGCTCTGCTCCGGCGTCGTGAGCCAGAGATGGAGGACCTCCCTTTGT
>NC_137510.1:23457500-23470000 GCF_041902795.1 Electrophorus electricus
GGCAAGGTCTTCGCCACCACGGGCTACGGCATCGCCCTCATCAAGAACTCCCGCTGGAAACGGCCCCTGGACCTGGCCCTGCTGCAGCTGGTGGGCGACGGTGAGGGCGTGGGACCGACCCCGGGTCACCATCCGTGAATGAGGGGGTTTGAAGTTAGCTGGGGGGCCCAAGTGCCGGGCAGAGTGTCGGAGCTGGGTTAATCGTGTTGAGTACTGGCGTGGGTCAAAGGTTATGGCCAGTGGTCAAAGGTTACAGCTAGAATGAGGGAAACGCAGGGACGTTAGTGCAGAGGCAGAAGAGTGCAGAGTAGCACTCAAGGTTTCTCAGTTAGAGTGAATTAGATGAGTATCTCGAGCTCGACATAAGGAGGCAACTGATATCCGCACATTAGAGGAGTGCTCACAGACAAAGTGTGAATGCACGTGTATGTGTTAGTGTTAGTGTGTGTGTGTGTGTGTGTGTGTGTGTCTGTAATCAAAATGTCTCATAAACACTGAGGTTTTGACAATCCTCGCATAAAATATCACCCAGTGGTCGCGACAGTAAAAATGCTCAGTGTAAACACCGCCTACAGTGCTTATACGCATTATACTGTTATACCGACAGTGGACAGAACCAATGTACGTGTTCATTCATGTTATACCTACAGTGTACCTGTTCATTCATGTTATACCTACAGTGTACCTGTTCATTCATGTTATACCTACAGTCTACGTGGTCATTCATGTTATACCTACAGTGTACCTGTTCATTCATGTTATACCTACAGTGTACGTGGTCATTCATGTTATACCTACAGTGTACGTGGTCATTCATGTTATACCTACAGTGTACGTGGTCATTCATGTTATACCTACAGTGTACGTGGTCATTCATGTTATACCTACAGTGTACGTGGTCATTCATGTTATACCTACAGTGTACCTGTTCATTCATGTTATACCTACAGTGTACGTGGTCATTCATGTTATACCTACAGTGTATGTGTTCATGTAATGTATGTGTTCATTCAAAACTGGCCGTCTCAATAAGAATTTAAAAGCTATAAAAGCATAAATTGAAAAAGCGCGTGCACGTCTATAAGGCCCAGCGCAACCACAAACTGATTTAAAATAATTGAGTTGGATCTATGACTCTATTATTGCAGTGCTTATGATAAGCCACAGTCCACTCCAACTGCGCTCTAAGGGATTAGTGTATCGCGTCCCGTTCATCGCACTTGTCCAACCGCTAATACTTAAAGTCTCATTTCTACCAGCTGTGCACACACACCTGTGCACACAAACACAAACACTGCCACACACGCACACATGCGCTCACACACACGCACACACGCGCACACATTCACACACACGCACACGTGCACACACGCACACACACATTCACACACATGCGCGCGCACACACACACGCACACACATACATGCACACACACACACACAGTGTATTGTTTCAATTGGATGGTTTGTTTGATTGCCCTTTTTAATCCTCTTCAGAGAGAGTGGGAGCTTGAGCAAGCATGTGTGTGTGTGTGTGTGCGTGCGTGTGTGTGTGTGTGTGTGTGTGCATGTGTGCGTGTGTGTGCGTGTGTGTGCATGTGTGCGTGTGAGTGTGTGTGTGCATGTGTGAGTGTGTGTGTGTGTGTGTGTGTGTGTGTGTATGTGTGTGCGTGTGTGCGTGTGCGTGTGTGTGCGTGTGTGCATGTGTGCGTGTGTGAGTGTGTGTGTGCATGTGTGAGTGTGTGTGTGTGTGTGTATGTGTGCGTGTGTGCGTGTGTGCGCGCGTGTGCGTGTGCGTGTGCGTGTGTGTGTGCGTGTGCGTGTGTGTGTGTGTGTGCGTGTGCCAGGATCCTACTGTGAGAGCAGCTCATTCGTGCCAGGTCTCATCAGCTAACACCACAGTTAAACTGCTCAACCTGCCGCGACGGCTTTGCATGTGAAATGAACAGTGACATTTGTAGTGTTGCTGGTATGTGCAGGATGGTGTGTGATTTGTCGGGTGTTATTTTCTCTAAATCTGTTCTTGCTTTCAACATGTTAACAAAAACAACAATAGAATTTTTTTGTGTTTATTGACACTAATGACTTGCTATGTAGCCTAATCTTTGGGGATTATATGTAATTTCTTTACTGTTATTTAAAAGCGTTTCACAGGTGGTGCTTCTCTGTAGTTCGACTGTAATCCTCCACTCTACTTCTTGCCATAATCCTTTGCTCTCTCCCTCAATTTAAAGAGTTAGACCACCTTTCCGTGGACATCTCCAGTGTGGTGGAAACGTTTGGTGTTTCCTTTGGTCGCAAAATTGTCCTGTGATTAAAAATCATTTGTGCAATATTGGGTAAGGACAGCACCTCCTCAGCCTAGTCAGAGCTCCTCTTGAGATTTCAGCAGCATGAGACAATTAAAATCAATCAGAATCTTCATGCTATATATACAGAGTCTTGCTTGTCCTGTCTGCTAAATACACTGAGCTATGACACCATTTACTGGGCCATGGAACTGATCCAGGGCTGGATTCTTTTTCCACTTTGCAGGTCTAGTTGCACACTTTAACTCATGAATTATTCGATCATGTTTTCACTTCTTTTACATATACATCAAAGTGATTAGTGTTATATAGTTTAAACAGCATTCTGCGCATAAATCTACAATGTGTTTCTGTGTGTCTGCTGCTGCACACAGCACTTTTTCATCCTAATTCCACAAAACAAGATGGCACTATAAAGTTATGAGATAACAATCCACAACAGTTCTGATATAAGCCAGCACTACCAGACTGGGCTTTGTTATGCTTCTGTAATGATACACTGGGAGGAGTTTTTGGTAGGAAACTCTTGGTAAGCTGACCTTCAGGTGTGACCCTTGTGGCATCAGGCTGATAAAGGTCAGGTGGTGGTCTGAGGGACAGGCCTGAGATCAGGGCAGATAATGGTTAAGGTCAGGTTGTGGTGTGAAGGACAGGCCTGAGATCAGGGCTGCAGGTCACACAGATGGCGCCATGTCTGGCCGTCAACTGAGGTTAACGGGCCTGCTAAACCTTGCATGCTAAAATGTGCCCGTTTAGCCATGTCTGTCTCCTCATGCCAACGTTCACACATGCTGCCAAGCAAAGCCCCTCTGTGCCAAGGCAGAGTGTGTGCGTGCATGCATGCGTGTGTGTGTGATCACATGTCCACGTGTGGGTATGTGTGTGTGTTCGTGTGCATGTGTGTTCGTGTGTGTGTGATCACATGTCCACATGTGTGTGTGTTCGTGTGCATGTGTGTTCATGCGTGTGTGTGTGCGCACGCTTAGGCCTTCACACCTGCTGGCTTTGGCTTTGCTTGTAGAGAGGTTTGCCATAGCCGATGGCAGGGAATGAATGGAGGAGGCTTTCTGCGCGAGGCACCACGGCAGTCAAACCCCCGGCCTTAAATCCCGCCACTTTAAGCCACACGTTCTGGTCCAGTGAATCTCGCTCGTACTTTGTCTGTAGTTTTGCATAATAATTCACTCTCACAGTTGAACGGCTGCAGCTCCGGCTGCCCTAACGGTATTGAAACATCCGGCACGGCACGCAGTAGTACGGTGGGCATTCGACTGCTGTTGCGAACGTCGAAATAGACATTGATACATGTGGACATATTGCTCTGTCGTTACAGTGCAAGGATTTATTCCCTCTGATACACACGCTTCACTGAATAATGAGGAGCACTCATTCCTTGTAGACCTTGGTACCTGCAGTGCGAGCTGGGAAGTAAATGATTTAAGCATAGCGAGCTGCAGTCCGGCTTGTCTTTCTTTGTCTTTCTATTCCTGGAATTCTCCGGAGTTTCTGGTTCATCCCTCCCTACCGTGGTCAGGCTGTCCACCATCCACCACAATTAAATGATTATGATCTCCCCTCTCTGGCGCTCAACTTTCTGATTTTCCTCACTCGTTATTTTCATTCATGTTTCACTAGATCATGGTGGGTTTTTTTTCTACTCTTTGGTGCTGTCGAGTACCAGTGCGCCCCCCCCCCCCCACCTCGCTCCCTCTCCTTCTCTCCCTCCCTCCCTCCTGCTTCACTTTTCCTTTTTATTCATTTTTTAACCTTAATGCTCTCCTCTTGGAATGAAAGCGATAGACCTGCTGTTGTCATTGCAACACTGCCCCATCGCTCTCTCTCTCTCTCTCCCACTCTCTCTCTCTCTCTCTCTCTCTCTCCCCACGCTCTCTCTCTCTCTCTCCCCACTCTCTCTCTCTCTCTCTCTCTCCCCACTCTCTCTCTCTCTCCCCACTCTCTCTCTCCCCACTCTCTCTCTCCCCACTCTCTCTCTCTCTCTCTCTCTCTCTCTCTCTCCCCACTCTCTCTCTCTCCCCACGCTCGCTCTCTCTCTCTCTCTCTCTCTCTCTCTCTCTCTCTCTCTCCCCACTCTCTCTCTCTCTTCCCACTCTCTCCCTCTCCCTCTCCCTCTCTCTCTCTCTCCCCCTCCCTCTCTCTCCCTCCCTCCCTCTTTCTCCCTCTCTCCCCACTCTTTCTCTCTCTCTCTCTCTCTCTCTCTCTCTCTCTCTCTCTCTCCCCACGCTCTCTCTCTCTCCCCACTCTCTCTCTCTCCCCACTCTCTCTCTCTCCCTCTCCCCACTCTCTCTCTCTCTCTCTCCCCACGCTCTCTCTCTCTCTCCCCACTCTCTCTCTCTCTCTCTCCCCACGCTCTCTCCCTCTCTCCCTCTCTCTTTCTCCCTCTCTCCCCACTCTTTCTCTCTCTCTCTCTCTCTCTCTCTCTCTCTCTCTCTCTCTCCCCACGCTCTCTCTCTCTCTCCCCACTCTCTCTCTCTCTCCCCACTCTCTCTCTCTCTCTCTCTCTCCCCCCACGCTCTCTCTCTCTCCCCACTCTCTCTCTCTCTCTCTCCCCACGCTCTCTCCCTCTCTCCCTCTCTCTCTCCCTCTCTCTCTCTCCCTCCCTCCCTCTTTCTCCCTCTCTCCCTCACTCTCTCTCTCTCTCCACCTCTACTCCCCTGCGGTTTCACTGCCTTCTCCTCCTTCACATTCGCTTTGTGATAGAGTGAGACATATAGGTGAATTATAATGGGTGCCATCTCTCTCTGTAAATAACATCTGACCTCTGCCCCGTGGGTTACTCTCAGGTAACAAAATATTGCTGGATTCGACCTCTGACCTGTAACGCCTCAGATATTGAAATAGCCTAACAAGCCAGCAGATGAATGTAAACTTTGGTTGTAGATTGCTATCCAGGGAAGTGACCAGCTGAATAATATATATGGTTTATTGATTTGATGTATGTCTTTTGAGTTTTAATCCTGTATATAATTATACTATACTCTTCTCTTCTCAGATGAGATCGAGATGCTGGAACGCCTCTGGCTCTCGGGCATCTGTCACAACGATAAGATCGAGGTGATGAGCTCCAAGCTGGACATAGACAACATGGCGGGCGTCTTCTACATGCTGTTGGTGGCCATGGGCCTGAGCCTGTTGGTGTTCGCCTGGGAGCACCTGGTCTACTGGAGGCTGCGTCACTGCATGAGCAACATGGGCCAGACTGGCAAACTGGACTTCCTGCTAGCCTTTAGTAGGGTGAGCGGGGCCCAGAGCACGTACACTGAATGATGGGTCAGGCGGGGGCAGATCGGGGGAGGGGAGGTGGAGACAGCGAAGAGGAAGAAGGGGCGGGTGTGTGTGTGTGTGGGGGGGTCGTTGTGTTTAAGATACTGTGTGGCAGAGTGGTGCTCTAACCTATAAGCGAATGTGGTAAAGCTATACCTCAAGGCTTAGAGATCTGCCCAAATCAAATCCCCATATATGCTCAGAATGGCTGAACCTGCTGGAAAATCCCATCAGAATACTGCAATCTTATTTCTGGGACAAATGCTCGTCTCGCTAAATAATACCTCCGTTGCCAATACCCGTATCTCTCTCTCTCTCTCTCTCTCTCTCTCTCTCCCTCTCTCTCTGTCTGTCGCTCTCTCACTTTCTTGCACAGGGAATGTACAGCTGCTGCAGTTTTGAGGATGAAACCGCTCAAGGCGGAGCCAAACTCACCATTCCCACCCACCACCACGCCTCCGTGGTGGCGGCCCCTCCCTCATCCCACGTCGTCACGACGGCCGTCGCCAACCCGGCCATCGCCATGGTGCCCCAGCAACAGCAGCAGCAGCAGCAGCAGCAGCAACAGCAACCCCCTCAGCCGCCGCAGTCCTACAAGGCTCAGCTCCCCGGCTCACCCCCTGCCGTGGTGCATTCTGGCGCAGCTCTGGGGCCCTCTGCCCCGCCCCTTTTGGGCGCTCCTCTCCCTTGCTCCACGTTCCTGCCCCGCCCGGACCGCAGGCTGGCAGTGGTGGACCGCTGGAGGCTTCCCAAATCGGCCAGCGCCACCGCACCCATGGGCGTCAGGGGGGGCCTCTCCGACATGGGGCCCTTCCCACCCAAAGTAGCTCCTACGTGGGCCGGCGGCGGAGCCGCTGGGAGCGGCCTGGATGGATATAAGCGCTATTATGGCCCTATTGACCCTGAGGGCCTGGGGCCATGTGTGGACCAGCAGACAGGTTCCCAGACTCCCAAAACCCCCAGAAGCCACCAGCAGCCCCCACCGGCTAGCATGGCTTTTTACCAGGAGAAGGGCATGGACCACGGGGTGGGGAAGAAGCTGGGGGCGGGTACTGGTGGAGGGGGTCAGGGGAAGGGGGTGAAGTCTATGGGGACTCCTCGGCTGCCCCCAAAAAGCCAGACCCCAGCCCCGCTCCCTCCTAACCCCCCACTGCAGCACCCCTCTCCCCCTCTCCCCTCATCCCTTTGGAGGAAGCGACGGCCCAAGAAGCCAAAAGAGCCCGGCGGCCCACTGTACGAGAACATCCTGCCCCTGGGCCGGAGAGGAGGCGGCCGGGACGCCGGGCGCAGGCCGAGGCCGTCTCCCCCTCTGCCCATCCCCGTGCCGGTAACTCTCTCGCCGACATACACGCCTACGTCCCCCTCCCCCTCGTTCCCCTACACCTCCACCTCGTCCTCCACCTCCAGCACCAGCTCCTCGACGACGTCGTCCGCGTCTTCCTCGCGATCCTCCTCGCCCTCGTCCACCTCCACCACCTCGTCGCGCAGCACCAGGGACCGAGAGGCAGAAGAGGAGGAGGAGGAAGACCTAGACGAGCTGACCGAGGAGTCCAGCCTCCTGCAGGGACTCAACCGGGGCCGGGAGCGCGCCGTCCTGTCCCCGAGGTCGCTCTCGCACGGCCCACCCCCACCCCCCGTGCCCCCGCGCAAGCCCCGCGGCCCGCGGGCCGAGCAGAGCCGGGAGAGGGAGGGCAGGAGGGACCGGGATCGAGGCGGGAGCCAGCTCTCCCAGCTCCAGGAGTGGTGGGCGGGCTCGGGCGAGGCGGAGCGCAGGCGCGAGCGCAAGCGGCGGAAAGAGCGGGAGAAGGAGAAGAAGAGGAAGAAGAAGAAGAGCAAGAAGCGGAAAAAGAGGGAGGCGCGCGAGCGGGAGAGGGAGCGCAAGCGGCGGAAGGTGAAGAAGAAGAAGAAGAAGGAGGTGAAGACGAAGAGGAAGAAGAAGGCGCCCGCCGGCAGGCGCTCCGAGCCGGAGGAGGGCGACGCGGAGGCGGAGCGGGAGGGCGAGGGCGATGTGGAGAGGGAGGGGGAGTACTCCTCCTTCTCCACCCAGTACCGCAGCGCCTTCGGAGACAAGGGGAGCCTCTCCGCTTGGGAGGGAGAGCGGGAGCGAGGGAGGAGAGAGGGCGGGGAGGAGGTGGGGGACGAGCGCGACGAGGAGAGCGGAGGGGCGCGGAGCCGGGAAAGGCGGCCGAAGGGCGGCCGCGCTCGACACCGGACATCCGGCAAGCGGTACCCCAACCTCAATAAGCTGCCCGCCTCCGTCAAGTTCTGGGTCACCGGAGGAGGTACGGAAGCGTCTGGAGGCTCCCCGCCCTCCTCTCTGCACGCGCTCCTCCCGTCGGGCAAGCGGCGGAGGAGCAGCGGGGCGGAGAGGGAGGCCGGAGGGAGGCTAGGGGAGCGGCGACCGCTACTCCTGCACTACGAGAGGGCGCACACGCGCGAGGGCCTGTCCTTCCATGAGTGGGACTCCGAGGATGAAGAGGAGGAGGATGAGGAGGAGGAAGAGAGGGAGAGGGAGCGAGCGGATGAGAGAGCAAGGAGGCTAGGGGGCCGGGGGGCCGTGTCCGAGTCAGAGAGGGATCGCGTGCGGGTGGAGGAGAGCTACTCCGACGATGGATCGTCGGGGGAATTTGGCCGCTTTGAAAGGTACTGGGAGGGAGGTGGAGTGGGCGGGGCTAGCGGGATAGGGGGTGGGGGCTGGTTTTTCGGGACCTACCCTGCCCGGGAGAAAGGGGGAAGCGTCAACAGCCGAGACGATTCTGTCCTGGGCCGATCTGAAGGGTGGGTTGGGGGCGATTTTTGGGGTTCAGGCCCGGGCATCGGCTGGGGCTCTGGAGGGGGTAGTGGGGGGCTTGGCTCGCAGTGGCCTCCGCTTCCCACCTCACTCCCACCCCCTCGGCGCTACTGGTCGGTAGATAAGCTGTCCATGAAAGGTGAGAAACATGGGCGCAGCGGGTCAAAGGGCAAGGGTCAGAGAGCTCGGAGCCGGGATCAAGATGCCGCAGCATGCTCATATGCACAATTCAGCCACGGCAGACCTCACGAGCGCGGGAAGCGGGGCAGTGCAGCCTCCCACAGCCAGGAGGAGCTGCTCCCCCACTGCCATAGCTTCAGCGGGGGCTCGCGCCCCAAACTGCCCCCTAAACCCGATGCCACCATGTCCGGCAGCCAATCCAACCTCAGCACCCAGCAGCTCCAACATTCGGAGCCTGTCCCCAGCACGGGGCAGCCCCTCCTGGCCTCTCTGCCTGTGACGTCCTCCCCCTCCTCACTCCCCATGTCCATGCCGGTTCCCCCTACCCCTTCCTCTGCGTCCGTGTCCCCGCCTCCGGCACTGTCGCCCGGGGCGACCAAGGGGGCCTCCCAGTCCGCGGCGGCCAGCGCCAAGCTCCAGTACCAGAGACTGCGTTCGGTCCCCCAGCCACGGCGCTTCTACTCGCCCCACCTCCCCCTCAAAGCCAAGAGCCTGTGCTCGCGCCGCGGCTCCGCCCACTTCTCCAGCCTGGAGAGCGAAGTATGACACGGGGCTTCGCTGCTGCGCGTGTGTGTGTGCTCCACGGTGAGACGCAGCTGGAGTGTGACGCACACGCACGCGCCGCTCCACCGCCACCAGGGCGCCGACGGCAGCCGTGCGCACCGCCGCGACGACGGCGCCGGGCCGGCAGAGACGGCCTCCCCCGGTGCGGAAACTCCGGTCGTGCTCCACCTCCGTTCGGAACTGAGCATTACGATGTCATCCCTAGTCCTGTCCTCCAACGAGAACGCTGGATCTGGAATCTGTGAGTAATGATGTCATGTTTACACACGCACACACGCGCACGCTCCATCATTCAAGGAAGAGACTCTTTTTTTGCTCGTCAGTCTTCGACAGGAGTTCACGAACTGCAAAAACTGCTGAAACTAAAGGCTGCGTTTCAGTTTGTCAGTGGCTGACTTGTGATAAGCAAGCAATCAGTCTGCCTGTGGTCACCATCGTCTCGCTGGCTGGGAAACGGCTCTCTGCTTCCCTCTTTGTTTTCTTTGGCTTTCACCACAGCGATGCAGTGACATTCTTTCTGTGTGTATCCAATCCTCAAGGCCACATCAGAAAGAGATGTTTGAACTCTGACTTCACCACTTAAGATTCAAGTGTCTCTAGTGAATATATTTCCTTTATTTTTATTGCAAAGGTGTCAACCAATCAGATCTGACCAAGAGAAATTCCATCCATCTCATTGGAGCTTTTCCTGTCCTATTAGAACTCTGATGCGGTGGTATTGTCAAACAGGGATGCTACTATAGTCTAAGAAGACAAACTTCAACAGAAAAACAACTAAGGACAACGAAATACATGTAGCAATTTTTTTTGTTTCTGTACAAATTTCTTTTCTTACTCCAGGTTCCCAACACCGTTTTTTATTCAATCTATTTATTGCTCTCACTGTGTTAGTATTTTAAAAGTAGAGTAAGCTAGCTGTGTCTGAAGTTAAATAGTAGAGCGCCGGTCTTGGATGCCAAATAACACAGCTCACACAGATCTTTTGAGTGGACCCACGCCATTAGAGCTCTCCTGTTGGCTTAGATTATTTAACACAAAAGCAATACGTAACTGTCCACCAAAATG
Organism: Electrophorus electricus; assembly: GCF_041902795.1. Classification (NCBI taxonomy): domain Eukaryota; kingdom Metazoa; phylum Chordata; class Actinopteri; order Gymnotiformes; family Gymnotidae; genus Electrophorus; species Electrophorus electricus. The sequence continues at coordinate 23,467,691 of NC_137510.1, forward strand.
AGGACGGGTTGCAATATCTATAATTGGCACTAGATGGCTTCATAATATTGAAATTACTTCATAATACCGCCTGATGGGCCGCACCTTTAACTTTAATTGTAACTGCATTATTTCTTTAATTGTTGAGTAATTGTGAAGGTTTGGAGGATTGCCGGACTCTTTTGGGTGCAGTTATAGCTTTCACAACCTCTTGGAGTTGGTTATATGGCCGACACTGGTTCCAGCACGAAGGAGATGCGTTCAGAAAGCACAATAGCTCTGGCTCTCGCCTGTAAAGGTGTCATCGGCATCACCACCAACTAAGTCTAAGGGCAAATGACAAAACCATCTTTATCCAAAGGAACAAACGCAGACGCCAACACGCCAACCCACCCTACAAGTACCTTCAGTTCTTCTCGATTCGCCTGCTTCATGGAAACGCGATCAAAGCTTGTTCGGTGTCAGGCACGGCCCATTTGTTGTTGTAGTTGAATGTAGCTTTGACATGATGTAGCAAAAAGTAGAGATACTTTTAGACTTTGTAGCAGTTTTTTTTTTTTTTTTTTTTTTTTTTGATGCTCATATCATCGGAAGTCACAGACACGTCGGGATGCAGAGTACTTGCACATAATTGTCACGGATAAAGAGATTAGACCCTTTACCAGAGATACCACTTTTTAATGGGATCTGTGATGTCTGTCTCTCTTTACAACCTATTGCTTTAATAAGGACTTTTTAAGAACGAGCTCATTATCATTTGCAATGTTATTAATTAACTTTTTGCCCTGTTTAGGAGAGGGTGCACATAATCGCATAAGTAGGATATGAACATGCTCAGGTATTGAAGTGCGGATCGCGGAACCAAACGGCGAACGCGGCTGCCAAAGCCCCTCGTGGTCAGCGTTCCGAGAGAAGCAGGCACGCTAGCGGAAATGCTGGGTCACACCAGACTTGGCACCATGGAGTGAGCGGGAGAGTGATAGGGTCGTGTGGGGGCGCGGGGTGAGTGGTAACAGGGCCCACGGGGCAGTTGAATAGGTCTGGTGTGGCGTGTGTTCACTTGATCTGTTCTTGAGTTAAAAGGCGCTAACATGGTACTCTGTGACTGCATGTACAGAATTGAATTTTTCCATGTAGCTTAATTTTGCTGAGAAAAAAAAATATATCTCTATATACAGTATACTGTTTTTTGAGAATGTATCATGTTATGCTGTGAATTAACTTAGATATTTGATTGATCATTGTATTAAGTTCTCATTTGAATTCTATAATTTATCTATACAAAACACATATGTACAAATAAATATATACATATATATACAGACAGGTATATATATACTGAGTTAAGTTTGCTATACTTGGGGGAAATGTTAGAGAAATAGTTTTAAATGTTTTAGCTTTGTAGCAATTCTAGACACTGGAAACTTTTTTGAATTTTGATTCCTCCTATATGACTGTGAAAACATTAGTGCCTGTGAAGAAAAAAGATAAGAACCAAGTCTGATATCAAGTCTAAACATCCATCTGTCCGTCCATCCATCCATCCACTCATACTTTCACTGATATTTTGATATTTGCAAGAATTTTTGCAAGAGTTGCAGTATTTTTTTCACTTTAATATGCTTCTATAATTCTGCCTACACGACGTGTTTTTTCACTCATTTTTTTAGCTTCCTCTCTTGTTCACCCCCTGTTCGCGTGTTTCTCGGCCCAGTCAGCTGTCAGTCTGTCTGCCTGCCCCAGCATTTGTGGGTATTTGCAAGTTTGTTTTTTTTCCCTTCAAAACGACTTCACTACTCAACTCTAATACTACCTAATCCACTAATGGGTTTGCTTTTTTATCCACACATTCAATGTCTGGGATTAATGTTCTACATTTCTTTTGTTAGTAAATGTTGCTGGTGTTTCATAATACCCATAAATCCTTTTTTTCTTCCAAAGCTAATACATAAACCTCTTTATACATGTGACTTTTTTTTCAAACTCATGGTCTGATTCACTCCTTATCCCTCTGTCAGTTCTCTCACTTAGCAAAAAAACAGAGACCAGTAGCTACTGTGTTCTTGCTCCTGTGGGTTGATTATTAAAGATGATCAATTTAATTCTAATCAATATGTAATGGATTAATGAATTGACAGTGTAACTGAGCAGGTACACGATTGCCATGAACCTGTGTGTAAAGAGTCTGGGCTGTACTGTACTCAATCTCCTGTTAATAGGTCAACAAGATGCATTATGGGTAATATGTGTGTAGCACAGGGTGATGCTAGTGTCCACTAGAATACCCCAAAATGGCTCCCCAGCACGGGGTTCGGGTTATGTGATCCATAT
>NC_137510.1:23472500-23475000 GCF_041902795.1 Electrophorus electricus
TGCCAAACACAGCAGACAGTTTTGCCAACATCTGCTTGCTTTAGTCTAACGTTACTAAAACACTCCAAAACCCACAAAGTTACTATTGCTACTGTTAACCGAGTCAATTATTAAAAGAAATGATGTTAAGTTGGATTAAATGAATTTGCCCTGGAGCAAGTGTAGGCCTATCTGCCTTTAGTAATGTATGGAACATTCTGCTGGGAATATGGCCTTCCAGGGCACCTCTCCAGTGTTGTTTTGGGTTTTGGGAAAAGGCACAAAAAGATCCTTTCTTTCCTCTCTGGACATGTTGTGTCAGATGTCCTGGCAACAGCGAGGGTACAGTTTGGCTTCCATGTAGCCACACACAATTCCTTAGATGTTGCAGCGCAAATAACCCTCGTTTGCTATGGAGGATGACAACGGTTGCTAAGGTGACACTGGCCATTAGCATTTTAAGGGCAGGACTTTGTGAACAATGAATTGTTCAGGGAGTCAAATGTGTTATTCAGGGACGGCAGAATGAGCAGCTGGTCACTGTCCTCTGACCCTCAGGCCATTCTCCCAGAGCAAGGGCACTGATTGGTGTTCAGTGATGATGCCCGGGTCAGCTAACTGACCTGTTCACATCTTCGCCTGTCACAGATGCCCCGCCCCGATCCCATTTAAACGAATCAGAATCCTCAGAAAACACTCCCAGAAGAGGATGATATTACTACACTACAGGAAAGCATTGTTTTCCTTTGGACACCAATATGATGTAATGTAAAGTGAAGTTCAAATCACTGCATGCATAAAGATCATGATCAAAGTAAGGCCAGCTCCTCGGTTCTAGCAAAGCAGCAACAGAATATATGAGTCAAAGGGTGCAACAGAGCATCTCTGGTCCATTCAAAGGTCCGAATAGTGGGACAGTGGACTGTGTTACCATTTAAAAGAGCAGAGTAAATGTTTAATGTCAACGTTCCCTCCATCATGAATACGCGCTCTGCGGCCTAAAAGACCGCCGACTGCCAAAGCAAATTCCAGTGACAAGAGAAAACTCAAGCCCAACTATATGCCAGTGGAGACGAGCGCTCGCATGGCCGTGCCAAAGTCGTCGTGCCTCAGGAAAACCTTCCACTTTGGGTAAGTAAAATCCAACAGAGAAACGTGGAGGGGGAGGAAAAATGTGAGGTTAGAGGTCCTGACTAAGTGGATAACGGGCAGGAAAACACAGATCGGGCCAGGTTGAGACCGCAGGCTGTGGTCAGTGACCCTTCTCCAGTGAGTTCTGGACTAAGTAGTTGGTTGAGAACCGCTGAGGCTCTCTCGTCTAAAGCGCTTCCTGTAGAGGAGCGTGTGGTGTTCAAAAAAAAAGAGATCAATGATCAAATGAGTCATCTAAGAAAATGAAAACGTAAGGCAGGGAAAAGAGATCAGGATGGCTACCTTTTTGTTTACGTATTTACCTGTTTCATTGGTAATATTGTTTTTATACTGTCTTTTGAGGTTGTAATAAAAAGCGTTTTTCCCCCTGCAAGCAGCACTTCAGAAGAAGATGAGAGTCATTGAACTCCCCAGATAGGTGCACTAGCCAATCAGATTTATTCAGCTCTAACAGGTCAGTTCAGCTATAACAAAAAAAGAGAGAGAGAGAGACATATACAGACGCAAATTAAATCTCCTCTCCACTTCTGTTCTGCTGGTCTGTCTTCTTTTTTTAAAACTTATTTATTTAATTTGTGTGTGTGTGTGTGTGTGTGTATCTGTGCCTGTGCCTATGTATGTCTTTGTGTGAGTGCGTAAAAGTGTGTGTGTGATGTGTGTGTGCGTGTGCTACTTATCACTACAGAGGATAAAGTACATTCTGTTGCATTCTGGTGTCTTTGTGAGATGTTTCTTTAATTACTTGGTCTCCTCTCTCTCTCTCTGTCTATCTTTGATGTGTTATGTGCAGGGGTCGGTGCTACAGACTTCATTCTGTAGACCTTTACTTCACCCCCCCCCACCACCACACATGCACACACACACACACACACACACACACACTCACGCACACACACACACACACGCACACGCACACGCACACACATCCACTGCCAGTGTTTCCTGCAGTCCTGAAGTAGTTCACTGATCTGTTGTATTTTTATTTTCATGTTTGTATTTTAATGCCTGTTTTTCTGTCCGCGGCACCCGGGAGTACACATCGCATTTCTACAGGAAATCCAGCAAGCGCCACAGCCTTCGCCGCTGTTATAACACTTATGATGTAGCAAATACACCCTAGCAAAGTAGAATCATATGATCTTTATATTTCATGTTTGTGGCAACCAACTCTTGATAGTACACAGAACCACATTTGATGCATTACGCATCCGGCCATTAGCATTAGGCTAAGGGGCCGTAGCCGCAGAGCACACCTGAAGTCTTCAAACTGGGACAAACTGGCGTGGACCCTCACCAATGCTTTTCTGCACCTAGAGACCAGCCTTGATTTCGTTGTCTGACTACTATGTGGCTATTTGGCAACACCAAA